>NC_084536.1:11140000-11467500 GCF_024500275.1 Phycodurus eques
GCTGGTTTTGAAAGTCACCTACGATAGTGACCCCATTCCAATGCAGAAACCTCAGATGGAGGAACGCGTTAAATACCTCATCTCTCACATCATCAAGAGGTATGATGAACGGTGAACTCAGAGGCCTGAATTATAGATTTACAAATGATACAAGTTGTGCCTTTGGTCTGTCCTCAGCTCATTTGTGGTGGAGAAACAGCCCTGCATGTCCACACATCCGCAGAAACCTCTTGTCATCAAGACCGGAGTGCAATTCACCACTAAAGTCAGGTATATAAGTCAGTTTGGTCGGAAAATGATAGCCGGGATTCAAACCCAGAACCTCTGACTGTCAGGCAGGTGTACTAACCAAAGTCTCCACTGTGACATCCCTGACAATTCACCAATTTTTGCAAGTGGGCATCCTCATGAAATGTAGAGGTCCTAATATTAGCACACAGCCAAAACTCAGCCCCTTAACACCTGTTTCACTGAGCATCACATAATTTGTTGGGCCTGTCTATCATAAAATGATTCACAAAAAAAGTCTCAAGGACCCATGCTTGAAACAGCACAGGAAGTCAGCCATTTTGGTTTGAAGCCAGTAAATTACTGTAATCCGGAATTACAGTAATTTACTGGGGGGATCTGACAAAAGTGGCAGTGGAGTATTGTGAATTGGGTTCTGGAGTCATGCTCCACCTCATACAATGAGTCATTCCAAGTCTAGCGCCCTCTAAGTTCTCCTGCTTGAACCACACAGTGACCAGTATTCTTTGTTGGCTCGCTCACCCGAATCAGTTGACGCTCTGCGGGGGCTCTTGTCTCTAACCTCCCCCAAAATGATTGGTCGAGTGTCTGAGCACTCTGAACATGACCTTTACAATGAGGTTCCTCCCACAAAGGCAAACTATGAACACCACATGTATATATTAGAATCGTATACAACAATGCTTTTCTGCAATGGTGCCATATTGTTAGTGTTCAGACACGAACAATACTTCTACTCAATTGATTTTTACGATCATTCTCTTTCTTGGATAATCCTATTTTGTTGCATGTGTCTCGTTATACGTTATACGTGTATGTCACATTCAGTACCATAGAGTAAAATACTGTTAAGTTATTGCACAGCTGTATCAGCTTTACAGTCAGGTGTATAATTACGTGACAGTATTTTACTCTATTGTATGTGATAAATAACTAGAATTTACAGAAATGTCTAACAGTGTGGCGTCAAGTGGAAATGAGGCTCCGAGGGCCCGTTCATGGCTACCTGCGGCTGTAATTACTCTGTTCTTACAAAGCCATGATGGTCCTTGTTAATCCATATTTTTCATCACTTAGGCTCCTGGTTATACTTCCAGCTATTGATTATCATCTAAAGGTGAAAACAACATTGGACAAGTGAGGGTTTTCTTCTATGCTGATGTTTCATCATTGCAATACAATAACAGAAAATTCTATATCTTCCTCGAAAAACCGTTTTTTGTGCGTGTGTCTGTTTATATAGGGACCTCCCTCCTGGCAGAGTGTGAGTACAGAAAACCTCACCACAGGATGTTCTGCTGTTGTTTACAGAGTAGAAGGAAGTTAGCATTAAATGTCCATCCAAACGCATTGCACCTGTTACAGCAACACTATTATATTTCCGTTCATGGATGTAATCCTATGTAGTTTGCATACAGTGTGCAAAAAAATGAAGGCGTCTTTGATTTATACTTAATTTTCAACCTCAGAAGCCGTCAGTTTTTCATCGTCACCAATACCACTAAAGTCATGGATATTGAAGACTACACCAATGGCTGCCTTTCAGTGGATTTTAGACATGCGGTATGTGTTACTTATACAATAAGTTAGATGCAGCTCACTTTGCTATAGTATATAAAGTACGTTGCACCAGTGTGTGTTTGTGTTGACATTGAATTTCTCAATTGCAACAGCTGAGGGAGAAAAAATACGGCAATTCCACAAAGAACAATGAGGTAATAACTAATATTTTATTGATCACTTATATTTGTTGTCTGTTTGTCTGTCCGTTGTTTCTTGACACCCATCCTGTCGAGCATGCAACAGCATATCGTCCCAAAAAAAAAATTACAAATAAAAACAAAACAAAACAAAAAAACGCACCTTCCTTGAGTGCACCAACATCAACGCCACACCGACCCAAAATCATGTTGAATCCCTAATTTAATATGCTAAACAAACTGCTTATTTATTATGCTGTCATTGATTAAAATGGTAGGACATGTCACCAGCATGTCACAAGTGCCAAACATCTGCAAAAACCTTTTGTACTTCACAAAAGCAAATGACCAAATTATAAAAAACTGATGGAATGGGACTTAAAATAGATTTGTTCTCAAGCTATTGTCATCACTTTAAATTGGTTAATAATGCGTAAGAATAACAGACGATGTGAGGACAGACCAATCGTATCGATTTGTGGTAACTATATTTGGGCCTACGGGTTTTCCACCCTACAGCGACACGATGCAATAATAACAAATATAAAAACAATATTTTTTTTATTGAGCCACACCCCCAAATAATGTTAAGTCGATTTTGAATATACTTTGTACATTTCAGAGTCTGCTATCTGTAACAGAAGAACTTCACTCTCTCAGTTTTGAGGCCCACTTTACAATTCAGGGCCTTAACATTGATTTGGAGGTAAGAACCAGCCTTCATCAATACAGTGTTAATTGGCGTTGGGAATACTGTGTCAAGTATTGTAAATGCTTCCAGACATGTTCCCTGCCCCTGGTGATCATTTCGAACGTGAGTCAGATGCCTGGCGCCTGGGCCTCCGTCATGTGGTATAACCTTTTGAACGACGAGCCCAAGGTCAGCTATTCTTTCATTACTGTGCCTTATAGTAAAGGAGACCTACAATATTATGCATTTTTTCCCCCCCACAATTTAAAACAGTTCAGGAGCTGATCCCAGAGTCTTTCAAAAAGGTTACTGAGCATTCAAATACAGTGGAATCTTTTGACTTACAAATTTAATTTGCTCCGCAACTGAGCTTGTCACTCAATTTGTTATTTATTTTGTTTCTTTATTTCAAGGATAGCCCTTTGAGATGCATCATCTCATTTTTCAAGAGGGTCATTATATATTCTATCTGAAACTGTGCGTGAGACACGGGATGCTGCGCGGATGTTGTGGCGTTCTCTGCTGCCATCGAGAAGCTGCATACGCATCTGAAGCTCGCGTGTACATCAAATTTCTGCCTGCTCACTGACCCATTTTCATAAATAGGCAGATGACAAAAGAATTAGTTGGCTAGATAATTTCATACTTAATTAGGTAACGGGCACGCTGTACAACTATCTGTGAACGGTACAAGCAGTTAAAAAGTCCATTCTACATAATGCAGTATGAGCCGTTTAAGATGAATGAAGTCGGATAACACTTCTGCTTTGCCGCCACAGAATTTGACCTTCTTCAGCGGTCTGCCGCGAGCCACGTGGAGTCAGCTCTCTGAGGTTCTCGGCTGGCAATTTTCCACTAACTCCAGCCAGGGCCTCAACAAGGAACAGCTCAATATGTTGGGAGAAAAGCTTCTTGGTGTGTTTGGCCTTTTAATGTGACAGCTCAAAGTGTTTGAGATTGGGGCGTTTTCTCCTTTTGCCAATGACTACTTTGTGTTTTATTGTTACAAATGTTTATAGGTCAACACTTCTCCGATAGTGACCAAGTCTACTGGTCTAAGTTTTGTAAGGTAAGTAAAGCAGGGTACACATCTACAGATAATCAGGACGAATTTTAGCATTTTCTTCCCTTTCCGATCAAAGTCAGTGCAGGTCTGATTATCAGATGTCTCTAAAAGCGATTAGCGATGATCAAGAGGGATTTTTCCTCCCCGATCTGCTTGGATCACAATTAATTGTAGTTTTGCTGAGGTTGGATTAATGGCTGTGATCACGACATTGCCAAATACTGGCAGGTGTAATTATAATGTATGTATAATGTAAGTCACACATTCAACCCCCCCAAGGAGAATATTCGAGGAAAACCTTTCAGTTTCTGGATATGGCTGGACTCCATCCTGGAATTGATCAGGAAACACTTGCTGCCTGTGTGGAATGAAAAGTAAGAGGCTACTTTGTTATCTCACTTTGTATATTATTATATATATATAATATTTTTTTCAAGCTTTCCAGGGGGCACGACTGAGAGAATTTGCTCATAATGGTTGCAGCAAACCAAAATGCTCACGTTCCTGTTCAATTTTAGTTATGGCTCCTTGACACTTTTTCGTCCATTCTGTTTTGACATGTCCAAGTTTTGTGTCAATCGCTCAAACTGGTATTGAGGGCAATTATTATTTATTTTTTAATTACCCAGGGGGCACTCCTGAGGGAAGTTGCTGAAAATGGTTGCTTCCAACCAAAATGCCCCACTTTCTGTTCAATTTTCATCGTGGGTCCTTGAGACTTTTTCGTGTGTCCTTTTTTTGATAGATCCGTCCACCGAATTTCGTGTCTATTGGTTAAACTGCTGTGTGGGGCTAATTTTTTCAAACTTTCCAGGGGACAGTACTGGAAAAAAAACGTCAACTTTCTGTTCTCTGTCCTTGTAGCTACATCATGGGTTTTGTGAGTAAAGAGATGGAGCGTGCCCTGTTGCGGGAGAAAGAATCGGGCACTTTCCTTCTGCGCTTCAGCGAAAGCCATCTCGGAGGAATCACCTTCACCTGGGTGCAACACAGCGACAACGGTGACCACCCTGAACACACCGAACCCACAGTACTTTACCTGATGTAACGGTGACTTTTTTGCAACAGGAGAGGCGACGTTCAACTCGGTGGAGCCGTACACCAAAAGCCGTCTGAACGCGCTACACTTTCCCGACATCATCCGGGACTACAAAGTGATCTCAGACGGGGTGGTCCCCAAGAACCCGCTTAAGTTCCTCTATCCTGACATCCCCAAAGATGAGCCTTTTGGACGTCTTTACAACAATCTCCCCAGCAAAGGCACGAGTTCCAGTTCTTTTTTTCCCCACCTCATGACTTTGTTTGATTGATGTTAATGAAATTGTAATTTATTTTTATTCTTCTCAATTTTCTAGCGTATCCATACATACCATCCACCCTGATCCCCTGCTCTGAAATGCGGTGCGTTCAAATATACTTGAAACCTCATGTTATGTTGCAGGTCAAATTGACCCATTTAATAAATCAATTAAATTAATAAGATTTAACGTATTGACACGGTCATCAATGGTTTGTAATGGAGTTAATAATGAGATATAAATCATTTCTGGTGACTTTTTTTTAGTTTCTACCATTTTTGGATAATTAAACATTAAAATAAATACTAAAAAAGAAGTTTGTATATACTGACATATTTATTGAAATGGTTAGTAATGGTGTTAATAATGAGATATAAACAATGTTTATTGGGATTTCTTTCGATTTCTAACACTTTTGGATCACTAAACCTATCTCGAGTCAAATTGGTTTATATCCCCGTTTCTGAGACTTTTGTATCATTAAATAAATTGACCCTGGAACTGTATTGCTGTTGCTGAAAAACTAATATTAGAGAGTTGCGTCTGTGTAAACTTTATAGGAAATATGTTTAGGGATATTGAAGTAACTAACAAACAAAAGAGAAAAAAACCTGACAAACAAATGTGGGAAAAATCCTTTTTATAATAATTTTCTGGAGGGTTAAGTAGCTTGGATCAAAAAGAAGAAGCCTAATTGATGCAATCAATCTGTCTTCTATGGCAGCTCCAATGTGAGCCCCCCGTCACCTCCTCGTGAGTCGCTCGAACCGCCGATGACCCCGGGAGAATTCGACATGCTCAACAAAACCTTGTGCTTCGACATGGATGTTGTGAGTTTGGATGGCTCCAGTTAAAGCAGAATACCTGAACTTCAATCTCATCTTAGTACCTCGAGACATACTATAATTTCTTAAGTATGTTATGCATTTTTGCTCAATTATTTTATTTTATTAATTTTTTTAATTTGAGGGTTTCTGTAATACATAGGTACAAGGAAAATGAGATGCATTTGATGCATTATGTTAAACATGGTGTTGCTCTTTATTTTTCAGATTAATTCTCCATATTCAGAGTAAAGCTGGACCCAAAGAAAGTTGACTTCCCGGACAGGATGCCAGCCAATAACACCAATGCAGACCAAAACCCGCTCATTTACTGGTTTTCTAAGCATTTTTGTTGAGTTAATATTTTTTATTTTCAGTGTATTTCACGTTTTGTTGTCCTACAGTGGGTGAATAAATGCAAAATAAAGTGTATCAAGAATGTAGTCAAGCATATGATTATATTTATTGCAGTTCTACGCATCATCATGGTTAATTAATTGTTCTATTTTTTATGGTTATGATTCATTTTACATGTATAATTGTAAAATTAAAGTAATCCGCTATATGCGGAGTGTCACGTGACCAAACCCGGAAAAAAAGCACAGCTGACTTCCTGTGTATGCTACGCTAACAAGCATGACTATGGTTTGATTACATGATTGTTTGAAATCGGTTACTCTGTAAACAAATACAGTGTAGCTTAGCCTTTGGTTGGTGGCCATCATCGCCGGCAATATGCCTTTGGTGATACTGTAAAATTCATTTGAAAAGGCATTTAAAAATATAATACTGTGCATATGTTTTCAGAGGCTATTTTTATACATGTTTTTTTTAAATTGTCTTAACTTCATTGAAAGCTGGTTGCGACTTTGCAACAATAAGCAAAGCAAATTTATTTATATAGCGCATTTCAGACACAAGGTAACTCAATGTGCTTTACATGATTAAAAGCATTTAAAAACAAAGAAAAACAGCTTCTAAACATTGAAAACAAAGAGAAAAATAAAAGTACAATTAAAATAGTGTACAGTGCAAGACATTTAATTTAAAAGTGGAAATCCTCTAAAAAGCATGAGAAAAAAAGAAGAGTTTTTAACATGGACATAAAAACATACACACTTTGGGCTGACGTCACTTCTGTTGGCAACTTGTTCCATTTGTGTGCAGCATAATAACTAAATGCTGCCTCACCATGTTTGCTTTGGACTCCGTGCTCCACTATTTGACCTGAGTCTGTCGATCTCAGAGCCCTATTGGGTTTATATTCCATGAGCATTTCTTTCATGTATTCAGGACCTAAACAATTTAGTGATTTATAGACCAGTAGCAGAAATTTTCAATATTTTCTAAAGCTGACTGGGAGCCAGTGTTGAGAATTTAGAATTGGAGTAACATGCTCTGGCCTCATTGTTCTGGTCAGATCCCGAGCTGCAGCTGTTTAATGCTCTTTTGTGGGAGTCCAGAAGACCATTACAATAGTCAAGTCTGCTTGAGCTAAAACCATGGATGAGCTTCTCCTGGTCTGCTTGGCACATGCAAGCATTCACTCTGTTCTTCATATGGTAGTAGGCAGTTTTAGTAATTGATTTGATATGACTGTTGAAAGTCAGGTCGGAATCCATCAGTACACCAAGGTTTCGGACTTGGTCTTTAGGTCTTTGGTTTTTAAAGAGAGTGACTCCAGGTATTTACTAACAGCAATCCTCTTTTCTTTATTGCTGAAAACAATTATCTTAGTTTTGTTTTGGTTTAATTAAAGAAAATGTTGGCTCATCCAGTTATTGATATGTTTTAGACAGTGACACAAGCACATCTTCGTGGACGTTGGTTTCAGGCGAGGGGGGATGGGAGAAAGATCTTGGCATGGTGTGCGTCGGATTCCAATATTGACAATAGCCTTCATCCTGTCTGTCACACCAACCACATTTAGGCTAGTGGAGAGTGAGTTTTGCATTGGGCTTTGCTCCAATGGGGCAGGGAGGGGTGTGGGACATTCCAAGTGCTGCCTCATCTCATTCCTCATTCGTTCCTCCGATTGGGGGACGCTGGTGACTCCAACTGCGCCTCGTGTCACCTTATCTCTTGTTCCTCCAATTGTTTGATAACAACTGGAGACTCCTCCTGTCCTCCTCAGCCGCGTCAACAAGGCCAATATTTTCTTTTCGGGCCGCTGAATGACGTACACAGTAAAGAAAATTGGGAGCCAATAACTTAACTCCTTATCTATTTAGACAGAAGCCATCTGCCTTGCAAAGATGTCTGCGCTCCCAAAAAAAGCAGAAATTGTCAATGAAGCTCACGGCTAGCGCAGTACACACTTCTTTGAGCCACTTATTTAATTGACTGAACCTACCGAAACGTTAATCTCCAAATTTTACCATTGTGAGAGGTCCACTTATGAAAACCTCAGCATCTAAACATACTACTTTTGAGAACTACTGCTTTACAGGGCTGCGATTGGCTGGCGACCAATTCAGGGCGTACCCCGCCTCCCGCCCGAGGGTATAGCTGGGATAGGCTACAGCACGCCCGTGACCCTATTGAGAAGTGGTACAAAAATTGGATGGATTTTACAATATTTACCCAAAGAAAAAAAAAATATTTATTTGACTAAACAGCAAGTTCCATAAACAACTTTATTGTGGCAAAAAAACTAACATAACACGGGGGTTCATAGATTTTTCACCGTTTATCCTCGCTCGGATCGCTGTTGTGTGTGGTTTTTTTTTTTTAAAGTATATTGCCCGGATGTGACGTAATCGATACGGAAGTGACTGTCAATACGCATGCGCGCTAAGACACACGAATGCCGGCGCGTATCGCGCAAGAGGAGGAGGAGGATGAGGGGGTGCCACTTTTCGGGAATCACGTGACAGGCTTTTCACCAGTGGGTCGCAACCGCCCGGAGCTTCCTCATTCTTTCATTTGTTTTTGACGATACCAAGTTCGAACGGTACCTCCTGGTTCTCTGACAACCTCAGCGACACAGTAAGTAGTGATCCGTCTACCTTTTTGTTTTTGTTTTCAGGCTCTACGTATAGCTGTCTATGTGTAGACTGTATTTCACCACCACCACTCTTGTCTCAATGCAGTAAATAATGAATAAGTCATGTTGAAAGAACCACTAGCTTGGCAAAAACTAACAACTGTAATCTCCATATTCGTCTCCATTTTATACGTGCGTGTTTTGCATATATAATACTTGAAACTGTAAACCCCTATGGAGTACTTAGGAGGGATTTCTGTCGCTGTCCTTTTTGTCGGCTGCAAATGTAACCATTGAACAAATATATATTGTATATCGGTCATTCTCAAACTTTTTATGCCAAGTACCACCTCCAAAAATACGCATCATTAGCTCCCAAAATACAGTAGCGAAGTAGGCCCAAGTGTTCATCAAAAATGAGGCAGAGGTTTTATTCTTAAAAAAGTATATTTCATATTATTGTGCGCCAATGTAACATTATGCCATTTAACCATAAACGCTGCACTTAAATATAGGAAAATACCCCAAAAAACTACGATTCAATAAAATGAATTTTGCATACATTAAATTGATATTGTACCTAAATGTTTTAAAACAAACTGTTATTATAGATTAAGTGCAAATATATTTTACTTAAAAGTTCAATGTTACTTTAATTTGTATCTCCCTTCATTTCCTTGCCATCTGTTGATATGATATTTTCATTGATTCTAATATGTATGACTGTATTTCTTATTGTAAAAGTATTTCATTTTATAATTTTTTTTTTACTGATAATAACATGGACACATTCACAGGACAGGAAGGAAAATGTACATGAACCTCTAGACGACGGATTCTCTAAGAGCTCATCAGAGTCAGGTGTAAGCCAACCTGGAGTCCAATCAATAAGACAAGATTGAAGGTGTGGCTCAAAGCTGCTCTCGCCGCTAGAAGACACACAACAGGTTAAAATTGTCTCCTGTCAAGAAGCATTGCCTGATGTGTACCTTGCTTGAAAGAGCTGTCACAAGACTCACGATTAAGAATTATTAACGTGAATAAAGCTAGAAAAGGTTACAAAAGTACCTCTAAAATTCATGGTTAGTCCACAGTTTGATCAATTATCTATCAATGGACAACATTCAGCACTGTTGTTTCTCTTCCGAGAAGTGGCTGTCCTGTCAAAAGGACTTTAAGAGCACAGTGCAGAATGCTCAATGAGGTTAAAAAAAATAAAAAAGGACCCCGAGACTGTCAGCTGTATATTTACAGAAATCATTGGCACATGCCAAAATCTCTGTTGACAAATCTACCATATGTCAAACATTAAACAAGATTGGGGGATTGTATTTTCACAAGTGGAGGCAGCACTTCATCACCAGGGAGCCAAATTACAGTTATCAATCAGTTTAGCTGATTACTACATCGTAGCTGAATACTACATCGACAACTTAACTGAACATTCCAAGTACATTTTTGTTATCAGACGCTAGTGCTGTTAGATAGCACTAGAACTAATCGCTCACACACACATTTTGGGAAAGAAGCAGCTAACCACAAAAATTACCTTGGTTGTTTCATTTCACCGTTGGTTGGTGGGCAATCACGCCAGAGGCCCAGTTATTTGTATACAAGAAATTACAAAGTAAAGTTTCCATAATATGTCCCCTATAAGGGTCCACTCATTTATTTGTGACATGCTTGCAGTTGTAGGTGGACGGGTCTCCGTTGAGTGGTCCTAAGATGGCTCAGTGGCAGGCGATGCTAAGGCTGGATGCCGCCCTTCAGGCACAAGTGAGTCAGTTGTACGAAAGGAAGTTCCCCAGACATATCCGGCACTATCTGAGCGTTTGGATCGAGAACCAGGACTGGTAAGTTCCGCAGTAACGTTAAATGACTAAGGCACCAAGTAACCCAAGTACGGTGGAAAGTGAAAAACCCGCTGTTAAAAATAATGTTTTATTGAACCGAGTTGCGGAAAGGCCCAATAAGAGCCCAGACCGAAATCCATTTGAAATTGCATAGAGGTGTCTGAAGAGGGCTGTTTCCGTCCATCCATTTTCTGAGCCGCTTATCCTCACAAGGGTCGCGGGAGGCTGTTTCTGTGTTTTCTGAAAAAAAAAAAAAAAAAAAAGAGTATTATTTTTACCATTGTTCATTTTCAAGATCCATGTCCACCACCTTGGCACATTACATATTGTGCCGTGAGAGAGCAGAAGGTGTGCTGTGGGAAATTATCCAATCTCATTTAATTGATGCAAAATGATGTGAATCCGCGGATGCCGAACTGCGAGTATGCGGAGAGCCACTGCACTGCAGTGGTTCGCAAACTTTTTAGTACCATCATGGCCAACATTGAAATACACTAGGACAGTACACCCAAGTTTTCATCAAAAACAAGACAAGGTGATCCAATCCCTGCTTTTTTTTTTTTTTTTTTTTTTTTTAAAGCCATGCACACTCGAAGTCACAGGTACTACTTTATACAGTAGAATGTGAGGATGGCGAACAAATGTGGACAAAAATAATACCTGCGCTATTTTATTGTATTGTATTAACAGTAGAATACTCAGTTCTAAATATATTCTAGTCTGGTCAAGCTGGAATTGGCCTCTTTTGATGAGATATGCTCCAATTAACCCATTGTACTGTATACATGCAGTATTTATGGGTTAAGGTCTTAAAATGTCTTGTTTTGTGTCGTTCTCAGGCATTCAGCATCTGTCGATGACCAAAAGGCGAGGACTTGTTTCAACTCTCTCCTGGTTTACTTGGAAGAAGAGTGGAGCCGTTGCATCAAGAAGGAGAACATTTTGCAGGGACCGGATCTTCCAGGAATCAAAGAATACGTGCTGGTGGGACAAACTTTGGAAGTTACAACGTTGCTACTGTGCTTTAACAGTTTGATCCAATGTTGTTGTTGTTGTTGTTTTAAATCAAAGCAAATTCCTGTAACCAAATCATTTTTATTTTTACCTAGAACTTCTTTGAAAACAAGCCAAAGAACCTCGCTGCTATCCTGTTTGAGTGCCTGGAGGAGGAGAAGAAGATCCTGCTTTCAGCACAGGTGAAAAGAATTTTAATACGATAATTTACATTTCATTCAAATAAGATATAATGGCAACAAGCAGGCACTGTGGCGGTTAAATAAACAATTTGATTGTACTGTATGTTTCGTAAGTTCGAAGTGAAGTTCTGAAATGTTGACATTTTTTGACCTGACGTCCTTTCGATTGCTGAAAAGGAGTCAAACATCATTAGTAGCTACGCTGGATTGGTGAAACAGAGTCACGTGACGCAAGTCTCTGACAAACTAAAATTGATTGCGCAAGCAAAAATAAACGTAGCGAGCGAAATGTAGCTCAATATAATGGAGGAAATGTAGCATTTCTAAACAAAAATAAGTAAAAGTAAAATGTTGCGTTAAAGCTACTCTGAGAAGTGCAATTTATCCAAAAAGTTACTTAATGGACTAAATGTTATCAAACCACCTGCCGGCCATAGTTTGACCGCTCCTGGTGAAGTCTGATAGTTGCTTGAAAGTGGCAGGTCTTCACCCAGCTTAGCTGCCATGTCATTGTTATGTCTATTATTATGTAGGTTATGTGAATTATTCACAATCTGGCAAAAATTCGAAAGGGCTCACCCACAGAGAGTTTTGGTAAAAAAAAAAAAGCGGCTCACAATTGATTCACTTAGTTGTGTGGTTTCACACTCCTGAGACGATTTGTTTACAAGAAATTGCAAAGTCAAATTTCCCCAAAACCTGTACATGACTGAGAGATTTAATTTATTGATTTTGTCAGGGCGGCGTCTGTCCAGCTGAGGAAATGAGGCAGACACAACTGGACCCCAAAATTGCAGAGCTGAAGAGGATGTCTCTGGTTTGTATTTGACCCGAGCAGCCTACAAAAACGTCGCTCTATCGTCGCTAAAGTCCTCAAATTCACCACTATCGTAGGAGGTCAGCAACGAGATCGTGTCACTGGAAAGGCTGCATGAAAACTTCAACTTCATACACGGTACTTTTTTTTTTTTTCATGGCAGAGCCTCTGAGAGTGTTTTTTCTCCTGATTCTGTACTTTTTATTTGTGTCATTAGCGGAGGAGCAGGGCCCTCCGGGCGCCGTGGAACAAAACAACTTTTTCGTGCAGACAAAGCAGGTAACGTGGATACGCCATCTTGACACTGACAAATTCTGATCTGAATTTTATGATTTATACAAACAATGTATTGTGCATCTGTCTAAGCCAGCGACGTATAGTGACAGGCAGAACAATTAAATGCTCTTCCACTAAATGGCAGTAGGTACACGCTTAACTTGTGTATCTACTTTTTTCTAATATTTTGATTGATGGAGTCCTGTGATTTATTTTTTATTTTAGTTATTTTTTTCGCCCCTATTGTAAAATATCTAAGGATTCACCACAAGGTGAGCAGCAACTACCACTAGCATGGAGGCAAAAAGTGAATTTAGAGTTCAACAATTCAAAGCAGTTTGCAGCTGTGTAGCGGTGCAACAATTTATCAATTCATCGGAAAATGATCGATTATCAAATTAATCGACAACTATTTTGATGATCAATTAATCATTTAGAGATTTTGTTTTACTTAAATATGTCTAAGACCGTGGAATTTCAGCCTCTCAACAGTAAATCTCATATTTCAGTATTCCTCTATGAAATCAGACTGATTATCTTTGTGTTTAATTTTATGACTGGACTAAACCAGTAACTGAATCATAATTTATGTTTAGGCATTTTCTGCACTTTAAGTTTGAAATAATGTCCCGTCTTTGACTAAAGGGGTGAAAATAAAATAAAAAAAAGTCTCATCCAATTCATCCATTAATTGAAAAAATCAACAGATTAATCGATTATTATAGTTGCAGCCCTAAACATGGATGAGGTGGTGGTCCTGTCTCATGCACATGAGCCACTGCTCACCCTGCATGAATTCCCTCAGCACAAGCCAACCCTGAATTTTAAAAAATAGGGCAAATATTAAATATGAAGCCTTGCTGCCTTTATTTTGCAGCTTGTCCTGCAGCAGATAAGGAGCATTTTAAAGATGGCAGAGGACGTGGTGCAGATACTCACCACTGTGGAGTTGCCCGAGTGGAAGCGGCGGCAGCAGCTGGCCTGTATCGGATGTCCCGTTGACACCTGCTTGGACCATCTGCAGAAGTGGTACCAAAGAGTCCTTTACTTAAAGGGGACATTTTATGGAAAATTGAGTGACTGTATTATTGTCGGAAGACAAATAGTTGGGTAAAATTAAACAACAATATACATCTTTGGTTATCTGCCTGTTTCTGCAAATGTGTCGTTCTGCATTTCCGCCCCACTGCTACGTGTGTAGTATAGTGAAATTAGCCAGTGGTGGCTTTGCGCAGTGTAAGCAGAGTTGGATTGAGTTTTGTTGGATGCACATTGGGCCCCCACTATTCGCTGGGGATAGCAGACCATGAATAGCGAATCCACGGATTGATGCCCAATTGCATTGGGGGGGGGGGGGGGGGGGGGGGTCGTGAATAAGGCGCTATAAACCAGCAATAAGTGTTTTCGGGGTTGGTTCCCCCCAAAAAAACATTTAAAAAATGAGAAAAAATCCGCAGGTTCTGAACCACTAGTATGCGGCGGTCCACTGTACAGATTTATTGTTGTAAAGTGGGACTTACTTGATTGCTCGGTGAAATCGTCGACTAAATAGCAACGTGTACACACGGCACATACAAAAAGTATAATGTATGAACTTCTGCCTCCATGGCTTATTAGGAATCCCCCCCCTCCTCACATTCTGGACCCTCTTCTGGTCATCAGTGTAACGACAATTGGCCCAAGGCGTGTGCATGGCAAGGGCAGAAAAGAAATATGTTGTAAAAACTCTTATAATTCTTGACTCTTCGGGAATTTCGATGAAAGAATGTCACAGATATGTTATTAAATCACCTTGGAGAGGTTTTAAAAAAAAAAAAAATTTGCCATAAGTCTACTTTAAAAACAACTTGTCTTTTTTTTTTTAGGTTCACAAACGTGGCTGAGGTGCTCCAACAAATCCAGCAGCATCTGACCATGTTGCCGGACCCCAACGGCATAACATATTACAGTACCAGCGACTCTGTTGCTGAAATGAATACCTTCACGCAGTCTTTGATCACTAAACTTCTTTCCAAGTAAGACACGCCATCACAACTCTTGCTGTGTCATCGACAAGCACAAAGTTTATGTTCACTATAGCCCTGATATAACACGTCTCTTGTTTCAGCGCTTTAGTGGTGGAAAAACAACCCGTCATGTCAAGTATGCCAAGTATACAGCGTCCTCTGATACTTAAGACCAAGTCGCACTTCACTGTGAGGCTGAGGTGAGAACGCGTCGTTTGTAACCTCGAAACGCCGGAAACCGAGCACCCGCTAACCTATTCCTTCAGAGCAGCCTTTCCTAAATTTAGGGGCGACTCCTGATTGTCAGAGGAAAAGGCCGTTAGCTAAACTTCTTTGGAATCCTGTTGAGTACTTGAGCTCATATGCATGCATGTGTTGATTTTATGGCAATACACGATATATTATTCTAAGCTTGGGTTACAAATTACCTCTGTAATTCTCATGTTTGAGACCATAATTAGCATTTTACCATTTCTGGAAATGATTATATCGTTTTGTTTGCTTCTCAGGTTCTTGGTTTATCTTCCAGAATTCCAATGCCTGCTTAAAGTCAAACCTCTATTTGACAAGTAAGCCAAAGACAAATACAGTTTGAGACCATAAAGAGACACAATGGTCTTCCATTCTTTATCTTTCTCTCTCTTTTTTTTTTATCATCTCTGACAACAAGGGACGTTGCTGAGAACAATAACATGAAAGGGTAAGTAAAAATGGAAAGCAGCTTAGTTAACGAGTAAGTGTTGTGTGCCATTGAGTCACACTGACTGTTCTTTCTTCCCATGTTGCAGCTTCCGTCGCTTTGGTTTCACCTTGGACTTGAGCAAAGTGATAGATGTGGATGTTGCCGCTCATTGCTTGGTGGCGGAATTTGAGGACATGGTAAGAAGGTTGAAGTTGAACCCATTTTGTATCAAATATGAATGAACAATATGAAATACTATTTCTTCCAGGTACTTCAGGAAAGCAAAAAGAGAACTCTGGGATCAAATGAGGTAAGACGTGGGATCCATACATGGCACACATTGGTCATTTATTTAGTTGTTGTGCTCTTTCTATGCTCGGCGTGGTAGTGGTTAGAACATCTGCTTCTTAGTTGAGAGGTTTTTGGTGTGAATTTCATTTCCGGTCTTCCTGTGTTGCATTTGCATGTTCTCCCCGTGCTTGTTTGGGCGCTCCGGAAACGCCAGTTTGCTCCCATTGTCCAAAAACATGCATGTTATGTTCATTGAAGAGTAAGGCCTGTTTTTATTCATATTTTCCCCTTGACAGAGTTCTTTGGCTGTCACAGAAGAACTTCATGTCATTACATTTGTGACAGATTTTCAGCATGATGGACTGCACTGTCTCATTGAGGTGAGTTGGAGCTCCCATTTGAAAAGGAAGTTGAGAATTTGCCACAAGGGACATGTTATTGAAGTTGCAGTACTGTAATAAATAAAAAATAGTTTCCTCTTACCTTGTAGGCCAGGTCTCTACCGGTCGTCGTCATATCCGCTACCAGTCAGGTTCCCAGTGCCTGGGCATCAGTGATGTGGTACAACATGTCCACCAGTGAACCAATGGTAATGGTGCAATGCTATTAATGAACCACAGCTGTCCTAATGCTTTTGAGATTCTCAAAATGGAGGGACTCTGCATACAATGGCTTTTTATTCCTAAAAATGTGCAAATACCTTAATTTTGTTAGCATTTCAAGCAAGCCCGGTGTTAAGTGACAGCAGAAGGGGTCGCTATGTTTCTGGTGAGTCCGCTAAGGCGAGTCAGTAAACGGATACAACCGAATCATCTGAGTCCACCAACTGGCAGTGTTGTGCTTGAATGAGTTCTATGAACTCTAGCTCACATTTTTGGGTGAACGTCGACTCAACTTTGTTCATTTCTGCCTGATGAAGGTTGCTAAGAATGCGCCCATTCGAATGATAATTTTAATTCAAGAGTGCCAGGTTTTGTAGGGACTTACGGGAAAAAACCCGGCTGAATAGCCCAACCGGTGAACTTAGTTCAAAATGTTGAATTATGAACTGAACGACTTAATTTTTGGACCATGAACTGAACTTTTTTAGTAGTTCACGTAGAAAATGAACTTTCCCAACACTGCCACCTGCAGTATGTGAACAGATACCGGTACAAACTAATCAACCTGGGACAGCTAACTCGAGTCAGTGAACTGAAAGAACCCAATTATTTTATGTAGTATATTTTATCCTTACTAAAGTCTGCACACGTTCAGGAACGCTGCATAAGCAGGCACTCCCTGTGTGTATCTGTACAGCTCAAGCTTTTAACAGAGGTCTCTTTTTCTCCCACAAACTCCATGAGAACCAGATCCAATTAGGACAGGAGCGTTGGATAGAAAGGTGCCACCTTCAACTCTAATGAACTAGATTAATGGAGGCGAATCCTTTGTTCGTTCAGATTGCACACCATATTTGGTAAACACCCAACAGAAACACCCGGTTCCATCCTTAATTTGCTTAATGTACGGCCAAATATTTCGTGCCCTTATCAGTTGATGTTGGGGGAGAAAACGGAAGCACCATTTTGATTTCGACCTGTAAGCAGCTGTTTGACACGAGATGGCCGGACCCTTTCTGTTCCTCCTCAAGACCTCTGAGCACTAGACTGGTGGCTTGCCAGCATCTCACATCAGACCCACAAACACCACCACACTGAGTCGGTTGTGTTTACGCTGATTCTGCTAATTGGAACTGATACAACCGAATCATCAGAGTGCGCTAAACTCGAGTTAGTGGACCAATTCAACTGAATTATTGGAGTCTGGCGTTTCTGCTAAGATTCAGGTCATTTTGTCGAAAAAGCATGTCAAACTGTTGTATGTTTTTGTTGTGTTCAGAACCTGTCGCTATTTTCCGACCCTCCTCCGCTGTCCTGGCCACACCTGTCCCAGCTTCTGAGCTGGCAATTTTTGTCCATCGGAAAACGACCGCTTGACGAAAACCAACTCACCATGCTCAGAGGCAAAATTGTTGGTAAGAGACACAAGACCACTATAAGACCACCACAAAACAGATCTGTAATTGCGGAGGCTATCGCAGCTGACTTTGGGTGAGAGGCAGGGTAAAACTTGGACTGGTTACCAGTCAATCATAAAGCACATTTAGAGACAGACGACCACCAACCACTAGTCCCACCAGTCTGCCTATTGGTGTTAATTTGTCTGAAATGATGGAACGTCGCTACTTTCTCCACAGAGGATCCCATCGGTTTTGTCAAGTGGAACTCGTTTTCCAGGGCCGGTTGTAAAAAAAATGGAAATGTGTGGCTCTGGCTGGACGGAATTCTGGATCTGATCAAAAAGCACTTGGTGGACCTGTGGCGCGACGGGTAAACCATCTCACTACAAACAGTCAATCAGCCAACTTATCAATATCTCCAAGTGGGTTTTTTTGTTTTAGGTCCATCATGGGCTTTGTGAGCCGAGAGAAAATTAAGGAGCTGTTACAGGAAAAAAAGACGGGCACCTTCTTGCTCCGCTTCAGTGAAAGCAACCAAGATGGTGCCATCTCCTTCAGCTGGGTGGAACACTATAATGGAGGTACGCCATTGGTGGATGCACAGGTTATTGATGTACCTTCTGCCATCTAGTGGAAGCGTATTTAATGGTACCACCTGTCGGTGGCATAGCTAGATGAACAAAGATTATTTGTAGTGAGTAAATAATAATTTTGGGACCCATTAAGTGAAATTAAATCATTTACCGCATCATGCCTGACAATCTCAAATGCACAGTAGTTGGAAATCACTGCTCCATACAATCGTATACAAGACCACTATATGCTATCGGTCTTTCATTATTATTAAACCCCATTTGTTATGTAGGTGAACAACGGTGTTACCTGTGTATTACAAGAACTGTCTTAAAAAAGGTAAAAATACTAAATTGGTTAGAGTACCCCAAGAACTACCACCTACTTTTCCACACTCTTTTTTTTTTTAGCCTTATTGAAATCTGTTTTGAGGATGGAGCTTAGACCGATGTGTTCCAGTGCTATAAAAAGGGACTTGCCCCCTTCTCAAATTCTTATTTTTTTTGGGGGGGGGATAGTTTCCCCAATTTGCTTTAGATCATCAAACAAATGTAAATATCAGACAAAGATAACCCATGTAAACAAAATGCAATGGAAGGTGTGTGTCTCGTTACATCTGCCGAAAATGTAGCACAACATTTCAAAGAAAGAACATCATACCAACAATCAAGCATGGTGGTAGTCTGATGGTCTGGGGCTGCTTTGCTCCTACGGGACCTGGACAACTTGCTGTGATTTGAACCGTCAATTCTGCACTTTACCAGAAAATCCTGAAGGAGAATGTTCGGCCATCAGTTTGTGACCTCAAGCTGAAGCGCGTTCTGCAGCAGGAAAACGGTCCAAAACACACCAGCAAGTCAACTTCTGAATGGCCTTTGAAAAAAATAATGTAATTTTAAAAATGAAGGTTTCGGATTGGCCTAATCAAAGTCCGACCTTGAATCTGATTGAAATGCTCTGGCAAGACTAAAAAGACAGTCCATGCTAAAAAAAAAAAATTCTCCAGTGTTCCTGAATTCAAACAATTCTGCAAGGAAGAGTGGGCCAAAATATCTCCACAGTGATGTGAAAGACTCATTGCCAGTCATAGAAAACAGCTGATTTCAGTGGTTGCTGCTGAGGATGACCCAACAAATTATTAGGTTTAGGGGGAAATTATTTTTCACACAGGGCCAGATAGCTTTGAATATATATATATATATATATATATATATATATATATATATATATTTCATAATAAATAAAAACTGCATTTTATGTTTACTTGGCTTATCTTTGATATTAATTTTTTGATGATTTTAAACAAAGTAAGGAACCTATGGAAAACAAAAAATAAGAATTTGAAAAAGGTGCAAATACTTTTGAATGGCACGGTATTTCAGGACCGATAGCGATACCTAAGCGTGTCACGATTTAAAAAAAAAAAAAAAAAAATTCCAACAACTATCACGATATATGATGATATTGCTGTTTTTTTTAAATTCCTCTGAAATCATAAAAAATAAGAGCCGCTTTTAAATCATTATTTTTATTATTATAATTTCCCTTCTTGTTTCTCTATTCAATTATTTTTCTTTATTCTGTGATCTGGATCCCCCTGGGTGTACAATAAAGAATAAAGAGCTGCAAGACTAGCCTGGTTTACATGGAGCCTTCCATTCCGATTGTAATCGGTTTAGAAGCCCAAACCGAATGAAAATGCTCCACATAAACCCTCAATCAGAATAAACAAGCCAAATCCATTCGGTTTCACAGGGGTGGAATATTCCTTTTGCCAAACCGATCAAAAGTAAATGTTTCTCCATGTATACTGTCATTCAGAATAGCTCTCTGAGCGCATGCTTCGTCTCGATGTAAATGCGCGGTGACGTCCTCATTCACGCACAGCGTAAATATGATGGAGATCTTGTTCTCAAGTACTTATAAGTTGTTTTTGTGAAGCATTTTTATTTTTTTATATAAATGTGTAAAAAAACGATCCAAACTGCTGTGCTGAATAGACGACGGACCTCCACCTTGATCGATGACGTGACGTTCTTGTAAACCCAGCTTCTGTGTGATTGGTCCGCTGAAGACGAGCCGTTCACCTGTAAATCAAATATTCGTTGCCGTTCGCTGTAGTCAACTACTCAGAAGCTCTGACATTTCATCAGTTTGGAGTCGGTGAAGCGAGCTGTTTAGCTCCTTAACTCGCCAGCTAAAAGTTACCGTCTGTATCTTCAGAGGCACAAGTGCACTCGATTGAGCCCTACACTAAAACGGAGCTGGCAAACACTCCGATGCCCGACATGATTTACGACTTCAACCCCAGAGTTCAGGGCAACATCCGAAGGAATCCTCTGCTCTATCTTTACCCGGAGGTGGACAAAGACGCTGCTTTCAGACGCTACTACACCCGCTCTGGTATGCGCAATGATCTCATTCTGCTTAGTAAACATGTTTGTAGCTCATTTGAAACCAGTGTTTGGGATGTTGGGCTTTGGGGTGAAATCTCAGCATGACCCTTAAAAACCTTTTCAGGTGAACTTAATTTGAACCGCTCAAAACTTGAATGTTCAACTGTTCAGTGTTTCAGTTAAGGCTGCTACTAACGATTATTTTAATAAACGATTAAGCTGTTGATTTTTATTTTTTTTATTTTATTTTTTTCCCCCTGCAATGAATCGGATTAAAGAAATATATTTTTTATTTCCACCCCTTCTATTCAGAAGCAGGACATTATTTCAGATGAACAATGCAGAAAATGCAAAAACATTAACTGATTATGATTCAGTTACTGGTTTGGTCTGTAACTCGTCAGAAAATAGGCAAAATATTGATCATTGTTTTTCAAAGTAAAAGCAGATGTTTTCAAATGTCTTATTTTGATTCAACACCAAGAGAATCAGTCCACTTTCATGGAGGCCTACAGGAATCTGATAATATTCACTGTTAAGAGGTTGAAATTTTGAGGATTTGGACGATTTTAAGTTAAACGAGCTCTAAATGATGAATCGATTAGGCTGTCGATTAACGCGATGATCGATCAGGTATCAATTAATTGATTAATTGTTGCACCTCTTGTTTCAGTACTTTGTGGTCCTCTTTCTGTCCTCTAACACAACATTCATAACAGGTGTTTGACCCCTAAATGGACCAATGTGTTTCCTGGTTCAATTAGAAATGATATTTATTTAAGAGTCCTCTACATCATGCTGTTCATATTTTGACATAAGACCATGACGGCGCCTGACAATTGCGCAACAGTAGCTCACCATCAAACAGGAAGTGGTGGCCACTGAGCTTAGAGTGTCACAGAGTGTCATCAGGTGCGGGCAACCGAGATACAGAGGGACTGGAAGAGTCACAGAAAGGCATAACGGTGGACGTCCTTAGAAATGGTTATGGATCAAACACGGGTTGTGAATTTCGCTGTTCATCTCCATGTTAGAGAACAGCAAGTTGTGCAAAAAGTACAGAAACAATTGGACATGTCACTTCAACAGTTTGGAGAAGGTCATGTGTAAAGGTTAGCGTACATTTTGGGTTGATCCTGAAACTTCACCCCAAAGGGCAATATTCCTAACTTTTTGTGAGTTGTGTACTGTAGTGTATTAATGTGTACAAAATGTATGTAAATGTCTTATCTGTGCAGGTAAGGTGGCACCTAAGCCCGATCCTGGTTATTTGCAACGAAAACCTATCAATGTGACAGAGTACGTATGATATAGTATATCAGTATATCCTGTATATATTTACGTTGTCTTTTTTTTTATATGTGAGTGTACAGACAGACGTGGTTCTATGTTAATTGACGGACGTTCACAGAAACCTACCGTAGCCTTTAACATAAAAAAAAAAAAATTAAAAAAAAAAAGCTGAATTTCTTTGTGGAAATGTTGCTGTTTCTTTTTTCCCCCAGTATGCCAACGCCTCCCCCTTCTCCACCACCACAAATGCCCATGATGGACATGTTCCCCTCAATGGCTGGCACGGATGTGAGTTTGACTTCCCTACATCCCCTTTTTTAAGATTGTAAATAATCTCATTCTGTTTGTCTTCCCACAGGACTACAATTGCCAAGAGTTGGAGATTTTGAATTTCCCTGACCTGCCCTTATCCGAGCAATATCAAGTTTGTGACTTCAGCTCCATCGGAAAAGATTTGAAGCAAGATATTTACGAATAGGATTGGGCATTTGGTGATGTGTTCGCTGCATGCACCACATGCCTGGATCCAGTCATTCGCAGGCGACTTGAGTGCTGCTTCCACAGGTGAAAATACCGTGTATCCCCGCCTAGTCACAGTTCACTTGCCTTTTTGGTTTTGGGCGCTTTCTGTAATGTCTAAAATACCACAAGATGCCACTGAAGTTCTGTATAATAAGAAATAAGTCATTGGTGTCAAAGAAGTATGTTGATGTGATGCATCTCAATCGAAAGACGAGCTTTGTATGTTTGGGGGAGACCTAAGTTTAGCCCGGGTCATTAGCAGAAATTATGGCGTCATAAGTGTATGTGCATTTTTTTCTAACCATATCCTCTGTAAACCATTTTTTTTTAAAGATAAAGTTTTAAGATGAGTTTGAAATGATGAAGTGTTTTGGGGTCATATAGGGCTACAGTTGAAACTCTTAATGTAGGCAATGAAGAATCATTTTCAGAGGGTCGTCAATATCCCGTGTGGTTTTTCGCTAATCGCAGCAGGGCTGTCTGTATTACTGTACATCCGCACCCTTTTTTTTTTTAGACTGGCCTTGAAAAGTAGCCACCTCTAGTCGTCATGGTAACAAGTCTTATATTATATGACCAATCTTTGACGGCAGTTCTTGTAATACGTAAGTAACGCTGCTGGTCACACCTATATTACGAATGATTAGTAATAAAGAACGACCAAAGGGGTAAATTTCATATAATTTGATTAATAACGCCTTGGTTTTATATGAGAAAATATTTGTCTCCCATGCTGAAACAGCCACACTTAAAGTCCTATTTTTATAAAGTTATTGATTATTTAAAATGTTACACCAAAATAGTAAATTCAATAACTTAAAAAAAAATCAAACAATTATAACAACTTCAATTTTGGCACAGCCTTGTTGATAAAACCCACTGACTGCGCATATGATGGTGGCCCACTGAAATACATTAATTACTTGCATAACGGTAAAGACATAAACAACTTGATACCAAGCACGAGTTGCACAATTTACATTCGTTGCCCTTCAAACTCTGCAGATACAAGTGCATGAAACACTCTTACAATCATAATAACGGTAAAGACCTAATTATTCGGACACTTTTACAAATTCATACATACCATAGAAATACATCTATTTTGCTGTCTGCTATTTTGTGAATGCAGTAAAAAAAAAAAAAAACCTCTTTAAGACTAAGATGCATTTACATTAGTTTTTCATGGGAACGGCATATTAGGAAGAAGAATCCTATATATAAAAAAATGTAATGTAATTAGCCTCTTCAGAAAATATGTTGCAAATCATGAAACTTAATTAGAACATTTAGGGGACATAACTGATGACATTTTTTGCTCTAAAAAGTGTCAACAATATTCCTTAACCTTTTTTTCTTTTTTTTTTTCTTTTTTTCTTTTCTTCTTTGAAACAATTGAACTTTTGAATGATAACTGTCGAAAAAAAATCAGCGACAGTAATCCCTCGTTTATCGCTGGGGTTAGGTTCCGGACCACCTCCGCAATAGATGAAATCCCCAAAGTAGCAACCACATATTTTTGGTATTATTGATACGTATTTTAAAGCTGTATGAACCTCCCTAGACTCTTTTAATATTCTTCCCCACGCTCGTATTAACCTCTTATATCCTCTTATAAACACTTTCTGTATGAACCCCATATAAACTCTTAAATATATAGTAATTCACAGTAGTACTGTGAATTATGTGCAATATGAAAAACCAAGTCCGCAATGCACTGAATTCGCAATCGGTGAGACGCGATATAGCGAGCGAACACTGTACTCACTTAAGTAAAAAATTTCTACACCGCTTATCCTCACTAGAGTTGCAGGTATGCTGGAGCCTATCCCAGCTAACTGCGGGCATATATATAAAGGAAGCCAATATGAATAAATATGAATATGAAGCCAATATGAATAAATATATATATTTATATATATGATATGATATGAGTGCGTGCGTGCGTGTCAGCAAACTTCACAAGATCAAGCCACCGTCAATTCATATTGGCTTCCTTTGCAGTGGAAAGACCATATCAATCGGTTTCACTAATGCTCCATTAAGCTGGTTTGCAAACCACCAGTAGACCCCAGAGAAATACAACACGAAGGACAATACATTAGGTACAGTTGTGTTTTGTGCTCGCATTTTTAATTTTGTGGAGAGCAAATGTTATTACCGTGTTTTTATACAGTACAATCCTGTTGAGTGCAATTTTTCTTATAAAATCATTTGGGGGGCGGGGCCTGGAATGGATTAGTTACATTTTCATCATTTCAATGGGGAAAAATTATTTGCGATATGAGCATGGTCACAGAACAAATTAAATTTGTATCTTAAGCAACCATATATATATATATATATATATATATATATAACTTTTTTGAACTGGTCAATTTGATCTGCAAATTAAAAGGAATTCTGTGGGGTTTACATTTTTGGAACATTTGTAAAATAACCACAGAATACCGGGATTAGCATTTTGGAAACTTTCGTGCTAAGTTTTTTTACAACCACAAAGATGTGACTTCCAGTATGCTCGTTTACTGCGAAAATGGAATGTGTCAAGTTGCGGGTTATTGTGCTTGCCGATTTACCTTGGGATGAAATGGCGGCCATTTTACATTTCTTTTCAAATGACACTTCACGAAAACAGAAATAATCAGTCGTCGAAAAAATAAATCCATCTAACATCTTAGTTGTACATCATCATAAAAAGTCACTTCAGCGTCTATTGCAAGTGGAGTTCTTTTCCAAAACGCCATAAATCCATTTAGAAAAATTATTTACCCAAATTTTGTAAACAATTTTATTTTAGTCTGAATAAAGTTAATTGAGTTAACATAAGTTAAAATTATATACGATGACTGGCATTAGTTGTTTTTTGTTTGTTTGTTTTTTTCTGCTTTTATTTTGTTTTGGAAAAGAGCTCTTCAAGTCATACCGAAAAATATATTTCAAATACATTCTTCTTCGTGTGAGTTGATAAATAGGTAGAATGCTCTATAAAAAAAAAAAAACCTCATCCTGACAAAACCACTCTTCAAAATTCCAATAAACTTCTCAACAAATATGCAACGGTAATACAATTCATCAACATTTCCGTTTTCACGCACAGCAATGACCACAGTGAGAAAACGCTCAACACACCAAAAACACAGAACAATTCCAACAGCAATAATAGATGACATATTCAGGTTTTATACGCTTCTTTACATACTAAAGGTAATGTATAACGTCCACTCACACGGCAATATGCAGCCTGAAAGTGAAGCGTCCAAACCAGAGGCAAAACTGACTGGCCCTCCTACAGCAGACTGTCCAAACTCTTCTCTGCGCTCTCCTTGTCGCCGGAGTCGTCGGCCGGCCGCTCTTTGTCGCTGTGCGGCTGCAGGATGGCCACCACGTCATGGTGGCCGAAGTGCACGGCCTCGTCCATCGGCGTGTTACCCCACCTGTACACAGCAGTGCAGTACATTTGTTAAGCACTGTAATGTTAAATGCTTGGAAAGCAAAAAACAAACAAAACATTCATCCATTTTCAATCGCGCATGTCCTTATTAGGGTCACAGGTGAGTTGGAGTCTATCTCAGCAGAGTTTCGGTGAGAGGCGGGGTACACACCGGACAATCGTAGGGCACATATATATATATATATATATATATATATATATATATATATATATACACATATATAATTCAGACATACGAGAGCCCTTCAGGACTTTTTGACCATCATATTGATGTCATATTGACCATCGTAATCTTCAGCTTGAAGCCTTTGAACAGCCTGAAGTCGGTTCTGGGAAAGATTTATCACTCTTTGAAGCATCTGCTGAATCGAGCTTTGCGCCAACACCTGTTCGAGGAGTTCGGTGTTTTCATTAATGGTGGTAGTTGTGTGGTTTGTCAAAAACATCTTGTTTCAAGAAAATTGCCATGGATAACATAAATTGTACTGTGCGTAGGAGCAGAGTGACAGCCATAAAGCTTCTCAAACTGGCTCTCAACTGCAGTCGGGGACAGAAAAAGTTTGCCCCCCAGCAAGTTTGCAACGCGGCTCCGAAGTCAATTGAGCCAATTGATATGCTTACAAAAATGACAGAGATATTACATTACATTACACACAAACCCAAATACAAATATTTTCATTTACAGCATTTAATTGCTGAAACAGGTCCAGTGTTTTTGTTTTTTATTTTCTTTGTGCAGTTTATTTTCATTTTAGAAAGACCTCATTTAAGTGCTTGAATTTTTTATTTTTTATTTTTTTTTTTGCATAATATTTTTCCCAATACAAGCCGTGGCACATAGAGCGTATCCCATCAGTCACCCACCTGTCTCTGGGGACCGGGTTGACCTTACAGGCCTCCAGCAGGAAACGCGCAACCTCTGTGTGACCTGGAAGCACAATTTCAGTCACAGCCATTTAAACTGCATTCTCTAGGGGGTTTATCGTAATCTCTCGTGTATAATACCCATGTATAATACACACCGCCAAAGTTGACCTAAAAATTCTGGAAAACCCTTCTACCTATGTACAATGCATTTTTACATTGCATGATTTTGCTTGTACCCGTCTGATCAAAACATCTGTATTTTGTTACTTTTTAAAAAATCATTATTCTGAAGCACTTTATTTGAACACGTAATACTTTTTTAAATTTACTTGCTCTTATTTTGAAATTCACAGCCCTACTTTTATTTATTAAATTAGAAAACACACAGTTGTGCTCATATGTTCGATTACCCAGGCAGAATTTGTAAGATGGGTACAATTCTTTAAAGAAAACGAAGGACCAGGCGAAACATATTTAATTTTATTTTATTGGGATTCTAATGAAACAGTCAAGCATTTCAGAAAAGGACTATCATTAAAAAAAAAAAAACATAACCACAAAGAAATGAATGATGGTTGTTGTTGTTCAGTCATATTTAAAAAAAATAAAATAATAAAACAACAATATTTCACAAATTCTGCCAGGGTATGGAAACTTATGAGCACAACTGTACATATATGTAGTTGTACCCCTGTCATATTGGAATGAAAGTGTAGGCTACACCTTTTTTATAACCACTAGGTGGCGGTGGCACATTAGAATGAAAGTGTACACCTTTCTCATAACATCTAGGTGGCGGTGGCATTTTGGAGTGAAAGTGTACAGCTTTTTCATAACCACTAGATGGCGGCATATATTTATAAAATCCATCCATCCATCCATTTTCTGAGCCGCTTCTCCTCACTAGGGTCGCGGGCGTGCTGGAGCCTATCCCAGCTGTCATCGGGCAGGAGGCGGGGTACACCCTGAACTGGTTGCCAGCCAATCGCAGGGCACATATAAACAAACAACCATTTGCACTCACATTCACACCTACGGGCAATTTAGAGTTGTCAATTAAACTACCATTTTTCCATCTATTCCCATGCATAATGCGCACTAATGACTTTTGAAAATTTTTGGGGGAGAAAAAATGTGCATTATACATGAGAAATTACGCTAAGTCTGAGGATTGACTTGGCTAGTCTAAAATCTTTCACCCCCGATGGACGGCTCGGTTACAAATTAAATAGTATACAGTAAATATAGTCTTCTGCTGGCAAAATGCCAGAATTCTAAATTGAGTAATACGTTTTTCTGTATGCAAATGTATGGCTTCCGATGCTCCTCCGCAATTGGCGACTTTCGGCTTTGTTTGTTGTTGAATTTGATAGTTGATTGTATTTAGCAAAAACGGTAGTTCATGTTATTAGCACTTAACCTTTTGTTAAACATTTGAAAGGCATGTGTCTTGCTTGCATTTCATTGGTTTTGGTATCTTAATTGAGGACTGCGCTCCACTGGTCTGTCAATGTTAGTTCCTTTCTCCGGTGTCAAATGGGTTGTTGCATACATTTCGATGTTGCTTAAGGCAACAAAACATTAAAAAATAATGAAAATAATAAGTTAGATTTGGGCACGCTACCCTCAGCTGCCGCCACATGGAGGGCTGTTCTGGAATCGTAGTCCCTCTGCTCCATGTCCATAGATGACAAGGCAAACCTGCACACAAATATGTTTGTTTAACCCTCCTCTTCTGGCATATGGGCTGAAATGAGGTGCATGTGTATGACATATAACAGGAATGAGTGGATAGGATTTGAAAAGAAATTGTCCACTTACAGTATACATTTTGATATTCCCATCGGGACTTTTCACTTCCAGGTTAATTAATTTAATATCGCATGTGTGGGCAGCTGGTTAGCACATCTGCCTCACAGTTCTGAGGACCGGGGTTCAAATCCCGGCCCCGCCTGCGTGGGTTTTCTCCGGTTTCCTCCCACATCCCAAATACATGCGTGGTAGGTTGATTGAAAACTCTAAATTGCCCATAGGTCTGACTGTGTGTGTTAATGGTTGTATGATTATATGTGCCCTGCGATTGGCTGGCGACCAGTTCAGGGTGTACCCCGCTGACGATTGCTGGGATAGGCTCCAGTACGCCCGCGACCCTAGCGAGGATAAAGCGGAATGGAAGATGAATGAATGAATGAATAGCATGTATGGACAGGAGTACTGTATGTAAATTTAAAAAATAAATAAACAAAATAAAAGGCAAAAATATATAATTTTGTATTAAACCCGTGTGTCAATTTGACCTGCATGGTTTTAAGTATAGCTATGAAAAGCTGCAATAAAATTCAATGATAAAATGTTAAATTATTTTCATGTTTGAAAATAAAAAAATATTTATAAAATAAATGAATTTAATAAATAATGAAATTTAAAAAAATGTAAACAGTAATATATGCGCAGAAATTTGATCCATAGAGTTTTAACATCTTTTTTTTTTCCTTCTTCTTCTTCTTATTATGTAGTTTAAATTGACCTAGAGGTTTGAACATCCATCCATCCATTTTCTGAGTCGCTTCTCCTCACTAGGGTCGCGGGCGTGCCGGAGCCTATCCCAGCTGTCATCGGGCAGGAGGCGGGGTACACCCAGAACTGGTTGCCAGCCAATCGCAGGGCACATAGAAACAAACAACCATTCGCACTCACAGTCACAGTCACACCTACGGGCAATTTAGAGTCTCCAATTAATGCTTGTTTTTGGGATGTGGGAGGAAACCAGAGTGCCCGGAGAAAACCTACGCAGGCACGGGGAGAACATGCAAACTCCACACAGGTGGGGACGGGGATTGAACCCCGCACCTCAGAACTGTGAGGCTGACGCTCTAACCAGTCGGCCACCGTGCCGCCCGGTTTGAACATCTACATTTTTTAAATGTCAGCCAATGCGGGTCAATTTGACCAAGGGGGTTATAAAATCTGGATTTACTCAACCTCCAGAATCAGAATCACCTTTATTGGCTAAGTATGTTTAAAAAAACACAAGGAATTTATCTCTGGTAGGTGGAGCCACTGTAGTACCATAGCGGGTCAAATTTTTAAAATTTAGAGAATGAAACTTTAAAACATGCAACATGCATGCAAATTTGACCCACATAACGGAATGATTTAAAAAAGGAAGCATGTGTGTGTGCACTGTGGTTCACCTCCTCAGCGCGGAGACATCTCCTGTGTAGGCGGCAAACAGCAAGTTAATGACAGACTTGACCTGAAGACACAAACCACAGTCGCAATTGGTCATTTTAGGACCTTCTTCACTTGTGTCCCTATTAGGAAGCTAGAAAAGTTGTTATAAGCTCTTCAAAAATGATGATTACTTTTTCTTATGTACTGGGAAGTTCTTGCTAATGCTATTGCTGTCTTGTCATTGCTTTTTCCTTGTGTTTGTTGCCTCTCTTCTCTTGTCTGTCCCCTCTGCAGCTGCATACTAGATGTGTTGTTCTTGCGTTGTGTCCTCTGTCCCCTCTAAAAACCAAATATGGTGGTGCCTTGACTTACAAGTTTAATTCATCATTCACCATGGCCACGCCTGTAACTCAAAACATTTCATATTTCCCCATTGAAATGCCATGACTCCATTCCAGCCCCCCCGTAAAACGCCAACAAAAAATGTTGTGGCGTTTTTTTAATAAGAAAAATAGCAATCTACAATATTATACTTTATGAAAACATACAAAAATAACTGTTAAATTGAATGCAATGAGTGCTGCTCATTCGGGTGAGCACTCTTTGGCCACTTGAGGGCTGTACAATACAAAGATCGTAGGTTTGGTGATGAAATACAGAAGACTATGGCAACTCGACTGCAGTAATATCAGTCGTTTTTCACTGAGGATAAAGAATAAACGAATATTGTGAATATTGTTGATTGTCTGTCTACATGTGTTGCTACTGTTTGTGTTCAAACATGAGTTGTTTAAAGGTACAGTATGTAACTTTCAACTTAAGTATGACGTAGGCAACGCATGTTATGGCCCTTATTTGTGATTTGAACATTGTTACTATGTTTTGAAGGACATGCGCCATTTCCGTGCCATCATTTGCAGTGCGCCACCAACCAGGCCGGCGTGGGAAATGAATAGGGCATTCACTAAATATAAAAAAATAAGATACTGACAAATACAGCAAGATATTAGCGAATCTGAATGGTTTAATCAGCATTGTGTCATCACCTCTAGTCGTGGCTTGGGTGAAAATGACTATTTTTTTAATAAAAAAAAAAAAAAAAAAGTTGTGGATTACAGATTTAAAGATTTATAATTATGGGAACATCAATGTTAGTCCTCTCCTTGAGCCGTCACCTTATTGTGGTGGAGGGGTTTGTGTGTCCCAATGACCCTAGGAGCTAAGTTGTCAGGCCTTCACGCCCCTGGTAGGGTCACCCATGGCAAACAGGTCCTAAGTGAGGGACCAGACAAAGCATGGCTCCAAAAACCCCTATGACAAACAAAATAAATGGATCTAGGTTTCCCTTGCCAGGACGCGGGTCACCGGGGCCCTCCTCTGGAGCCAGGCATGGAGGTGGGGCTCGAAGGCCTGCACCCATGGGGCCCGGCAAGGTCCCCGAGGGTGCATGGGAGTTCGCCCAACCAGTCTACATGTGTTTTGTGGACTTGTGTCCCTCGTGGAGTCCTGTGGGGGCTGCTTCAGGAGTATGGGGTACCAAACCACCTGATACGGGCTGCTCGGTCCCTGTACGACTGGTGTCAGAGTTTGGCACGCATTGCCGGCAGTAAGTCGGACTCGTTTCCAGTGAGGGTTGGAATCCGCCAAGGCTGCCCTTTGTCACCGATTCTGTTCATAACTTTTATGGACAGAATTTCTAGGCACAGCCGATGCATAGAGGGGGGCCGGTTTGGTGGTCTCAGTATTGCATCTCTGCTTTTTACAGATGATGTGGTTCGGTTGGCTTCATCAGGTCATGATCTCCAAATTTCACTGGAGTGGTCCGCACCAGAGTGCGAAGCGGCTGGCGTGAGAATCAGCACCTCTAAATCTGAGACCATGGTACTCATTCGGGAAAGAGTGGAATGCCCTCTACGGGTTGGGGAAGAGATCCTTCCCCAATTGGAGGAGTTCAAATATCTTGGGGTCTTGTTCACGAGTGAGGGAAGAATGGAACGGGAGATCGACAGGGGGATCGGTGTAGCGTCTGCAGTGATGCGGACTTTGTATCGGTCCGTTGTGGTGAAGGAGCTAAGCCGAAAGGCGAAGCTCTCGATGTACCGGTCGATCTACAGTCCTACCCTCACCTATGGTCACGAGCTGTGGGTCGTGACCGAAAGAACAAGATCCCGGCCGAAATGAGTTTCCTCCGCAGGGTATCCGGGCTCTCCCTTACAGATAGGGTGAAAAGCTCGGTCATCCGGAAGGGGCTCAGAGTAGATCCGCTGCTCCTCTGCATTGAGAGTAGCCAGTTGAGGTGGCTCGGGCATCTGTTTAGGATGCCTCCTGGACGCCTCTCTGGTGAGGTGTTCTGAGACCCCGGGGACGACTCAGGACACGCTGGAGAGACTACGTCTCTTGGCTTGCCTGAGAACACCTTGGGATCCCCTCGGAAGAGCTAGTGGAAGTGGCTGGGCTTCCCTGCTGAGGCTGCTGCCCCCGCAACCCGACCTCGGATAAGCGGAAGACAATGAATGGATGGATCAATGTTAGTTTTATTAGCTAGTCTTTTGCATGTTGCATTGTGTGTTAGCATTAAGCTAGCTGACTTTCGTAAAAGGCAAGTTATGTGGTTTTAAAAATACAAGGAGTAATTTTGTTTGTTATAGGTTTATCCATCCATCCATTTTCAGCACCGCTTATCCTGGTTAGGGTCGCGGGGCCTATCCCAGCTGACTTCGGGCAAATGGTGGACTACACCCTGAACTGGTCACCAGTCAGTCGCAGGACACATATAGACACGGACAACCATTCGCACTCGCATTCACACCGCCACTGAGTGGGAACTGAACCCACGCTGCGCGTACCAAAGTCAGGCAGGTGTACCACTACACCATCAGTGACTTGCTGTTTTAGGTTTACTTTTACCGTAAACTTCAACTGGGAATAAATAGCTTTAAGATTTTTTTTTAAGATTTTTTCACTATCGGGCAACAGCTGCATATTTCGTAGTTTTCAGCCACCATCCAGTGCTCGTATCTCAAATTTATGCTCAGAACCCACGAGAAAAATAATTGACTGAGCGATTGCTTATATATATATATATATATATAAATCAATAAGATTCCCACTGTATTACCAGGCATTGCAGTTGTTGTCGTTTGCTTTTGCTGTTTGTTCTCTTTTGTGTCACCGTTCCAAATACACGCTCCAAAGTGTTACCGCGACAGTTGTCGCTTTTTCCCTCCCCTTTCAGTCCCCTGCAAAAACTACAAGTTAGCAGTCATTGTTGTCCATTGCTATTGCTGTTTGTTCTTCCTCTTCTCTGTCTGTTACCGCTCAAACAACATACTAAAGGATGCTTCAGTTGCTATTCTTGTTGTCTTGATATTCTTTTTGGTGTCCATCCCTTCTCAAACCAAGTACCAACATGTTGTGGTCGCTATTGTTGTCGTTTTTTTTTTCTTCTCTCAGTGGCCCTGAAACCACATATTAGCAAGTGTTGTTGCTCTTTTTTTTTTTTTATCCTTTTGGTACTGCTGTTTATTCTCTCTGTCTGCTCCCTTTCTAACTACGTTAGCAGGTGTTACTTTTGTCATTTGGTTTTTGCTGTCCCTCTTGTTTCCGCTCAAACAAAATACCAGCAGGCGTTGCTATCTTGCGCCCCCCTTCGTCTCCAAAAAACATGTTTGCGGGCATTGTTGTCATTTATTATTGCTGTTTGTTCTCTCGTCTCTGTCTGTCCCCTGTCCAAGTGTGTACTGTCCGCTAACAAAAACTGCAACAGGACTGTGAATTTTCCACTCATTTCGATGACCATGGAAAACACATCTAATTAATCAGCTACCCAAGACAAGTCTAAAAATGTCAGGATGAACAGCTAGGAGTGCTTTATTGGATTTTTACAACACCACATATATACTATCACAGTGAAAGAAACAAACGTGATGGAACAGTTAACAATTGTTTTTTATGGTGATGAAATGTACAGCGTTACACTCATGTTGACAGAGAAAAGAAATCCAAAGACAAAAAAAATAACCATGCTCAACTTGGAAATGTAGGGTTCAATAGTTAACAATTTCTTATTTTTTATCACATTTTTAAAAACAATTATCATTACTTTCAAAACCTTACATTTCCAATGTCACACTTAATGTTCATACATGTAATAATGTCCCCAGACACAAATAAACAAAAAATAATGATGTACATTACAATGAGGTGATTTCACATAGTCATTTATCATACAAAAAAATGAGCATGCAAACAGTGACAGTGACAAGTCCACAAGCAAAATAATAATAATTGAGAAGCATCTCATTGGTGACAGTGATTTGCTTTTGAATCATCAATGCTGATTGGTTGCAATGAGTTGGCCAATTGGAGGTTTAGCCATGCAAATGAGAGGAAAACAACAGTAGTTCACGAACAGACAGTCAGTCTGCTGATTCATTTATCAAGCAAGTTATGTTTAATTGGTGTTATAATTACCTGGCCCTGAAACATTTCAGAATCCCTGAATTAATGGACACGTGCGTTTGTTTATTTTTACAATTGAAAACCAATAGTTTTTAGGGGGTGGCCCTATTTCATGGAAATGCACCGCTCGCTGCTCACCATGTTATAGTCCGGCAAAATCTAGAAGGGCTCGCTCACAGACACATTTTCAGAAATAGGGAGCTCATAAAAGATTGACCTGGTCATTTAGTTCCACACCTAACTATTTATATACAAGCAATAATTATACAAAACAAATTCCTAATACATCCCCAACGAAGTTCTATGGAACTTGTCCACAGAGGCTTTTGGAATAATTTGTGCTGCATAAAAACTTCCACAACAGTCAAGCATCAGCAAAAAACCTCACAACCTGATATTGTCATGACTGCACTATAGCAGCAGCAGCTATTGCCGTTTAACTGAAGTCAAGTAAAAACCAGCACCACTGAGGTGACGTTCACGACATTCCCGTTCCCAGGAGAGTGAGATTAAAGACCCACTGTGACAGTTGACACTATAAACACTTGAGGATAACACTTAACTAGAGGCACTACTGGACATGCGACTAAAAATGAGATTTTTCCCTTAAAGGAGACAAATTATGTGGCGGGAGAATTTCAGAAGCAAGCTGCCGAATTCCACTCAGTGTCGACGAGTGATTCCCAACCACTGTGCCGCGCAACAATTGTGTGTTGTGACAGATCATCAGGTGTGCCACGGGAAATTTTACTATTATTTGCTTACTACAAAACACATATCTTTACTCATCTTTCCATGCCAGCAACAGATCGTCACACAGAACATTTAACTCATTGACTGCCAGCAGTTTTCATAGAACTTCTCCATATTGCCATCCATTTTATAGTATTTTGACTGATCTTTAAAGACCCACAGACTACAGTGTTCTGTGAGTATATAAGCATCAAACTGATCACAAAGAAAAGAGCAGACTCTTTTCTTTCACCAGATAAAAAAAAGTTTGTTTCTAACTTTTTCCTGTTCTTTAGTTATCACCAGTAGAACACGGGTTGGGTACAGCAAAAACACAGCTTTCTGACAAAAAAAGCAGAGAAAATGAACTTTTTGGGTGAAAAGAAACATGTCAAGCAGAACATTTACTTTGACAATAATATTATTTTGCTTTTGTGACACTTAAAACTCCAAAATAAGACTGCTGAGTTTTTTTTTAAATGGAAACAATTGTTTTTTTAAAGATATAAAACTAACATGCAGTGACTTGCTGCATGGCTCAAGTGCGGCTTTTTTACATGGCGTTCGCCATTCACGCAATGAAATGCATCACTTTTTCACCGTGATTACGACACACTTCTACCACTGCACATACTTTGTTTATACCATATATACCGTGACTGAGTGAGATGGCTAAACTTGTTCAACTTCCAACGTGTTGGCATTTATCACCGTCCTAATAGACAGGACAAGGCAAAATTCAGCCCCTAATCTTAATTTCCTACTCAAAATCTTTCCTCAAATCCAAAGCCATGGATCACCACCAGCTACAGGGATCTTAGTCATTAGTCGTTTACAAACTTGAATTTCACGGACAAGCTGGCTGAGACCCTCGTCCACACCTACTGGTTGAAAAACGTACTTGACGAATATATTAAGCAGTGGCTGTAAACGGATGGATTCCAGTTGACGAATAAAAACGTCCAAGGCAGTGAATGAGTTAAATGCTCGCCTATTAGATGGCAAAGTGTAATTGTGGGTTAACTGCAACGAGTTATTAAGATTTTACCAATGTAAAATGCATATTTTACATTAGAAACCACGACTCCGTAAAGGTCGGTAAACACTTCTGTAGCAAGTGGCCAAAACTATACCATGCAAAAACATTCTTAATACCCAACTACCAGTTAAAAAGTCAATTTTCCATAATATGTCCCTTTTAAAAGTGCAGTCAAGAGTTAAGCAGCTTTAAGAGAACTTTGCCTGGGTTTAACTGTGCTTAGGTCACTTATTAGAGATTAGTTTGTTCCTATTGAATTGTTAAGCAATCTGATATAGCGTGCGTCATTTATGTATCCTGTAGTCTCGTTTGAAGACAATAGACCCACCCTCACACACACACACACACGCACACATGGACTCAAGTGTTCCTTTTAAATCCAACATTCCCCAAGAAAACAGATTTACGTCGGCTTGAACCCTCCCTGGTACGTTTGTTTCGTTGTTACAGCAAAAGTGTTCACGGGTCTATGTGACTCGCCAACCATAAAAAAATAAAAAATAAAAAAAATAAAATTTAAATTCTCACACCTCTTTAGCCCCATGGTATATTTAATAAGCCATTAAAAAATATTTCAAACAAGCCCAGCAGAATATATTTTTCAACACGTGTCAAGATGCCCTGTTTTCATATCGATAGTCTGTCCATCTATTTTACATTCATTCATGCTAATAAAGTAGCACGAGCGAAGCTAGTAGGTAGCTTTGGTGTTCAGAACAGGATCAAGTGGAGTACACCGAATCCTGAAACTGAGAACGGGAGCTGTCAGGATGTTTTACATCTGCAGCGCAATCCCACTGACTGACAACACTAACAAACACTTAACTTGTCACACAACTGTAAAAGGGCAGCCATTTTGTATGATTTCTCATCAGGCAAAATGAGATTGGAAGAACACTGAAGGTATGGGTCAGGCTTAAAAAAGAAAAGAAAAAAAAGTAGTTTCATTTGGATGAAACAAGAAAACAAATCTAGTTTTATTTTCAATTTATAATTCATTTAATGATTGCAACATAAACCATTTATTTAATACATAAAAAAAGTAATGCACATGTAAAATTGTTGATTTGACTTATGTATTTATTGGATTATTTGTAATAAATGACTGTCAGTTTATTTTAAGGAAAATTATTTTTACTCATTAATTTTATGATTTATTATTTCATTAACAAATTGTTTAATAAATTAATGTTTAATTCTACTAATCTGTTTTTTGTTTGTTTTGACAATTTATTAAATGTTTGTATGTATAATATATGTGTGTGTGTATGTTTACTGTCTTTTTGTTATATTACTTACAATAAATCAACTAACCAGTCATGTAATAAATATATTTTAAAAAAAATCAATTTTAACTTACCAATTATAGAAAGTTCAACAAACATTACAGGACCCTTGACAATTTAAATGCTCAGCCTTAAGTTGCCCACCCCTGGTCTTAAAGCTGGTTGCACCAAATCTACACATGGTAAATGGACTGCACTTATATAGTGCTTTAGCTACACCATCACAATGCCCAAAGCGCTTTACAAAGCCTCACATTCACCCACTCACACACGCATTCATACACCAATGGGCGACTGTTGCCATGCAGGGCGCTGCCAGGCCCACTGGGAGCAAATTAGGGTTCACCGTCTAGCCCAAGGACACTTGAACATGTGGACAGTCGTAGCCGGGATTCGAACCAGTGGCCCTTCGGTCACTGGACGACCTGCTCTACCTACTGATCCACAGCCCTGTCCACAGCCACACCACGCCATGCACGCACTTTTGGTTTCAAATCAAGCCGTAGCCTTTGTATAAAGGGTATGTAATAAGTTACAAGGTTGTATACACACTAAGGCAGCTAGCGGATCGGGAGGAAAAATAAACTGAGTAACATATCCCCATCACAAATAAAAGACAGCAGTAACTGCTTCACAAGCAATAAATATTCCTCCAATTTACATAAATATTAATTGTATGTGTGTATATATATATATATATATATATGTGTGTGTGTGTGTGTGTATACACACACACACACACACACACACACACAAACACACTGTATGTACGTATGTACTATTCGTTGACTTTGTCCATCCTATAGACTACAGTGGTGGAGGTATCCTGATGCGATTCGGTGGGTGAGACTTTTTTCCAAAGGGGGGCTTTCAGAGCAAGCTCCTGTTGGAGACTCTCATAGTCCATGGGTCCGAAGAATTGCTGCTGTGTCAATTCACATGAATAACAAATTAGTGTACGAATAGAAAAATACACTGTATTTGTATCTACAAAAAAAAATTCACTGTATGTACGTATGCAGAGTACCATTAAAAAGCATTGGCCCCCTTCTCAAATTCTTATATTTTTGAATAGTTTCCCCACTTTAATGTTTACGATCATCAAACAATCAGACAAATATACCCCAAGAGAACTTAAAATGCTGTTTTTAAATACAGTGGAACCAGTAAAGTCTAACACCCACCCCAACATACACACACGGATGCAGTCGCACTCACGTACACACAGGGGTTGCATATCCTTACCCGCTGTTCTCCACCCTCTCGGCGAGGATCGTGCTTCTTTGCGAAGTGCCTCAAGTTGTCGTAATTGTGGAAATTAAAAAGTTCCACCAGGTCCTGCAATGCAAATGTGACAAAGGTTTGACTACAATAACCATTTATTTGCATTGGCAATTATGACATAAGCAGTGTAGAAGCTGGGCCTGGCTCCCACCCAGTCGCACACATTACTCAATGACTTAACAAATTGGATTAGTCAAAAGTTCATCGACACGGTGGCACATTTCCAACTACTTCAAAATATAATGAAGATTTATTATCATTCAATTGTTGTTCGTATACTACTACATCATTGGTTACAGCCAAGATCCAGAAGTCCGGCACAGTCATCATCATCGCCCAAGCGACATGTCACCTAATTCAATACAATGAACCGACACATAGTCGCAACTCATTCGTGAACTTGCTGAGTACAAAGGGTTACAAAAAGAAGTTGTCGATCTTTCTTCGACTGATTTAGGACAACTTTGCATCGCTGAATCCAACAATGACATCAGTTTCTCAAGTTCAGGTCAGGTCTTTATGCCAAGTTGTTAACAGTCTGTTAAACAAGTGTTACTGTAAATTGAATAGTAGACATTGACAAAAGTACATGCCTGTAAATTGAATGTTACATCATCATTGTTTAAAATTTAGGGCATGAACCGCCGTCTATTTAAACCTTTAAAGGGAAAATACTTGTCCATGTAAACAAAACCATGTGGCCATGGTTCAAAAGGTTGACCTGATTGAGCAAAACTAATGTGATATTTGGATTCACCACATCAAAATTGTCCAAAATCAGCTGTAAAAAAAAAATCTTACGCAATACATTTGTTGTTGACAAGTCTTATTTTTGGAACCTATTCTCTTTTATTTGCTGAAACTGTCAATTCAGCTTTTGTGCTCATGCCAATGCAATAAAAGTATTACTTTGGTGCCATGTGGTTGAATCTTGGTGGTGTTGTTAGATTTAATTTATTGATGCTGTTTTTTCACCTGTGGTCCTTGAATGCACCTCATACACCCTCAAAACTAAAAATTAAAGAATGCTTCTATTTCTCTTTCAATGCAACTACTAATAAGTGACCGTGTAGTTTACTTTACAGTTACAATTTCTACAGTAGTTCCCAACATTTATTATTGTGTGTAAATGCAAAAAAGTGAGTTATCGTTTGAGCGTTTCTGTAAAGTGCTAGTGCGCATATTTGTTTGCACAGCCGCGTGTGATGTCACATCAGTTTGTGCTAGCGTTTAGGCTAGTATGCTAGCTAATCTGATCGATGAGCCTCATGTGAAGGTGGTTTGTGTGTGTTCTTGCTGGTTTGTGTGTGTTGTTGCTCATGATTGTGGATGATAGTCAGAAAAGCCAATGTCAAAAAAAGGAAGAAAATAAGGGTGTCCTTGTTTCTTGTTGGTGTTTTACGTAAATGGGAGTGTATGTATGTGAGCATGCATGTGCGCACGTTCTATGTTCTGCAGTTGGTTTTGGTGAGAGTAACTCCAAAGTAACACAGAAGCCATGCCATGCAGTACAATTCAGAGATGGTAATGTAATATAACTAATAACATTCAAGTTAGATATTGTGGGAGTAACTGTCGCTTTTGGGCGGTCCATCTTACACATGTACACACATTTCTATCTCTTGTGTCCCACCCTTAAAATACTAAACATGTCTCTGCAAGGCATGTATGACTATATGGCATACACGCTCACTCGTCAGTTACATACCGTGCAGAACTGAATCCCTCTGACCGAGTTCCCCAGTTTGTCCAAGGGTGGCGACCAGCACATAATACCCATCACGTTGGGCACCACCAGCAGGATGCCTCCTGCCACGCCCGACTTGGCCGGCAGACCCACCTTTGAGGGGAAAAACAGGACACACTGATGAATGAAGTACAGTAACTCACATATTTCTCAGGATATTCTACCTTCAAGTTTCTTAACAACAAAATTGGTCAATCTGACCCAACCAAAAATCTATTTTTTTCAAAAGTGTCACAGATGTTACATTGTACTTGCTGCCACTTGTTTAGTCTGGAAGGGGTATGAATGGTCATTGCGACAGGAGGTGGTTTGAAGTGCTTGGTGAGGAATGTATTGGACAACGTGAGCGAGACAACTACATCATTACACATTGCAGCGCATTTTTATGCCATACTCTGAATGTAGTAAACCCTCGTGTTTCCCGGGTCAATCTGAATCGTTACCCCGTAGTTTCGTGACTGTGAGTGCAAATGGTTGTTTGTTTATATCTGCCCTGCGATTAGCTGGGAAACAGTTCAGGGTGTACCCCGCCTCTCGCCCGAAGATAGCTTGGATAGGCTCCAGCACGCCTGCGACCCTAGTGAGGATAAACGGTACGAGAACTCAGATTAAATGCATGTAAATAGGACTGAAAACAATCATTAGAATTCTTCTTATTCTGTTATACTGAACGCCATTAAATAATAAGTACTTCCTTCCACGAGAAAGTCATTTGCGGGTATAGGGACCGACCCGTGCCACGAATAGTAAATAATCAGCGAGTAATTGACACCCTTCCCAAACAATTTGCATTGCCTGTATATACTGTATATGGCGGCAAATATTTTTTTTTCCATTAAACGAGGACAAGTCCTAACTAAAAGAAGCTCCTCCCCTCACTTCAACAGTTCCTTAAGAGCAAGATGCCACAAGATGACAAAAAAATGCATTAATTTTGTGACTTTGCCTGAGCACAAATACAGCAAAAAGGTGAGTTTTTCACTGAATACCGGGAGATTAGGTTCGCCCAAAAAAATCCGCAAATGCCAAGCTCAGAATTTGTTGGGGTTCACAGTACTGAATTAACAATATTATGATTCTGCTTATGACAAAAAGTAGTGCTGATAATTGAATTAATAGTTCGATATAGAGTACTTTGAAAGAAGTAGAGTAACACATAAGCTAAAGTGTGTCATTAATTCTCCAGTTACGTTCATTTGTCAGGAACAGCATATTAACGATGTTCCTGGGTCATTTTGACCCGTTACCAAAAGTGTCTAAAATGAGAAGGGGGAAAAAAATAAAATAACATTTTTAAATAATAAATCACAATAAACATTGTCTATATACAGCATGTCATTGTTGTTGATTAAGCCTCTAGACTTACTAACTTTAAAAAAATATATATATATTTTGAAGTGGGTCAGTTCGACCCTTAAATTAACATAAGCCTAACCAAATCTTTCCACATTAGCGTATAAAACTAATTTCCACTTACATGGAAGGCAAACTGGCCTGAGAAGTCGTACATGCCACAGGAATGCATGAGACTCAGGGTGTTTCTCACAGCCTCGGGGCTGAGAACTCGCTCGCCCGAGATGGGGCAGATACCTCCATTAGCTAGTGTGGCTGCCATCACACTGGCGCTCTCACAGTTCACTTCAATGGAGCACAGCTGTAGGTCAAAAACACACAATCGACAGGTATATTTTACTCGAGACCATTATTTAAATCTTTAGGCCCCTACAGAAATAAAAAACGAAATGAAAAAAAAAATGTGAGCAGTGCTTACGTATTTGAAATTGCAAACAGCAGTGATCAAGATACATTTTCAACGAACAATGTTACATTGCTCTCTCAAAATGGAGCAAACTGGCATTTGTTGATAACTGCTGAGAACCGGTAAAAAAAGAATTTGGGCGTTTAACCAAAATTGTCTGGAAAAGTATGCCTCAAAAGTCAAACAAAACTTGGCATTCAAACTATGGCTAGGAATTATATGAATTCAGGTGTCTTGAAAGGCTGAGTAGTTTTACTTTAAATTGGTTTCAATCATGCTGTGGTTAATTTCTTTTTTTTATATACAAATATGAAAGTTATGAATGGTAAAATGTTAATTAAAAAATGTAGGACTGAAACAAATTATATAATTTCTTATGGTTAAAAAAGGATTTGTAAACGAGAACAACTTGGACATCGAGCAGCACTTCTATGAAGAAAGGCAATCACCTGAAAGTAGAGGTCCAATACAGACGTCATGTCTGTCCCCTCAGGAAAACACTGTAGGGAGAAATGTGGCTTTAGACAAAATTCAGTGCAGAGGAGAAACAAAAAAGCAAACATTAATATAGCATATTAATGCTTACAATCTCTTGTCGAAATGAATGGTTTAAAAATCTATGAAAAACATCTATGAAAATGTTTTTTAGTGTAACAACAAAATTGGGAAAAAACATTTGTCCCTAGTTCTTACATTTGTTGTTATTATTTTGGAATATGCATTTCACCCCAATTTTAACCCTCCTGTTACGTTTGTTTCTCAAGAATTGCAATAAGTTTCTCAAGAATGGCAATAATTTCCCCAGGTGTTTATTTCAGTACTTCAATTCAGAAAGCGAAACTCATATACTCCACGTCATGATTTTTACGGCCTAATAGCATTATTGCCCAAGTAATTTTTAACTTTCTCTCACAATATCAAATTTAAAAAAAAAAAATAAAAAAAAAACAAGGTACTTGAGAATTATTATTTTTTTTTTGTCTTTGTAGATTCTCAGTCATCCAGGTCATGGTTTTCTGCAAAGGTTGAATCGAGGCGACTAGACTCTTCTTGTTTGTTGAATTTGAAATTTTTCCCCAAAACATTTGAAAAAGACTTTGGCAATCATACTATTAGGCTAAAGATTAGAAACAATCAAAATTATTTTTACTACAGAAATTGGGTAGGGCCACAGTGCATGACTGGTTAGCACATCTGCCTCACAGTTCTGGGGACCGGGGTTCAAATCACGGCTCCGCCTGTGTGGAGTTTGCATGTTCTCCCACTGCCTGGGTGGGTTTTCTCCGGGCACTCCGGTTTCCTCCCACAAAAACATGCGTGGTAGGTTGATTGAAGACTCTAAATTGCCCGTAGGTGTGAATGTGAGTGCGAATGGTTGTTTGTTTCTATGTGCCCTGCGATTGGCTGGCGACCCGTTCAGGCTGTACCCCGCCTCTCGCCCGAAGATAGCTGGGATAGGCTTCAGCAACCCGCAACCCACGTGAGCATAAGCGGTAAAGAAAATGGATGGATAGATGGAAATTAGGTAGGAATTGGCCTTTATGAATCTGTATAATTCAGTATGAGTTTCACTTTTTGAATTGAACTAGTGTGCCATTAGAGTAGGCTATGGAATGAAATTGGGTCAAACCTTTTTTTCTTTCAAGTAGTAGCCGATGGCAAAGTTCCTGTCTCCTGACTCACGCTCAGACTGGAATCTGTCACAAAAACACAGCACACCCCATTACTTTGACTTTGTGTGTGTGTGCGCGTGCATACATGCATGTGTGTGTGTAAATTTCACTGCACATCCCTAGTGCGGGTTCCTCATGTGTACAGTAAAGCCTCATGCAATCATGTGACCGTCTTGCAACCTGAGCCCCTGGCTGCGATCTTACCTGCTGCCGCGTTGCTAACCATCATAAATCGTGGACATGAGACACGAGTATCCTGTGCAACAGTGATACAATGTACTAGTCCGTTTTATTAATAAATTGATACAATATACTGTGTGTGCATACATTCAAAAACACAGTTTGAAAATGTTGAAAAACAACATTTTTACCCTACTGTTATGCTTGTTTCGACAGTGTTATGTTCATGGGCCAATGTGACACGGTATATGTTTAACCATAAAAAGTGGGAATGTTTAAGATGTTTTTATGAATGAGTTTTACATAACATTTTATAGTTTTTGAATGGTTTTGATTTTGACAAGCTTTTTCTTCTCCAGAGGGTGATTAATAAAATACAAATTGAAGCTAAAATACTTATCTACGCTTTGTTTGAGTGTTAATTGTCTGTGTGACACAGATATACTGTGAGGAAGTATATATATATCCAAAAATGTATATTTAGTATCCCTGTTTAGGATACCTGCCTCTGATTGGGGCTCACTTGGGTGCATTCCCTTGTAGGACTTTGTCAAAAAAATTAACCCTGATCCACCCGAAAAGTCAGCTTCAAACCATAATGGCTGACTTCCTGTTGAACTTTTTGTTGCGTCCTTTTATGATAAACATGTCCACCAAAATTCGTGTCTATCTGTTAAACTTGTGTCGAGGGCTAATTTTTTTCTAACCGTCCAATAGGGCACTACTGCGGGAGTCCTCCCAAAAATGGACGCTTCAAACCAAAATGCCCGACTTCCTGTTCAATTTAAGGAACGAACCCTTAAGACTTTTTTGTGTGTTCTTTTATGATAAACATGGCCATCCATATTCGTGTTGATCGGTGAAACTGGTGTTGAGGTCAATTTTCTCCCTAACTTTCCAGGGGGAACGACTGGAATGAGTTTTCTATCAGACTTTCGAGTGACTTACGTGGCGTTGCTGAAACCGACATACTCGTTTCCCGCCATGTTCTTCAAGAAGTTCATGACCTGAAGGCGAAAGTAGCAAAATTTTATATGAGTAAACTCATTTGCCCATTTTTAAAATGCTATTTAGGATGTGCTAATGCTTACATAATCAAATTTTTCGGCGTTGCCTTCACCTTGCTGAGGGAATAAGAAGCAAAAGGCAGTCAAGTGTAGTTCTTTCCACCAGGTGAAATGTAGTTACGGTAAAATGATAATACTACTGCAGAGTACTAAAGAATGAGCAAATATGAATAGATTAAAAAAAAAAAAAAACTGGTGTAAAATCACATAGTAATGCTATGAGTTGAAGAGAATGGCTACAGATTGCCTTTAGGTTACAAAGAGAGAAATAGTTTGTAGTTGCATGGGGATTTAGTAGAAGTGTTATATACCAGTTAATGGAAAAAAAGTATACTTACGAATCCAAATTATATGAGATTATGTACAAAAAGACGTTTAACCCTCCTGTTATGTTTGTTACTATCACTTATGCACTACTTTTAAACCCAAGGGGGTGTTTGCAAATTTAAACAAATAAAAGAAATGTATGATAAAAATATATACTTTTAAATGATACAAAAAAATAACACCAGCAGATTAAGTTACATCTTTATTTTTTTTTCTTTTACATTTTTGAAATATTTTTCCATTTTTAAAATGTAAAATGGGTGAATTCGACAGGAAGGTTAAAAACAGGTTTGAAACCACAGCCCCCTAACTGTGTTTACATTTTCAAATGGAATGTGACGCAGAGCATTGTGGGTAAATGTAAATAATTTTTTTAGTGCTTTTGCATTTAAACTGAATGTCAACTGTGTCATGTCAACTAACATATGTGAATGTTGGTGAGTACAATTCAAAGCGTCAGGCCAAAGTTTTCTGTATATTTGAACACACACAGCCATTTTGGATGCTGCCTTTTGCCACAAAGCAAACACTGAAGAAGGAATCAAATGGACATGCATATATTTATACAATATTTATAGTGCTGTAACACACACAAAACCACTCATGTTTTTCCATTTTACAGGTTACATGTTTAAAAAGCCTATTTTTTAAGCTATTAATGACAACTTTTATTTTTAGGTTCTACACTTAACTGTGTAGAAGAAATAGAAGACAAAGATTCACGGATGGAGAGTCACTACATAGGATTTCTACAGGCTGATTGGAGAAGATAAGGAAAAGAGGGATGGGGGAGGGGGCTGAGGGGAGGGGGCAGTGAGAGGAGAAAGATATGGAAAAGGAAGAAAAAATTACCAACGTCATTTGACCTGCAGCAGCAGTCATTATTTCCCACAGTTCCTAAGTCTGGAAAATATGCAACAACATACAAAAACAGCAACAGTATGTAGCCTTCAAGCACCACATAACAGTTTGAGGGGCATACTGCCACGGCAAACGTCCCAAAGTTTTCCCAGTGAAATTAAAGGGGACATATTAAGGAAAATGTACTATTTAATTGCTTGTATTCAAACAGCCCATCCATCAAGTGTGACATTAAATAACCAAGTAATTTGTTTGGTGTGCTACCCATTTCTGAAAATGTGTCAGATTTTTAATTTTGGTGGACTGTGATGGAACAGCAGGGCTAATTTACGTAAATTGCTCCGCCCATGACTTGGCAACGAGACTTAGCAAAATCTGAAACACTGTCAAAGCCACATGTAGAGTTTCATTGACTTTTGGTGTATGTCTGTTTGTAGACCAGTATGTAGGGATACAATATGTAGGGATATTAATTGACATTTTTAATTTAGTGGCTTGGGGATGAAGTGCTGCCTCCACAAGCAAAAACATGCTAAATGGTTTGACTGTTTATGGGGGACTTTTATGCGCTTGGCAATTTGGACTCGCTTTATTAGATTTGGGATTCATCAAGTAGCCACGAAAGTGGCAGTTAAGGGTAGAGCAGTGTCTCATTAGAATGAGACAGGTCCCTCCGCTCAAAACAGGCTAATTTCAGCAAGACTCTAAACCAGTGATTCCCAACCCTTGTGCACATTAGTATGCCATCTATGCCAGCTATGTATAGTGAAGAAAGAACAATGAAATGCTCTTCCACTAGATACTGCCATTGATACAACAGAAAAACTGCTTTGTGTTCAACTAAACAGGCCCACATTTCACACTGAGAAAGTTAATTCATAAGTAAATTCATCAATCATGATTTACATTAGGGCTGTAGGGATCGAATATTTTGTAAAATCAAGTATTCTACCTATTATCCCAACAATCAACTGAGTAATGGGAAAAAGTGTGATTTTGCATTGTTAAACAGCAATACCATGACAAAATATGCATTTGCATTTTATTTTTGTCCACTTAGGGTCACCATCATCACGTTCTACACTGTAGTTCTCTGCGACTTTGAATGTGTGTGGCTTTAACAAGCGGGGTCTGGCCTGGTGAGTGATGTGGGCGTCAACAAATGAGAGTTGGCCTTTGTTAGCTCAGGTTAGCCAGTCTGCGTGTTGAGTGCCTGCATGTCAGTTGTGGCTTCAGCAGGTCGTATTTGACTCTTATTATACATTAGTTAGTTTTGTTTAGTTTACCGTTTGTTCAACAAAGGGATTGAAAGTACACCGGTGGCTGTGTTTATCCCGGACAATTTGTGGGGTCATTAAGTTCTAACTAGGTGTGGTAGGCTATATTAAAGTAGCTAACATCGATACCTTGTGTTGGCGATCGTAGACATGCTGTTGTGGTACCCAAGTTTTGCTTTGCAGTAGACAAATTGCACTTTATTATTACCACAAGTGTGAAATGATCCCAAACTTTGGACATTCTCGGTCTTTTACAGACAGTTTCCTCCTGGCTCGCGGCCATCACGCCAACTTATTTCTACACGGAGTGGGGCGTGAGTCTTCAGAACTTCGGGGCAGAGATTTTGCTTCGACTTATTTCTAATAGAGTATAATTAAGAGTTATTTCATCAATTGTTTCAGTCCTAATTCCAATACATATCTTTAGTATATTCTATTTGTGACATTTTTGTTTGGTGGTGTGTGCCATGAGATTGTTCTCATGTAAAATAAGTGCATTGGCTTAATAAAGGTTGGGAATACTGCTGGATACTGAGGGAGGAAATGTGTGGGCTGTAATTCTTGATACTTAACTTTTTCAAATTGTGGTTAAAAAAAGCATAATATGTCTCATTTAAAGCTAACTGGGAAACTGGCCAACAGCTTGTTTTTTGCTGATGGGAAAAAAAAAATAAATAAATCATGTCGAGACATGGCTGCCAAAAGATGCCGACACACACCGTCTTGCCAGCATTAGACAACCACCTGCTTCACATAGCACCTGGTGGATGAGGTGAGTATTGTGGGAGCTCTTGAATAGGACCACACTTCACCAGCCAACATACACACGTTTTCTGCACTCCATTATTGCGAGTACCTCAGCCTATTGAAGAACATACTAGCACTGCTAACGTTTTGCCCCTTTCACACTGCCCGTTAGAGATGGCCTTTTCTTGTCGCTGGTAGGTGTGACAGAATGTTTTCAGTTTTCAAGTAACAGTAAACGCTCCGCATATTTGCAGTTCACTTTTTACAAATTTACCTGCATTTTTTGGTAACTTATTTGCATATTTCTGTGCTCGTTCTATAATGCCCTAAGTTGCCACAAGCTGACAGGAAAGCCCAGGGTAATAGTAAAGTAGTAATTGGTGTCAAGGAAGTACAACCCCAATTCCAATGAAGTTGGGACGTTGTGTTAAACAAATAAAAACAGAATACAATGATTTGCAAATCATGTTCAACCTATATTTAATTGAATACACTACAAAGACAAGATATTTAATGTTCAAACTGATCAACTTTATTGTTTTTAGCAAATAATCATTAACTTGGAATTTTATGGCTGAAACACGTTCCAAAAAAGCTGGGACAGGGTCATATTTACCACTGTGTTACATTACTTTTAACAACATTCAATAAACGTTTAGAAACAGAGGACACTAATTGTTGAAGCTTTGTAAGTGGAATTATTTCCCATTCTATCTTGATGTACAGCTTCAGCTGTTCAACAGTCCGGAGTCTCCGTTGTCGTGTTTTACGCTCCATAATGCGCCACACATTTTCAAATGGGAGACAGGTCTGGAATGCAGGAAGGCCAGTCTAGTCCCCGCACTCTTTTACCACGAAGCCACCCTGTTGTAACAGGTGCAGAATGTGGTTTGGCATTGTCTTGCTGAAATAAGCAGGGGCGTCCATGAAAAAGACGTTGCTTGGATGGCATCATATGTTTCTCCAAAACCTGTATGTACCTTTCAGCATTAATGGTGCCTTCACAGATGTGTAAGTTACCCATGCCATTGGCACTAACACAGCCCCATACCATCACAGATACTGGCTTTTGAACTTTGCGTCCATAACAGTCCGGATGGTTCTTTTCCGGAGGACACAACGTCTACAATTTCCAAAAACAATTTGAAATGTGAACTCGTCGGAACACTTTTCCACTTTGCATCAGTCCATCTTAGATGAGCTCCGGCCCAGAGAAGCCGGAGGCGTTTCTGGGTCTTGTTGATAAATGGATTTTGCCTTACATAGTCGAGTTTTAAGTTGCACTTACAGATGTAGCGCTGAACTGTATTTACTGACATTGGTTTTCTGAAGTGTTCCTGGACCCATGTGGTGATATCCTTGACACATTGATGTCGGTTTTTGATGCAGTGCCGCCTGAGGGATCGAAGGTCACGGGCATTCAATGTTGGTTTTCGTTCTTGCCGCTTACATACAGTGATTTCTCCAGATTCTCTGAACCTTTTGATGATGATATGGACCATAGATAATGAAATCCCTAATTCCTTGCAATTGTACGTTGAGGAACATTGTCCTTAAACGCTTTGACTATTTTCTCACGCACTTGTTCACAAAGAGGTGAACCTCGCCCCATCTTTGCTTGTGAATGACTGAGCAATTCAGGGAAGCTCCTTTTATACCCAATCATGGCACCCACCTGTTCCCAATTAGCCTGTTCACCTGTGGGATGTTCCAAACAGGTGTTTGATGAGCATTCCTCAACTTTCTCAGTCTTTTTTGCCACCAGTCCCAGCTTTTCTGGAATGTGTTGCAGCCATAAAATTCTAAGTTAATGATTATTTGCTGTTTAACACAACATCCCAACTTAATTGGAATTGGGGTTGTATGTTGAGGTGATACATAAAGACTCAGAGACCAAAATATTTGTATGTTGGGTTGGAGCTCAGTTTAGCCTGGGGTGTTAGCATAAGTTACAGAGAGTCTTCACTGCATGTGTAAGTTGTTGCTGGTGCATTTAAAAAAAATATTATAATCTGCAAGGCATTTATTTTTAAGGGTAATGTTATAAGAGGAGTTCATAAATTATATTCAAGCATTTTAGTGTCATAGACTGTGGTATAGTTTTGGCTTAAACTATTAATTTAGGCAATTCTAAACATTTTTAGGGGGGTGTCAAGAACTTACTTTTTTTTTTTTGCTCTTCATGGCAGGGCTCGTTACCTATCCCCAACAAATAGTGTGGGATTTCTGTAGTATTAAAGGCTCTAGTGAGGTGCAATGCTGGCCGTGTGAAAGGGAAGAGCAGAAAGCCGGAACTAGGGGTTTAAACACCTGGGACTCGGTTCTCCAGCCTCTTTGTGTTAAAATCAATTGTTGCTGTCCAATAAACGGACATTGCAACTGTAACGGGTGAATAAACTTTACTATTGCGCCAATTGTGTTGAAACGCTGCATGACAGGGGCTAGCACTGCACTTTTTTGAAAGGAGCTGGGTCTGTTTCTGTAACTTTCTGTAACAACCAATCCCATCCACCCATTTTCTATACACTTTGTATTTAGTACAAAAGGTGCCCCGATCAATAAATATTGCTGGAATCCTTCCCTAAATATGATAATCCATGTCAGCAATGATGGTTACAATACATTATATACAACACAGTTCAAAGTTTTGATCAGATGCATGTTAAGGAGGCATGTCATTAAGTCAGTTTGAAGACCATTACGCCAAGTTTAAATGGGCACTCTTTGAAATATTTGAAATGTCAAAAGTTAAACTCTAGACAATCATAGAGTATGGATTTCCTGGGTGATTTAAATGATTGTTTGATTATATTATGTGTAAAATGTGCATTGTTATTATTTTTCTGATTTTTATTTTGAGAGGTCAATGGTCTACCTCCTAATAGTAACGCATACAAGGTCCATGTCAAACTGAAGTGGCAAGAAATTATTGTTTGACCAATAAACAGAGAAAAAAGCTCATTTGATCAAACCAAAGAACCTGCACAAATTTCTTCCATCAGTGTGGCTACACAAGACGACTACATATCAATGTCTTAAAAAGTCAAACAGAGTGATGCCAAACTGGCCGTAATCCTAGCAGTCTTCGCTGTTGGTCTGCATGTATGCATGTATCCGCCTTTGCGTTGATTTGTGGCCTGGAGCTTGTAAGAACACTTCATGGAGGATTAACACAAACCTCAGCCTGGATTTACATTGCAGGTCCAAGTGCCAATTCTGATTTAATGGCTATTTCTGCCAAATTTCTTTTTACTGTCCAACTCCCTGTACATTTCAAGTGACACATATCCCATATGGCTATGTTTACACTATGGAACAACTGAATGACACCCTAATTGCACATAAACAACTCCACAAACATCAACACTGGGCAGTGACAACACGGAAGTAGACAATATATAAATACTAAAAATATAAAACCTTATATATATAGTAACATTAAGCTGGCCTCGGTTGACTCTTCCCCTCATTGATTTGAATGAGGGTAACCTCCACATTACTCCGCTGGCCACCATCTGCAATTATTATTCTTGTCTAATGATGGACACACCTGTGATGTACCATATTTAATTGTTAAATTAGTTTTTAATGTTTATTTATGTTGTTTGGGCTGACGTGGGTGTGTATAAGGCAGCAATCAATTGTATTTTGATGACGGCAGGCTGGCATTGACAGGGTAAGAACTAAGAACTGGCATTGGCAGATATCCGATGCATTTCAGATTTGTATCCACATTTGGATGAGGCCTTATTCCAATCTGAGGATATCCGATTCCGTATGTTTTATTGTGATGCATATCCCAAATGTGGGACTTTACAGGGGGGGATTCATAATTGTGTCACTTGAACCATGCTGCGTAAATCCAGTTTTTATCACCGCAACAAGATGCCACTGTGGATGACAGTTGGAAATTCTTTGAGAAGACACAATGACAACTTCAATGATTCGGTTGGATGCTGCAATACCAGAGTGGTATTTTCGACAAAAAGTTTTAAGGAACAGTTTGAAAGCACAATTACTGCAAAACTGTTGTATTTGTAGATATGCTTCAAACAGAGTCAAAGCTTTTCAACTAAATTTAAGATTGACACCAATTGAAATAAAAAAAACAACAAGACTGTATTGCTTTTACCTTTATCAGGGAAGTACAAACAATAGCGCCAGCATTCACCATTGGGTTGTGGGGCTTATCTGCAAAACAACAAGAGCTTCGTTAATATGTGGCATGAGGGCAAACTGTTAACTTGTTCTTGAATTGTGAGCAAAACCCGCATCAGTAAACAACGTGCCATATGATGGAAAGCAAACCTGGAAAGCTATGAACATCCAAGTTTACTTTGCGGTTAATTATTTGTCAGTGGCTTGACATGAGGAGACAACAACGTCCAAAACAATCTGATTAAGTGAGTGACCCCTGACGCCGCCCACTTCCACATATTGTGGCATGAAGGTGTGAGAAACCTGCTGAACTCTTTTGGAGTTACATCCCCTTTAATTCCTCCACCGCATTAGGTCCTTGCACAACAGGGCTGGCAAAATTACTGCACGTAATATGATGACAAAATAGCTCTGAGTTAAGTAATGGTGGTATTTTCTCTGACTATATGAACACACCTTGTGTACAAAATGAGGTCTAGGAAAGAGGTCTATGTTGTACGGCAGAAAAACATGGGTTTGGGGGCATTTGAGGCTTATCGATAAAAGGTAAAAGTGTCAAATCTACCCACCGTCTTCATCCAGAAAGAGCTTGTTAAAACGCAGGCCACTGGGCTCTTTGCCAATGAAACTGTGCACATACTCGGTGCCGTAGTCGTGTACAGCAACGGCATACTTCAGAGGCTTCACGCACGACTGCAGACAGAAGGGGACCTTGGTGTCGCCCACTGTGTGTCTACAACAGACAACGAATTAATCGTCAGCTAAATAGTTTGTGATTGGCAACAATGCACAAAAACAACAAATCATGAAAGCAGTGATGAGTGGGCCCTTGCATCCCATTTTACATTGGGGAATCCTCAAAATGATCATCAAATGTTGACACCTTGCTCCACCCACATTACATGGCATAGGCAAAGTATACCTGCGCTTTGATTGGGGCTCATTTAGGCGAATTCCCTGTTAACAGTTCGTCAAGAGTAAGATCCCTAGAATACGCTCAAAATGTCTGCTTCAAACCAAAATGGTCAACTTCCTTTTCAATTTTGGACTTGGACCCTGGTCCTTGAGACTTATTTGTGCGTCCTGTTTCGATAGACAGGCACACCCATTTTCATGTCGATCTGTGCTAAATAGTATCAGGAGATACTTTTTTTTTTCTTTTTTTTTTTTTTAAACTTGCAAGGGAGCACTAGTCAGGGATTTCGTCTTAAAATGGCTGCTTCAAACCACAATGGGCAACTTCCTGCTTAATTTTGAACATGGGTCCTTGAGACTTTTTTGTGTGTCCTCGTATGATAGACATGTCCACCCAATTTCAGGTTGATTAGTGAAACTGGTGTTGGGTGCAAATGTTTTCTTTCCAGGGAGCACTACCGAGGCAATTTGCCCAAAAAGGGCTGCTTTAAACCAAAATGGCCAACTTAATGTTAAATTAAGTTTTTAAATTAAGTTCATGGAGGTGCCACTGAGTGGGGTTGAATTCAGGACTCCTGCAAAACATACATTTCCCCCAAGACTTGCAAAAGGGGACTGATTTCGAAGATTTGCAGGAAGAAGCAGCAATTCCAGTAGATTCTAAATATACGGGTACATAAATATACGTATCATCAACATGCTTTCGTAGATTATTAGTAGTCTGGGAAAACCTTCAAAATAAGTAAAAGGATTTTAATGATGATGATCCGGTGTGTTTAGTGCCAGTTTGTCTTTATGACTTCTGCTCTTACACATACACATTGCGTGTCAATGGAATTTCACTTTACACGACACAGAACACGCTCTTCAAAACAACTGTTGCGACACAAGAAGAGCATTAATTAATTCGCCATTTCATTTACAGTGGATTTGATGACTTGATCCATCTGCACCGCAATCACATATTTACCACAACTAAGGTTGTGTGCCTGATTATGTGACCAGTAAAACTTTTTAAAAAGCCTCATTGTTGCCTCCTGTAATACTCAGTTGAGCTCCCACCTCACCTCTGGCCATCCACCGTGCACAGAGAGACAGCCCACAGGTCCGGACTGAATTTTGCAAGTTGAGGAATGTAGTCAGCAACCTGAAAGAATTAAAAAATAAATAAAAATAAATAAATAAATAAAAATAAGTACAGCATCTGAAAAAAGGGCTACGCGACCGGCTACAGCTCGACACTTGGGGAATAATGCAAAACTGCAACCTCCATATGAATCCTCATGTCAGGACACCAAACACAAGAACCATGTGACAAGAGGACATGAGTCATGATTGATAAACAGCTACCATCATTTTTTAAATTTTAAGTGCAAGGTAAAGCATGATCATGCAGGTAGAGAAGAATGTTTTTAAAAAAAAAATTTAAGTAAAAGAAATGTATGTTGACACTGCATCACTCCCCTATTTCTACTGCATTAATCTATTTATTATTTGTATAATCTATATATTTACTAAATATTATGCATTTCTTTGTCAGTGGCATGCTTTTGTCAAAATACTCAAGAGGATTTAGCATTACTGCACATTTTTATACATCTTTTTAGTATGTCACTGAAGCCCCTTCTACTGCAAAATATGCTCATATCCCAGAGTCTTAGGCTGAATTTGCTTACTTATTATCATGGTTTAAGGCACAACTCTGATTATTTGCTCTCAAGTGATAAAATTGAAAAAAATGAAATGGTAAAAAGAAAAAAAAACATGGAATTGGATACAGAGGTGCCTTGATATATGAGTTTAATTCATTCCGTGACCACGCTCGCAATGCAAAACACTTCATCAAATCAAATAATCTTTTCCTATTGTAATGAATTGAAATTGTATTAATCTGTTCCAGCCTCCCCAAAAAAGCCCCAAAATGTTTTGACATGCTTTTAATAAATAGCACACCAAACATACTGTAATGACATACTTAAATAAAAAGTAAAGAAGTAAACAGTTTTTGCCAAATTGTTTGCTTAAAACATTGTGCTGCTCCTTCTGGTGTGTGTCCCTTGGCCATCTGGGGGCAGTGTAAAACAGATATAAGGCTATACATGAAAACGGGTCTATCCTCAGTAAGCCGCACTAATATTCGTCGTTTGAGCCGAGGATAAAAAATACATGCCTGTGAGTATTGTTATATTGTCTGTCTAGATGTGTTTCTACACAATTTGAGTTGAAATATCCATTGCTCAAAGGACTAACACCACGACACCGATGATATTTAACTCCATGTACGGAGTTTTTCACTGTTTGTTAGTATTAACTAAATGGCCTTTAAAATGGCAAATCTATGCAGTATTTTTAAATGGACAATGTGTAAGTCTCTTTGTTTTGTTTAGCTTGCCAGTAAACTTCAACTGGGAGTGGCAATAAACAGCTTGAAGTCTCTTTTTTGATAAATTGTTCACAATCTACCAAACTGCTGCTTATCATGAAAAGAGCAAAGTTGAGTTCACTGCCACCGTATAGGCTAATACCTCCAATTTTCCATAATATGTCCCCTTTAAAATAGATGTAGCCTATACTGTTTTTCCTCTCAACTAATGGACTGATAAAGGAGTCATGGATCTAAGGACAAACCTGCCCTTCAGAGAGCGATTTGGCACTCTCGTATAGCTCATCAATGTGGGAAGTGAAGGACTGGAAGTCTGGGATGACGAACTTCTTTCGGAAGGCCTGCGTGAGCAGAACAATGTTGCTCTGGACACACCTGATGAACAAAACCACAAACAAATAGCATGCTCAAACACAGCGACTGCATGCAACTGGGGGGGTTGCCAATTGAGTTTGCAACACTGATGTGTGACAAACTTCAACTAGGTTTGTCGATGAAGGGGCTTCATCGACAATATGGCGGTTCATCAGTTCACCCGCATCACCTACCATGAACCCATATTGAGATGACATGTGCCATGTAACCTTTGGGTTTGTGGCGTTGTGTGTCAACACTCATAATTGCTTTTATGGAAAAATATATAGTTCAAGTGGCAATAAACGCTATTTAAAAAACTCTGATTAGGTGTGCAAATTTATAAATCGACAGTCGCAAAGTTTTCCTCTCAACCTGAGAAATATGAGACACTGCGAGTAGAAGCGACTCACTTCTTGAATTGGTGCCTGTCCAACGTGACGCCATCCGGAGTGTTCTTTAAGGTTTGTTTGAGTGTTTCCATGCATTCCTTAAGTCTCGGATCTCCCGTCCGAAGTCCTGTGGTTTTAAGAGCCTGAACATAGAAGATGAACATCACCATTTAAAAACTGTCTTTAGTTCAAGCTCGTTGACATCGTTTTTGATTTATAGCACGTCAAAATCAAACTCCACTCTCATCCAATGGCGAAAACACAAATGTTTTGCAATTTAGTGTTGTCCCTCTGTCTAGATTATAAGGTTCAAATCTGGTAGCATTTCAACAAATTCTCTAGGGCAAGTTTGTCTTTGAAGGACCCCTGGAAATGACAAAAATGACTAAAACTAAAATGGCTGACTTCTTGTGTCCTTTCAAGCATGGTCATTCTTATGTTATGATAGACATGCCAACCCAATTTTGTGTCCATCAGTGAAACTAGTGTCATGGGCCATTTTTTTCCAACTTTCCGGGCAGTACTACTAAACAAATTCAATATATTTGTAGGAAGAATAATAATAAACACAGGGATTTGAAATTATTCTAAATGAGTATCTTCATCATGCTTTCATGGATTATTAGTATTCTAGGAAAACCATAAAAATAAGTAAACACTCCCACTCACAATGGCAAAATTCAAATGTTTGGCAATTTAGTATTATCCCTCTGTCTAATAATATACTATAAGTGGTTCAAATTTGGTAACGACAACAACAACAACAAAACCTCTAGGCCAAGTTTGTCTTTGAAGAATCCGTAGAAATGGCTAAAATGCCCCTAAAATGGCCACTTTAAACCAAAACCTCATGTCTTTTCTGACATGGGTTTTTGTGGGTCTGGTCCTGAAAGACATGCATACCAAATTTCATGTTGCGGAGAGAATCAGCATCAGGGGATGAATTTTCAAAGAATTCCAGGGCCACTATTGAGCCAATTTTGTGGGTTCATACCTGCAACGACAACTAAAGAACTGAAAACACCTGCCAAATTTGTTTACTTTTTGAGAATGAGAAAGTCCTCATAGTTTACTAGGCATAAGATGAACAGCAGTTAGTAGGACTTACAGTGAGGAATTTATGAGCTGGAATCGTTTCTTGACCTTCTGCGACAGTGTAGAAAAGTAAATCCTCCAGACTAGGCAGGATGCCGGCATTTCTTCTCCTAAATTAGAAAAAGATAGACGGTTTATTACTTTATTGGCAGTGTATATCTCATCTTGTTATCTTTCATCATATACATAACTTCACAATAAAAACACAATCTGGTTGACTGTTATGCAAACAACAGCTTGATGATAGTGAAAGCATCAAGTCTGAGCAATAATTGGGTCAATTCCAGTGCTAACACAGCGCTTATCTGTTTGCTGCTGATAATGTTAACAACCCAGCAAACGATAGCAGTGATACACACACTTATTCAAGACCTTTTTCAAATGATAACTCATAAAAACAGTTATTTTGGCATCTTCCATTACAGTAGCCATTTGGAGAGCAAAACTTGAAAGGAGACATGCATTTTTTCAACAATTTAAAACAGTTTCCAGTTTTATAACATGTCTGTGACATCCTTTCATCAAAATACTTCTGATAAAAAAAATTACACCACCCCTCTACTGCCATGACGACTAGGGGTGCAACGAGGTGAGTGTCTACTACCTTCAGAAGGTGAAAAGTGAGCGCCCGTAAAGACAGCAAAAGCACTGTTTTGCATTGTCTTGTATTTTGATAGTATTTTCACTCGTGGAGGCAGCACTTCATCTTCATCATATTGCACAGTTGATTCATCTTTATCGTCTTTACTCAAGTTCCAAGCTAAACAAAGAGAATTACAAGCTGTATATTTAAGCTAGTCCACTAGCTTAATGCTAACACACGACACAAAACACCACAGACAGGTCAACGAAGCTAACATCAAATTTGCGGTAATATAACCCTTGAGTAAGGGATATTTAAGCACAAACTGTGGCAGCAACACATGTAGACAGACAAAATAATTCTCACAGCCATGTATTCTGTATCATCTGCGAAAAACTAAAATTATTGCAGCTTACTGAGTCACTTAATTGTGAAACTCTTCTTGGTGCATTAAGAATGGCTTTATTGTACTGCCCCCTGGTGGCTAATACGACCACACCATAAGGAGAAGCACAAAGTCAACAGGCATTGAAGCATGAAATCACAATGCACAATTATTTTTGTTCTTTACATTTTAGCTATGTTATTATTTTAAGTTTTTATAAAGTGCAATAAATTACTAAAGTATAATAAGACCAAGCGTGAATTCCAGGGATTCTCTGGTCCTTAGCCATGCAGAGTTCTCTATAACGCTTGGATTAATAAAATCAACACTGTAGTCCCGTTCACACGCTGGTTGTGACACAGCAGCATATAGATGTCAGTAATGGAAGAAACACAGCTCACCACCCTTGATCTAAAGTAGGGTTTCTCAAACCTTTTGAGTCCAGGGTAAAAAATTTCCAACTCCCTCATAATCCTTACACCAATTAAACATAACTACCAAGTGTGTTCCTTTATACCATATGTATTAAAAATGTGCCCTATTTTTGAGAAAATAGTAATCATGTTACGAAAACAAGAAAAGTTTAAGAAAAAAAAAAAGATGTAAAGTTATGATAATAAAGTCAGATTTTTCCAAGATCAAGTCGTAATACAGTGGTGCCTTGAGATGAGATAGACCCGACTTAGGTGTTTTCCAAGATACAAGCCGTCAAACAGACGATGTTTTTGCCTAGACTTGCGAGAAAAAAAACTTGAGATACAAGCACTTTATGGTGGCAGTGAACTCTATTGAATTCACTTTACAACAAGCAACAGTTTGGCAGATAGTACTGAACGATTCAAAAAAGACAATCCCAGTTGAAGGTTACTGTCAAACTAAACATAAAACAAAGAGAATTACACATAACTTTGATTTAAAGTCTGCAAGATCAATGGTTCTCAGTGTGGTACAAGTACCACTAGTGGTACGTGGGGTCCCTCTAGTGGTATTCAAAATAATCACTGAATTAAATGTTCAAATTTACAGTGGCTTAGACTTTTAAAGCACAGTACAGTAAAAGTTCAGTTGTGTTAAACTTTTAAGTGTTATACATTTGCCTTATTTTTGATGAACACTTGGGCCTACTATGTCAATGTATATTTTTATCATTATGGTGATACTTGGAGAGTTAAGTGTTTTTTGAGGTGGCACTGGATGTAAAAAGTTTGAGAACAACTGCGCTAGATTAATGCTAACACATAATGGGAAATACCATAGATGGGCTAATGAAGAGTTATAACCCTTAAAGCAACAGATATTTGAAGACAAACGGTGGAGCAGCACACGTAGAAAGGTAATAACAATAGTCACAGGCATATATTCTTTATACTCCGTGAAGGACTAATATGCCTACCCTACTGAGGAGCTGAGCTGTCTCCATATAGTTTGTGCGTATATTATAGAGTAGGGGTGCAATGGTTTTTAAAACTGGTCCATACGGTTTGTTTTGACTTTTTCGGTTCGGTCCGCATGTGTTCTGTTCAGTTCAGCACGCGCAAATTCCCCCCCCCCCCAATATTTACTATTGAGGCAAAGTGTACAGTAGCGCTAATGCTAGCCAAGATGGCGGCATGCATGGCTGCACCGTCGCGCTGACTCCCACTCGAGTAGTTGATGAGGCAACACACACTATTTGTTTCATGCTCTTCCAGCAATGCAGCAGCCGATCATCTTGCAGTGGGGCACGTCCTGCTCAGTACTCGAGCGGGATTCATAATCATGCTGCAGTGGCATACAGCTCACCTCTTCCAGTGCACTTTTTGTACTATTTCCTTCTTTTTTATGCACTATAGGTTCTACGAACATTCGCTACGCCCAGCGGGAGCTGAAAGAGACTGGCAAATTGTACCAGATACCTGTTTTAAGTGCCTTTAATTACTCACATAACATCCCAGACAAATGCGACCCGGGTGTACCGGGGGGCTGTATCTCTCCAGCGCAAGATCGCGGGTGCATTAAACAGACGTCTAAGTCATTCATTTTATCCACCAGAGATCTTGCATTGAAGAGATTAAAAATCACAGGAAATTGCTGTTTATACAGACATGTCATCCTATGTGCACATACGGATGACTTATTTAATAACTTGAACTTTTATTTATGAGAGTAATGATTAGATCAGTGTTTTCTAACCTTTGTTGAGTCAAGGCATCCATTTTACATTTTAAAATTCTCACGATGAACCACCAAAAAAAATCATTAAAGTATTAATACTGAAATAATTATCTTGTCTCAATTTAGTCACAAATGTACTTAGTGTGAAATCTGTGCTTGTTTAGTTGAACAAAAAGTTATAGTTGAAGTTAATATTTGCAGGGACTCATAACTTATTCTGTTGTATGAAAGGCAACAGGTGGATACCAAGGTTTATTGTACTTTTTGCCATCCAATGGTATGTAATTGTTCTGCCTGTCACTAAATGCAGCTAGCATAGATAAACGAACAAATATTTCTGATTAATAACATTTGAATAATATTATTACAAAATATACAAGACTCATAATTGATTTTCTTACGAGTCAACGTATACCGAAATGAAAACCACAAAGCTGATATGAACCGAACTGTGGATTTTGTGGAACGTTCCACCCTTAGTATAGAGAGCTATTTTTCTTCATAAAAAATACAATACAAGTTACAAACAGGCTGGAAGGAGGCTGGAACACATTGATGGCATTCCCATTTATTTTGATCGGGAAAGATGATTTGAGATAAAAGTGTTTTAGGTTACTCGCATGGTCACGGAACAAATACAATTCAGGCACCACTGTGATTATCAAAGTAAAATTAAAGTAAAAGTTTAACAAGGGAAGAAAGTATATCTTAACAAGTGAATGTAAAATAAAATAAACTTCTGGAAAATACTATAAGTAAGTAAAATAATTAATAATTAATATCTGAGCTTTTAATTGGCCCAAAGCAAAGGTTGGTGACGAGTAACTGTTTTTAGCAAGGATGTTTGTTCTGTTGGTACTTGTGCCCATTTGTACGTTGCACTTTTTTTTTTTTCATTTTATTGCAATTATGCAGACACCCTAGCTGCAGCTTGTGGACTGCAGTTTGACAATTACTGATCTGAAATATACAGACTGGTGACAAATTGAACCAGATTAGCGATAAACAATGTATGACTACATTAAATTTAGTACTTCTGATCTAACAATGTGGCATATTAGCTATGCGACGCATTTCAAGTCCTCACAGCCTTTCCGTCTGAGCACTGCACAAGCGCGCCAACATCAAGGTAACTCTTTGTCCTTGAACATCCAAAGTGCTCTTGTGTACCTAATTCAACTTGAAAGCAATATTTACATGGCATCTGTCTACAAAAGCAGCAGAGGTAGCGAGTCAACAAACTCTGCTAATGCACGAGGAAAGCACTCAGCAAACTGATGTGTATGCGTATGCATGTGCGCACGTGTGTGTGTTTGTGTGCTGCACTTGGATATATAAGACGGTTCCTTTCCACTGAGGATATTTTTTTTTTTTTTTTACACCGTATCAGATGAACTGTAATAAATGCGCAAACATCACCAGCTGTTCAAGATGAGCATGCAGACAAGGCGTGAAAGCAGAGCGTCTCTGTTAAGTGCGTTTGTTTGTAGTACATCTACATCACAGGATTAACTTTAGGTGTGTGTTAAGGCTTCTTTATACTCGCGCGGACGGCGACCGCGCTGACGTCACTGCGGCTGTCCCACGCGTAGTTTGCCTTTATACTCTAGCGCAACCCACGCGCGCAGTTTTGAAAATGTACTGCAGTTCACCTCCAAGTCGGGGGTGTTGCTACGGCTGGTATTGGCTAGGACACCACAGGGTGGAGTTTCCTCTGCATTTTTTGGGCCATTTCCAGTCACCATTTTTACTTTACTTTCAGTAACAAGGAACAAAGCAAAAACAATGGCGACCGTGGAACAGTGTCTGCTAGAACAAATGGACCTAGATGACCAGATGATACGTTTAATTATGCTGCAAAATCGATCGAGAAGGCGGCGGCGTAGATGGTATGTAGAACCAAAGGGCACGCTGAGTACGTCATCAGAGCATGTGACTAAAACGGACCAATCACGAGAGATGATCTCCGCAGCGTTTGACCCTCCGCACCCCGGTCACCAGCTCCTTCCCTCAGGTAGGCGCTACCGATCAATGCAAACTAGAACGAGCAGACATTCCAACAGCTTCTTCCCTCTTGCGATCAACTTCTTAAACACCTGACCTACAATTCCATTACAACATGCTGGCAATTTTTTGACTTGAGTTCGTTGTCACATTTCTGTAGTTGTCTCGCCATGCTGCACTATTTGCATATACTGGCCACTCATGCCAGAGTACCATCTGCTCCATATGCACACTGATTGAGGAGTATCTGTAACATTTGCACAACCAACATTGTCCCAGATTATCGCACTACTCGTCACTTTAAACCGCATACACTCCTTGAAGTCTCAGCGCCCTTTGCACATTGGTCATTGCACCGGACTATTGCAATATTAGTCATTCGAACTGCTCTAAGTGCTAGAGGACTCTGCATCTTTTTGCACAATTGTCAAAAAAAAAAAAAAAACACACAAAAAAAAAAAAATTTACCGGCATTACCAGATAACTAGCAACCCTTTACTGCTCAGTGACTGTTTTCTTTTTTTGTCAATGTCTTTCTGTCTCCAAAGTGTTCTGTAAATTGACTGTCTGTTCTCGTACTAGAGCAGCTCCAACTACCGGAGACAAATTCCTTGTGTGTTTTTTGGACATACTTGGCAAATAAAGATGATTCTGATTCTGATATTGAAGTGTGCAAATTGTTATGGATAATAATTTTATGATATAAACTATCAATATAGGCAATTACAGTATAACGAATGTGTAAGGCGGCATCAATTATGTTTTTTCACTATTCATGTACATCAAGAGTTTACTGTATGTAGAATAAATGGAAAATTACAGTTCCCATCTTGAGGTACCTCTGTCTCATCCAAGATTGAGAGGTTTAAATTAGATTAATAGTTTTAAGATGCCGTTTTTGGAGATAGTTTAAGCAGCAGACTTGGTAGGCCGATCTTGACCTTCATTGATATATTGAGGCAAGATATGGAAATAGAAGCATCAGAGCACCAGACAGCCATGGAAAATCGGAAACTGTGTAGCTCCATCACAGAATAGTTCAAGGAAAACACGCAGTGTGCTCCTAGAAATAGTAGTAATACAGCTCCTGTTACATTCGTTTCTCAGGAACAGCAATATTGCCCCTGGGTCAAATTCATAATTATTATCTCCAAGTGTAAGAAAGGACAAAAAAAAAAAAAGAGTCCAAATATACATTGTGTAGATCTCATTATTAACTCTATTACTAAGTTATTAACTCTATTACTTAGCATTTCAATGAATATGGAGTGAACTACTTGCCGTTTTTAAATCCTGTATTGAAACACTTTTCTCTCAAAACACTCACAATTGAAACACCTCAGTTTGAGATGTTGATTTTTATTTTTATTATTGTTTTCTGACCTGCGACTGACTGGTGAACGGTTCAAGGTATAGTCCGCCTTTCCCCCAAAGTCAGCGGCATAGGCTCCAGCACCCCGTGACCCTGAACAGGATAAGTGGCGTTGAAAATCGATGGATAGAGTGCTTTCTACTATTTAAAAAAAAAATGTTTTTAACCTGTCTTATATCCCTGTTATTTAAGCTATTTACATGCATCGCTCCTTGTTGTGTTTTTATTTTCTGTTTACTTTATGCTATGTTAAGCCCTTTGGCCAACTCAGCTGTTCTTAAAGCACTATAAAAATAAAGTTGGATTGGATTGTAATTACCTCTCTAAGATCCTGGTTAAATGAGGATAATTATTCATTTTCATTTAAAATAAAGGCATCTTTTACATGTGCAAATTTATTACATTATACGAAGCCAAAAAGGAGATATCTCATAGCAACAAAAAAAACGAATTTAAAATGTTTTTACTTTAAAAATGGGTCAATGTGACTTGTAACATAACAGGAAGATTAATAGGTCCATTGTTAATATAATATAAACCATTAGCAGTGTTCTGGCTGTCTTCAAGTGTATGATTACTTTAAAATGTGTTTCAGACACAATCATTTGCACAAGCCACACTATGTAATACCAGATTAATAATCATTTTGTATGTTCAGTTACATACTCAGCAAATTAACACGAACACTGTCCAAACATATGTCAGCAGTGGCTTCTCCTTTCTATTTCTGTCTGTCATGCATCACATTATCAGGAGACCTGTTTTGATTCCTTAATCCTTCATAGTGGTGGTGGAGGCTGTTACACATTAGTCAGTTTACTCACAGCTTGAGGCCACCGAAGCTTCGTTGAGCTTCTTCACCCTACGGGTATGTTTGTTTCCAAAAATGGACACAGGCTAATGTGACCTAATAAATCAGTAAACACAAAAAAAGATAATCACAGAAATGAAACCAATGAGTTGGATAAATATGAAATAAATAAGGGGGGAAAAAAGCATATACATGGATGTTTAAATAAAGTGACCTCTATTAAATCCAATTAGCAGGTAAAATGCAAAATCTTGGTGCAGCTGCAAAAGGGGGACGAACTTCCAATTTTCTTCCATTTCAAATTACTGGAGCTCAAGTGTCATTTCAGGATTGGTTTATGCGTGATTGATATTTGACAGTGTCATAACTAATGTGTTGATTTTGCTCTTCCAGCTCCTAAGGCTCATATTTTATATTTATATAGCACGCCTCTGTGTTGCGTGTTATCTGTCCAGAAACGCATTACGTCCGAGCTAATCTACTATGTGAACTACAGTCTCAATTAACTTTCAAGATAGCTCACTGGGATTTTAAGTGGGTGTACCTATTTAGCCACTTGGCACCGTGTCCAGCATTAACTGTTGTGTCCTAAATACCACGTGTGCCCGTTTCCAACAAGCAGTACAGTTGGGTACACAATGACGTTCAAAACTGTAGCATGTGAGCTGAATCAAACTGAAACATTCGTTTTTCTGTTACTTCGCAAGCAGGCTTACAACTCTGTTCACAGAGCAAGATTTATATTAAAAAAAATAAAAATAAAAAAAATAAATAGACAGGCTGTACAATTATGATTCAAAAGGGTTGGTTATGTTCTAATGATGCCACAGTGATATGAAATTGTAAAAAATAAATTCCTTTTCCTCCAAATTAGGAGTCCAGCTACTGAATACTTTTAAAATCTAGTATTCTACCAATTATGCCATCGATTAAACGAATAACCAAATAAAAACAGATTTTAAACACAATAACGTACATGAGAGTTGCAGGTATTATTTTTGTCCACTTGGGGTCACCATCCTCACGTTATACTGTCGCATCTGTGAATGTGTCTGGCTTGAAAAAGCAGGGCCTGGGGCCTCGTGTACAAAGACTTGCGTGGATTTGGAAAACATGGCGTACGCTCAAATCCAGAAAACGTCGTACGCACAAAAATATTCAGATGTATGAAACTGCGTACTCATGAATCCAAGCACATTTCCTCCGTACATTCCAATCAACGTGGAAATGAGCGCACATGTTGGAGTAGCCGACTCCTCCCTGTCCACGCCCATATTTGAATATGCAAACCATATTTAAATGAACCCTGCACCTGAGATGCCGATCTCCGCATGATCAGAAAAAAAGGAAAATGAGCAAGGGAATGAAGAAAAATATTTTTTATGAATGTGAAGTTGCTCAGTGAAGTGGAGGCACGCAAGAAAATCTTCTTTGGCACGCTGTCCTCCGGTGTTAACACGCGAAAGAGGAGTGAATGGGACAGCGCGTGTGCGGCTGTCAATGCTGTGGAGACAGAATAGCGCGCACACGCTGAACTGAAAAAGAAGTGGTCAGACATTAAGGGGGATGTGAAGTGGAGGACAGCTGCCCACCGCCAAAGTGTGGCCAAAAAATGGCGGAAGAACCGCCGCAGAGGGGCTCACCCCGTTCGAGGAGAGAATCCCTGCGATCATGGGTGACGCTGCTCTGTCAGGGGTGATGGGAGGACGTGGCTGACTATGATCAGCCCACAGTGTTAATACCATGTATTTTTAGACCTTTTAGATTTTTATTTTTAGACATAACCAATATATTCATACAGTAACCTACACTCAGCCCTGTGAGATAAAGGTTCATGCGCAAATGTTCTATGTGTGGTATTTGTAAGATATTTTTGGAATTCAAATAGAAGCACATCCGCATATCAAAGAGGATATCAAAAACGTTGATATCTCTTTCAGGGACAACGTTGATAAAACGTTGTCCCTGAAACCAGTTCCACTTATCGATGCAAAATTAGGTGGACATGTCTATCAAAACCTGACATACAAAATCGTATCAAGGTCCAATGTCTAAAATGTCTGGTTTGAAGCAGCTATTTTGGTCGAATTCCAGGGCTCAACCTATGAGGAAATTTTGCCAAATATTAGCATGAGCATATTACCTATCCTATCATTTGCTATTAACATTAAATTGTTGCACAATGTGTTTGAGTGAGTGGTTATTTTGTGCAACCCACCAATGCTGTTTGTGTATGATCAGAATTATTTCCATAATTGCAAACACTGCTTTTACTGCACATTCCCATCTGCACCTTGGGCTGAGACACACCTTTTAAACAACATTGTAAGATGTTGTCATTTCACATACCACAAGGGCAATGTTTGCACACTAGAAAGAAGCTCGACCTACTTGTTGAGCAAGGTTGTAATCTAGTTGTAGCTCATTTCTGCAAGATTAAAATATTAAAAGGCAGCAAAGACAGTCAACAAGTAGAACTCTGTACTAAATTATTGCATTCATACGGGGCTAAAACCCAAGGAATTCTAATACAATACAGTATACAGTGTACAGGGAAGAAGAAGAAAAAAGTCAAATGTGAACATGAGGAAACTACATTTTTAATCGAGTCAATTTGACACGCAGCATAACAGGATGGTTAAGAAGTTTTAAACCATACTAGACACTATTGCAGGGGAAGGAAAACTATAAACAATCTACATAATCATCAGCAGACTGCTACCTATCCTTGAAAAAACAAGATAATGAACCGAAACAATAAAGGAGTTCATCAAGAGCAAGCAATGCAAGTTTGTAGACCGGCAGAGTCAATCTCTAAACTCAAACCCAATAGAGCATGCATTTATTTTACCTGCTTGCTAAACAGATTTGAGCGAGGTACTGTTCATTTTTTATATCTTTTTTAAATCTGGTTTCCAGATATTGTAATTAAACAATCTACTATTAAGTATTTTCATTGAGTGTAGCTTTTGACTTGCGTTTCTTGTGTATTCCCACCACCAGGTTACACCACTGCATAGACGTGCGCTTTTTTACCCGTTAACTACGCAATATATAATTTTAAATTACACAGACACACACTAGGAAGGGAAGGGACCAATTTACAGCAATTTACAGTCCAAATTCGTATGGCGTGTTTCCATTTTTGCACTCACCAACAAGAGCTATTTGTGCCATTACGACGTCATAGCTAGGTATTAGCAGTAGTCGCGCCACGCACATGTGTATTTGTGGTTTGAAGCTAAAGATCCATAAAATATGTTAAGTTCGCTTTCGGCGGCATATTACATGTACTTTTGGTTTCATTTCCTTTTGTTTAAAAACAAATAGCAAAAACACAAAAGGTGACGCCATAAACGCAACCTGTCGTTGAGCACCAGGAGGTCCGCACGCCAGCTAAGCTAAGGGGAGCCAAGATAGAGCCACTCCGCCTGGGAGCCGCCTTACTTGTCAGCGGCCGCTTCGAAGCAGTCGTCCTTCTTCTTCGCTTCGTCCAGCTTCAGTTCGCCCCCCGCCTTCACGCAGTAGTCACGGACGTGGCCGGACGCCGCCGCCGCCGGGTACGCCCCCCGGTACGCGGGGCCATGGAGGAGCTTGAGCCCGGCGGAAGAGGAGAAGGCGGCGCCCGAGCACCCGTGGCTGCTCGCTCGCCACCCGACGGAAAGACACTTGAGGTTAGCTTTAAACAACTCCTGGAGCGCTGTGGCGAGCCTAAACTGGAACATCTCAATCCCCGTCGGGCTGTTGGAGGAGACGCGATGCTTGGATTAAAAGTGGGTCCCGCGTTCAAACAGGTGACGTGATGAGAGGACACGAGTGAGAATGTCTCAGGCGATGACTCATAATACACCAGCGCGGATGTATAAATACAGGCACAGGGTCACGCCTTGCTCCGCTCCTATTGGTTAAATGATTGTGGCGTCTTATATGACGCTCCCTTGTTAGCGAGTGAGCGCGCGTAGTAGCAGCCGGCTATTCGTGGCATAACAGATGTGCTTAAGTAGCGGCCATGTTGGCAGGGGCGGCGTTCCTATCAAAGGCAATGCAATGACATTGAAATTAATTCGTAAGTTGCCAATTTCTCAACCAGTTTTAATGAAGTTTTCTTTTCTTGTCAATAACAAAGCGTGGTTCCATTAATCATAGCAAGTTGTCCAGGTCCTGAAGGAGCAGGTCAGCCCCAGACCATCAAACCACCACAACCATGTTTGACTGTTGGTATGGTGTTCTTTTTCTGAAATGCTGTGGTACATTTACATCAGATGTAATGAGACACATCTTCTAAAAAGCTCAACATTCATATCATCAGTCCATATAATATGCTCCCAAAAGTCTTGGGAATCATTCAGATGTTGTTGTTGGTTTTTTGGGGGGGGGGGGAGTAAGACGAGCCTCTGTTATTTTTGTTCAGCAGTAGTTTTCGCCATGGAACTCTGCCGTGGATGCCATTTTTGCCCAGTCTCTTCCTTATTGTTATATCATGAACACTGACATTTACCAAGGCAAGGGAGGCCTGTAGTTCTTTAGAAACTGTCCTGAGTTCCTTTGTGGCCTCCTGGATTAGTCATTGCTGTTCTCTTGGGGTAATCTTTGGAGGCTGGCCACTCCTGGAAAGGTTCACCACTGTTCTATTTTATTTCAGGATAATGGCTCTCCCTATGGTTTTCTGGAATCCGAAAGCTTTACAAATAGCTTTTATAACTGTTTCCAGACTAATGTCAATTACTTTATTTCTTGACTTTTCTGGAATTTCTTTGGATCATGTCATTTTTTTGCATCTTTTTTAGATGTTTAGTCTGTCTTGATTTTGTCTGGACAGATTCTGTTGAAGTTATTTCTTAATTGAACAGGTCTGGAGGTCATCAGGCTTGGGTGTGATTAGCGAAAATTAACCCAAAATTGTGATTAGCCACAATTAATAAATTATTTAACAAGGGAGGTAATTACTTTTTCACACAGGAACAGGTAACTTTGAATGAATGAAATCACCATTTAAAAACAGCATTTTAAGTTCACTGGGGTTATATTTGTCTGTTATTTACATTTGATTGATGATATTAAACATTAAAGTGGGGAAACAATGCAAAAATATAAGAATTTGAGAAGAATACTTTTTCATGGTACTGTATTTAATGTTCAAATTGACGAACATTATTGTTTCTTGAAAATATTCTGTCATTACAAATCTGATACCCGCAACACATTGGAACGACTAGGAATGTCGAGGAATACTTAAAAAACATCTGTTTGGAACATTCCACCGGTGAACAGGTTAATTGGAAACAAGTGAGTGTCATGATTGGGTACAAAAGGACCATCCACAAAAGGCTCACTTATTCACAAGCAAGGAATGGGCAAGGTTCACCACTTTGTAAAGAACTGTGTGAGCAAATAGTCCAGCAGTTTAAGAAAGACATTTCTCAACATACAATTGGAAGGAATTTAGGGATTTCCTCAACTGCAGACCATAATATCATCAAAATATTCTGAGAATCGGGAAAAATCTCTGCACGGACGTGCCACGGCCGAAAAGCAACATTGAACCCCCATGACCGTCAATCCCTTAGATTGCACTGCATTAAAAATTGGCAGCATTGTGTAGCAGGGGTGTCAAACTCATTTTTGTCCTGGGGCACACTGTAGTTATGGTTTCCCTTAGAGGGCTTTTATGACTGTAAAATGATATGAATGTATAATCTCCTCATGACATACAGACATTATTACATACAGTATACACCCCAAAAATGTATAGAAAACAAGTTTTTAACTATGCAGTCAAGGAAAACTATTTGTTAAACCGTTGTTCAATTTATTTTAAAAACTGGTTTGGTCACATAAAACGCTTGCAGTCTCAAAGGTATTCATTTTGGAACAGATTTTAGCAAGAAACATGGGCCACATAAAATGATGTGGTGGGCCGCATCTGGCACCCGGGCCTGGAGTTTGACACCTGTGGTGTAAAGAATATTGCCACGTGGGCTCAGGAACACTTCAGAAAACCGTTGTCAGTTAACTCAGTTGATCCCTACATCTACGAATGCAAGTTAAAACTCTACCATGCAAAGCGAAAGCCACATATCAACAACGCAGAGAAATGCCGCCGGCTTCTCTGGGCCCGAGCTCATCTGAGATGGACTGATGCAAAGTGGAAAAGTGTGCTGTGGTCTGATGAGTCCACATTTGAAATTGTTTTTCGAAATTATGGACATCACGTCCTCCGGGCCAAAGAGGAAAAGGACCATCTGGATTGTTATCAGCGCAAAGTTCAAAAGCCAGCATCTGTGATGGTACGGTTGTGTGTCAGTGCCCATGGCATGGGTAACTTGCACATCTGTGAAGGTACCATTGATGCTGCAAGGTACATACAGGTTTTGGAGCAACACAGCGTATGCTGCCATCCAAGAACTGTCTTTTTCAGCAAGACAATGCCAAGCCACATTCTGCACGTTACAACAGCGTGGCTTCGTAGTATAAGAGTGTGATTGAAAATGTGTGGCGTATTATGAGTCACAAAATACAACAAATGAGATTCCTGACTGTTGAGCAACTGAAATTGAACATCAAGCGAGAATGGGAAAGAATTCTACGTACAAAGCTTCAAAAGTTAGTGTCCTCAGTTCCATCCATCCATTTTCTGAGCCGCTTCTCTTCACGCGGTTCGCGGGAGTGTCCTCAGTTCCCAAATGTTTTTTGGGTGTTGTTAAATGGAAAGGTGATTCAACGCAGTGCTAAACATGCCCTGTCAAGCTCTTTTTTTGGTAATGTGTTCAGGCATTAAATTCAAAATAAGTGAATATTTGCGAAAAAAACACAGTACATTAAAGTTAATCACTTTGAACATCTTGTCTTTGTAGTGTATTCAATTGAATATAGGTTGTAAAGGATTTGCAAATCATTGTATTTTGTCTGTCTCATGTTTTACACAATGTCCCATTTTCATTGGAATTTGGGTTTGTAACGGGATGGATGGATAGATGTTCCACGACAGAAACCAACAAGCCTCACAGATCTTCGGTCTTACCTGACAGACGCAACTCTGGGCAAAGCATCACTTATTACGTGCTCCACCACGCCCTCTAGTGTCTAAACGCCAGAAGGATATAAGTTGCCACGACTGCAGCAGTTGGGCAAGCGTCGCTGCTCAAACATGTGGAAGTTGGTGAGCTACTACACCCTGTGCGTCTTTGTGTGCTCCCATCTCCGTTTGACGAGCGTTTGGGCGGACGATGAGGTCAAGATCGAAGTGGTGTACCAGCCCGAGACGTGCGAAAAGAGGAGCAAGAAGGGAGACCTGATGAACGTCCACTACGACGGCTTCCTCGCCAAAGATGGGTCGCAGTTCTACTGCAGGTCAGTGGGAAAACGTGTCTTACACCTCCTAGTCACAGAAATTAATGTTTCTTTTTCTTTGAAGGACTTTTAATTTATTTGTTTCTCCAATATTTCAATAATATTGCTAAAGTCCCCCTGGTGGAGATTTAACAAAATCCCATTACCGACCCAACAAAATTGTAACAAAATACTTCATGACACCAGTTTTTCTGGCATATTAGATCTTGAACAGGTGAATGAACCCGTTTACCTTCAGGAAGAAAAAAAAAGAAGCAGCAGCAGCGATGTCCAAGACATCACACCCCCTTTTCCACCAAAATGGCTGCTTCAAGCAAAAATGTCCGACTCTGTGTGCAATATCGGGTATAAGTCCTTGAGACTTTTTCATGCGTTTTGTTGTGATAGACATGTCCATCCAATTTCGTATCGATCGGCCAAACTTGCCTTGGCTTTTCCAACTGTACAGGGCGCACATCTGAGAATTCACCCTCAAAATGGCCATTTTGGCTGTGACTGAAAATGGCTGTGACTTCCTGTTCGATATTATTGGCCATTAAGACTTTTTTTTTCTTTGCGTCCTTGTGTGATAGACATGTCCACCCAATTTCGTGTTGATTGGTGAAAGTGGTCCATTTGATTTTTTTTTTTTCTTTTCCCATTTCAGCCGACACGACAAAGCCGGCCACCCGCAGTGGTTCATCCTGGGTGTGGGACAAGTCATCAAGGGCCTCGACATTGGGATGGTCAACATGTGCGCGGGAGAGAAGAGGAAAATAACCGTTCCATCGGCCTTGGCCTTTGGAGAGAAAGGCAAAGGTAGCCGGTTCGACGACACCGTCGCTCGTGTCTTTGTCCAATCACAGCCAAGAGCTTCTTTCATATTGTGTCTTTGCCTTACAGCTCACTCTCGCTGAGAAGAGTGCCTCGCTCCCCTTTCTCATCTCGCCGTGGCATGACTGTAAGCATGCACACAGGTTTTAAGGTTCTTTACTTCTGCTGTACGACTGCTCACTTCATTTACTTTGTGGCTTGAAAGCGCATGCCCTCTTTGTACCAGTCTGCATGCAAACCTCACGCATCTGTCAGTCAGTTTGACCTGAGGCTTGTTAAATCATCCCAAAAAAAGTCGTAAATAGAATAAAACCTCCCCCAAAATACATTTGTTGGATTGGTTTCTTAGAAACAGCAAATGTCCCTGGGTCAATCTCACCCTGTTTAGAGAGACAGAAACAGAATGAAAATTAAATTAACTTTCGTGGCATGTGTTTTTACTTGTGAATATGGCCCTTCATTACCAAACCACCAAATTACACAAACCCAGCTATTAGTGTACACGTCAATAAATATGTTTTTTAATCATAAGACCCCTTTAAATACAGGTCCTGTCCCACCCAATGCGACAGTGGTATTTGAGGTGGAACTCTTCTCCGTGTCCAGGGGTCCACGCAGCATGGAAGCTTTTGGACAAATAGATGCCGATAAAGACCGAAGTCTCACAAAGACCGAGGTAAGAACAATGACAGTATTACAAAATATTGGATCCATATGGGTTTGAAGCAACGTCCAATTGTATTTACAGATCAAAGAGTACTTGAAGCTGGAGTTTGAAAAAGACGGCAAGCCACGAGACGACTCCTTCTACGAGAAGATTATCACAGACATCTTCCGCAAGACCGACGGCGACAAAGACGGTATCATCAGTGCCAATGAGTACAACATTTATCAACATGATGAGCTCTAGTCCTTTCTACTTGTAGTATATTGAAGGAGTTATCATTTCTTCTCTGGCCCGTCACCCCCCCCCCCCCCCCCCCCCATTTTTTTTCATCTACAATGTGTTTTGGGGTCTGAAGGCACCGAAGTTTTAAAACTTTTTTTTTTTAATCTGTATCAACACAGAGGGTGCTTCATTTTGTACAACTGAAAATAATCTTTAATACCACGCGATCGAGGTGCTTTTATCAAGTTATCTATTGTGTTACATTTTGTTTCTAAGGAACAGCAATAATAAATGGACCCGGGAGTGTTTATCTAAAAGGGTCAGAAAACGGAAATAAAAATCCTTCAAAACACTGTTTTAAATTTTTTTTTAGGAACAACAAGCAGCTCCCTGGGTCATTGGAACAAATGACCCGGGTTATGCCTACTTATGCAAAACTGTTAGGCACAGAATAGACCCCCCTAAAACACCGTTTTGTTTGGTTTACAGGAAGGGCAAACATTTGACCCAGGGTGTGTCTATCCAAGTGTCATAAACAATAACACCCCCCCCCCCCCCCCCCAATATTGTTACTTTTGTGTCTCAGGAACAGCAATTATGTCGCAGGGTAAATCTGAACCAGTTGTGTTTAATTGTCCAAAAGTGTCAGAAATGGGGGAAACAAAATCCCAATAAACATGTTTTTATCTTGTATCATGTTTTTGCATTATTGTTAGCAGTGGCGTTAACAATGAACTCCACTACTAACCATTGTATTACAATTACTATATGTGAAATGGACCATTTACTATGTGAGAGTTGAGTCACTGATGGTGTAGTGGTACAGTGGTGGTGTAGTGGTACTCGCCTGACTTTGGTGCATGGGTTCAGTTCCCACTCAGTGACTGTGTGAATGTGAGTGCGAATGTTTGTCCGTGTCTATATGTGCCATGCGACTGACTGGCGACCAGTTCAGGGTGTAGTCGGCCTTTCACCCAAAGTCTGCTAGGATAGGCTCCAGCGCCCTGCGACCCTAACGAGGATAAGCGGTGTTCAAAATGGATCAATGGATGTTGAGGGTTAATTGGGGAAAAAGGTGACAGATGTTGGAATTGAACTGATTTCAAAATCTGCAGTTGAGATCTGTGTACATTTTAATGCAGTCAAGAAAGAGAAATCAAATAAAATCTGACAATTTGTGTTGAAATGACATCATGTCCCCATGTGGTTTGTAGAGTGAATCTGTCACGACAGGACAAACCTGGCAAACGTCCTTCAGATGTCATGATTTCCTCAAGTAACATCCCCTTAATTAAGAATTGTGTTTAAATCTATTTTTTGGGACATTTTATTTGAAGCCCTCTTATATCCACGCTATTGATCCTGGTGATGTTCTCATAGTCTATGAGATGTTCATCCGGATTGACGGCACCCTGATAGCCGCCGCCTTCACTTGTGACGTTAGGTCGACGCCCAGTGGTGCTCTACAACACAATATTTGATCTTAACTTAGTTTGGTATCCCGACTAAATCTGCATGACAAAAAAATCATGAATAATATTCTTTATGCGTGCGTACATACTTGGGTTCGTAAGTGACGTCCACGTTTGGATGTAGTACTCCCTTCCTTTCCCTGAGTCGCTCAACACCGTTCCTGATTACACAAGGAGACAAAGAGGTCAATAAAAAGCGACGTGTCAGTCCAAAGAAATTGTGGCAACGCACCACGCAATCATCACGCCGTTGTCGGTGCAGAATTTGGCAGGAGGACAGAGCAGGCGAAGGCCGGTTGCCTCGGCGATGACGCCCAGAGCTTTGCGGATGTACTGATTGCTCGCCACGCCTCCAGACACAACCTAGAGTACATCAAAGTTGAATAATGGGACTCCAGACAACTGTATACACAATTTTGACTTCCTTTTCAAATGGTCAATTTGGCCTGTGACATAACAGGGGGGGTTAAACTTTTGTTTTGTTAAATTATGTATTTTAAATTCATTCATTAACTCTTCTGTTACGTTGTGGGTTAAATTGCCTGTTTGAAAATCTAGGAGAAAAAGGATCAAACATTCTTCTGGTCTTTATTATTTTTAAATAAAAAAAACAATGTTTATAAACTTTTTTTGCAGTATGTGATATTTTAAATTTATTTCAAAACCTTGTGTTCTGAGTATTCTGCTGGCCTTATTTTTTTTCTTTTTAATGTTTAGAAAAAGAACATTTTAAACATAAATAAATAATGTATTATACATTGTATTATAAAATAATCTAATATTTTTTTAAAGACAAAAACAAATAAAGTAAATATATTTGTAATATTTAGGAGTATTTGGATTTGTTGTTGTAGAGACAGTCGTCCAAAGGGTTGACGGTTCGAATCCCCACTGTCCAAGTGTCCTTGCAAGACACTGAACCCCAAATTGCTCCCACTGAGCCTGGCAGCGCTTGCATGGTAGCAGGCGCTCATTGGTGTATGAAGGTGTGGGTGAATGCGTGAGCACCTGTAAAACGCTTTGCGCACCGTGATAGTGTAGTTCAGTGGTTCCTAAACTTTCTCTGCTGGGCCCCCCTTTGGTTCATAAGAAATTTTTGCCTCCCCTCTCAAAATGAATAAACAAACAGCACATACATACACATTTGGTTTATTTCACACGTAATTGTTACAAACCTTAACGTTTTTTAAAACAATAAAAGTGAACTGCCAAAAACTGCAGGTTCTAATAAGTATAACTGTTTTCAAGCACCTTAACTGTGTACTTCTGTTCAGTGTAACAGGTTTCTTTTTTTTTTTTTTTTTTTTTATATTCAACATTGCTATTAATGCAATTTTTTTCATTCATTTATCCCGTGACCCCCACTTTGGGAACCACTGGTGAAGTTAAAGAGTTATATAAGTACAATTCATTTACCCATTCGCATTACATATATACTGTACATCCATCCATACATCCATCCATTTTCCGTACCGCTTATCCTCATGCATGTTTTTGGGATGTGGGAAGAAACCGGAGTGCCCGGAGAAAACCCACGCAGGCACGGGGAGAACATGCAAACTCCACACAGGCGGGGCCGGGGATTGAACCCCGGTCCTCAGAACTGTGAGGCAGACGCTCTGACGGTCACCGTGCCGCCATCTTTAAATACATCATCTTAAAAATAGCTTTTTAAAAAATAAATACAAAAATAAAAAGCTGTAATACTTAGAATAAATAAATATACTTCTGTTCAATTTAAAATGAAGCAAATATTCTAGCAGTTAAATCCTTTTTTTCCCCGTGGAATTTCAAAATTTAAAACCGTGCATTTGACCCACAACATGACACGAAAGTTAATTTATTTTCATCAAATAATTTCTGGAATGGGCAGCACGGTGACCGAATGGTTAGCACATCTGCCACACAGTTCTGTGGTCCCGGGTTCAAATTCGGCCTCCCTGTGTGGAGTTTACACGTTCTCCCAGTGCCTGCGTGAGTTTTCTCCGGGTACTCCGATTTCCTCCCACATTCCAAAAACATGCATGGTAGGTTAAATGAAGACTCTAAATTGTCTGTAGGCATGAATGTGAATGGTTGTTTGTCTATATGTGCCCTACGATTGGGCACATAGGGTTCAGGGTGTACCCCGGCTGTCACCCAGAGTCAGTTAAGATAGGCGCCAGCACACCCGCAACCCTACTGATGATAAGCGGTTTGGAAAATGAATGGATGGAATTTCTGGAGTTGGTCATGTTGGAGAGTGACACACACACTCACCAGTGTGGGCGTGAGCGAGGGCAGCAGTCCATTGGCCTTACAGAACAAGATGGCGCGATGCGTCCGCTTGGCCAGATGACACGCGACCGTGTGTTGTGTCGCTGCTGCTATGTCGTTCACGCAGGAGAGCAGAGTTCCACGTTCAATACCTGCGGACGAAGGCACATTGGTGCATGGTTCCTACAGACTAATATGACAGACATGTCCACCCAATTTTGTATTGGTTGGTGATAATATTGACTGGGACAAAATTATTTTAACTTTTCAAGAAGCACTGCTGAGTACATACATTTTCCCCAGGATACACACGCTCACTTTTCTGTTGAACGTGCTCCGGAGGTACATTAGTAAATGTAAAAAGAAAATAAATAATTTAATTTAAAATCAAAATGTAGAATAACAGTAAAACTACTTATTTCTCAGAAAATCAGTAGCCACTTCTCTGCTCTTCTACTATACCCTAGTATTTATTTCACAAATTGTAGACACAGTAACTCTTGTAACTGATTTCAAACATTCATTCAAGACAGTGTTAAGTCGCCATACCCTCACTGACTGCTCACACCAACAACGTGAGGGGGAGGGGTTGTGTCACATTTCATGCACTGACCGCTCAAAAAAAACTAAACGACAACTCCCCCCAAAAAATAAAATAGCTGATGGAATGTTTCAGCAGTTTTTAAAACCGCAGTCCAGTGGAGCTCTGCTATTCGCGGCGGGTAGGGACCAGGCCAGACCGAATGGCAAAAATCCTTGAAAATAATTGACACTCATTATAAATGGCATAAAAAAGTGGGGGCTTGGGTAAAAAAAAAAAAAAAAAAAAACATGAATAAGCAGGGGTGTCCATGAAAAACGGCAGATAAGTTACCCAAAAAAATTGTAAATAGTTGAATCTGCAAATGCCAAAAAACAAATATGTGGGGGTCCACTGTATACCCTGAAACTGGTAACAGGCCCATGCCTACCTGCAGCTATTGACCATTTTTTAAATCAAGTATTCTACCGACTATCGCATCAATTAATCATGGAATCAAGGTTTGAAGCTTCAAGGCAGAGATTTTGCTACAAGTACTCTTTTGTAATCAAACAACCATCATTTCTCAATTATAACAACCACGCCATATTTTCATGATTTTTGCCTGAAAAACATTGTACGCAAATATAACAAGCACCCAAATTTTACCCAAACCTTACTCTCTCAGACAACTCAAAAATCAACTTTATTCAAAGTTTTACTCAAAGAAATTTCATTATTCATTATATATTATTATATTATCAAAAGGGGCGTGTTGTGTCTATTTATATCTGCGGTGTCCCCCTTGCTCACAAGATGGAAGCATGATGTGTAGCAATCGCGTTGGCGGGACGAAATATTTGTACATATTTGCTTGTACTCCTGTGCAATAAGCACTCGGAAAATTTGAGCTTTCTTAAAAGAGAAAAACTGGGTGTTACAATTGAGAAATTAAGGTATTCAGATTATGCTATTAATAGTTTCAGCCCTAGACACAACTGAGACAGGTTTTTTTTGGGGGGGGGGCGGGGTGTCCTCATACCTTCCTCTGCTTCTTTTTTCTCTATGGTCATGTTAACTTGATTTCGTAGCCCGGCAAAAGAGAAGCAGCAGTCGTACGTTTGTCCCATGGGCGTCTTGAAAGGAAACCTCATCCGGTCGCCGTCCTTAGCCAGCAGCTCTATGGCCTGTCCTCCGCTCAGCGTGGAGCAACGCGGGTGCTTGATGAGTGACAGACGTCTTGCCACCTGAACAACACAGAAACATCAGTCAAACACATTAGATGGTGTAGGTAATATAGCTTCATAATTAAGCTTCGCCAATCTATCTAGGACAGTGATTTCCAACCTTCATGGAAACAATCTCACGGTACACCAACAAACAAAAATGTCACAAAAAATGAATACATTAATTACTGTATGCAAGGTGAGATTCACACCCTAATCTTTGTTCTACTCAAAAGACGTTCAGATCTGAAATCCAAAACGATGCAACGCTGCCATCTTGTAGCATCGGTTCATCATTACAGTAAAGTAGCAGCTTGAATTTCACAGACAAGCTGGGTGATACCCTCTTCCACGCCTACCCGTTGGAAACAATTCTTGACGAATATATTCGACAGTGACAGTATAGTAATCCCATGCTATATCTTGGCTCATTTATTGCGGATTCAGTGCATTACAGATCTTTTGTTGTTGATAAGTGTAGTGCAGTTACTCACCTGTGTATTTTTGGTTCAGTTACCATTGCTGGCTATTTGACTATAATGTGGTAACAAAGACTCGCATAAGGCCAAATAGGCTCTTTTAGTTTGTAGAAAAAGAAACCTTACTGAGAAATTTCCACTCGAACATTTGGTAGGTCACCAAGTTGCTTAGTACTGCAGTGAACATGATAGGAATAGCACTGTTCAACACAAGCCACGGTGAGTTTCATGAAATAAATTTACAAATACCAACCTAGCCTGACGTAAAGTATAGCTAATGCACACACTCATAATATGAAATAAATGCAAGTACAGAGCAAAGTTTAGCTTGATTTTCTAGAACCTGTAGTTAAAAAAATCATTGCAGTGATTTCAGTGAAGCAGCAGCAAGCGCCATGATTTGCACTCTCTACAACGCCGTGCCCGTCACTGTGTGGCACATTGCCTAATGGTTTAGCCAGCAAATCAGCCATTCGCATGGGTTGACTTAGGCATGTGCTTGTGTTGAGTGTGTGGATGATGGGGACCCCAAGTGGACAAATAAATACATGCACCTCTCTAAAGTATCATATTATCACATTGAATAGCATATAGACAACTTTAAAATGTATACAGTATAAATATAACGGTAATTGGTCACTACTTTGTAGATTTCATCTATTGCAGGTGTTTTCTTGACGGTAACCCCTGCAATGAACGAGGGGCTACTGTAAATGGTTAGATTCCAGTTGATGAATATAAACGTCCATTCACGGGCGTGAATGACTTAAAAGAGTCTTACCTTATCTAGAGCATCACCTGGAGCTTCGTCCAGAGTGCGACCCAGCTGAATGAAATCGTCCACGCCGCGAGCCACGGCGAGCAGCGAGTGACCGCCCGACACCAGCAGCACCAGGAAGGGGAAGGAAACAGCATGGAGCATGCGGATGGTCAGGGCGTGGGCCTCCATGTGGTGGACGGGGATGAAGGGCGTGCAGTGCCGCCTCACAAAACTCTGGCTGAACTCCAAACCCACGGCCAAGCTCAGGGCCAGGCCCGGCTTGACAGTGGCGGCCACGGCCGACAGCTGAGCCGGGTCCACGCCACTCTGGTCCAACGCCTCCTGGACTACGCGCTCGATGTGTTCCCTGTGGAGCTGCTGGGCCACAACGGGGATGATGCCGCCAGTCCTACGTTGGGAGAGTCACAGTTTTTTCGGGGACGGCACAGAGGTTGGGAATCACTGCTGTTCCTCTACCTTGCTGTTTCTAGAGAAGGTGTGCTCGATTTGTTTACCCAGCTGCCCAGGTATGATATTAACACAGTGGTGCTTTGACTTACGAGTTCCATCCATTCCGTGACCAACAGAAATGAATGGAAATGACATCAATCCATTCCAGCCCTCTGCCCCCCAAATGTTTTTAAAATGTGATTTCTAATGAGGAAAAGAGGACTATATGGTTTTGTATTGTATAAAAATGTACTATAATAACGTAATTAAACAGAATGTAATGGATCAAAAACTTGTTCAATAAGCTGTACAATATGGACAAAATTCATTCATTCATTTTCCCCACCACTTTGCCTCAGTAGGGTCATGGTCGTGCTGGAGTCTATCCCAACTGAATCTGGGCGAGAGGCGGGGTACACCTTGAACTGGTCACCAGCCAATTGCAGGGCACATAAACAACCGTTCGCACTCACATTCACAACTACAAGCAATTTAGAGTCTTCAATTAACCTACCGTGCATGTTTTTGGGATGTGGGAGGAAACCGGAGTACCTAGTGAAAACCCACACAGGCACGGGGAAAACATGCAAACCCCACACAGGCGAGATCGGATTTGAACAAGGGTCCTCAGAACTGTGAGGCAGATGTGCTAACCAGTCGTTCACCGTGCCGCCATGGACACAATTTTATACCCCAATATACTGCAGGTAATTTTGTATCCCGATAACGATATTTATCCTGGTGTAATATCTTTCCTTAAAATTACATTCAATACATTTAAATTTTTCACATGTTCTTCATTTATTTATAATTCATATTTTATATAGACCACACAATTGAAAGAGTACAAGATTTGTAAAAATAAAATACAACACAAATATCCCGTAGCCAAATAAATAAGTAAAGTGCAAAGAATTAAAATAAATACAACACAGTGCTTCCAGCAATATTCAAGTACAGTGACATGAAAAAGTATGTGGTGGATGTGGTCATTGAAAATGAACTCAGCTTTCCATAAAATGTGATTAGCCACAGTTAATTCGGGATTTAACAAGGGGGGAATTTACTTTAACACACAGGACCAGGTAGCTTTGAATAGATTTTTTTCCCTTAATAAACAAAATTACTGTTAAAAAACTGCATTTTATGTTTACATGGGTTATCCTTGTCTTATATTTACATTTGTTTAATTATCTTACACATTAAGGTGGGGAAACTTTGCAAAATAATAAGAATTTGAGAACAGGGGCAGATACATTTTTTACAGCACTGCATGCCCACCATTTATTCAGTAAAAGTATTACTAAGAGAAGAAAAATAAATAACATGATTCCCTGCAAGGTAGAGATAACAATATAAACAATAGGAGATTAGATCGTATGATTGTATACGATACATATCACTATATCCCGCAGAGCTCGAATGATAAATCAGTGGGTATTATACTGCTCCTTCTGGTGTGTGTGCCTTGACCACCAGGGGGCAGGATAATCAGACACATCCTGTATACAGGAAGAGGACGGTCACAACTGCTCAGTAGGCTGCAGTAATATTAGTTGTTTTTCGCAGGGTATAATATTCTCTGCGAAAAACAATAATAATACAATACTCACAGGTATATTGTTATGAATATACCTGTGAGCTTTTTAATATTGTCTGTCTCCATGTGTTGCTTCAATTTGTGCTCAAATATAAGTTGTTTGAAGGTTTATAATGACCATAATATTGATGCTAATTTTATTAGCCTGTCTATGATGTTTCCCAATATGTGTTAGCAATAAGCTATCAGACCTTTGGAGGACAGGAATGTGGTTCGTGTAAATACACAATGTGTAATTATTTTTGTTTTGTGTTTCATTTTATAGTCAGCTTCAACTGAGACTGCCAAAATACAATTGGAAGCAAGCACTTGGCCTGTCTTTTCCCCACACTCGCAACTCAAGACAAAAAAAACACTGGCCGAGTGACAGCTCGAATCACAAAATCGGTGAAATCTGGTGACTCGAAGTTGAAGCACACTGTATTATTAGTTTGTATTTTGTGCAAACATTTGTGGCCATAAATTAGTATTCCGTGTGCATGTTACAACTAATTCGTGGACACAAATTAGTAGTATTTCCCAACCCTCCATGTGATGTTGGGGTCGTTGTAGTAGTATCTATAGATATGTTACTTCGTCCAGAAAAACGGTTGCCATTTTCTTACCATTTCGCTGTGCCGGAAATAGGGTATGTGAATTTAGGGGAAGTCCACCAAAATTGCGTTTTCTCATTGTTTCACACAAAGTAATGCTTGTTCTTTTTCAGATTATGTTATTGGGATATCCCTTTACCACTTCATTTTTACGTTTTTCAATTCAGTTGAGATTTTCTGTGCTTCTGAGAAAGATGAAAATGTTCCTCAATTTCAGCGTCGAAAATCACACATTCATAGGATTCGTCCACGATAGAACCCTACATGTCCTTGATTCACTATTATTATTCCTGTTCAAAGTAATTCTAGCGATGCAATTGCTCTCAGTTCGACCCTAAAAATGAGATCGCTCGAGCAGACGCCATTGAAAAATCTGAAAATGGCCTGTTTAAACATCTAATAAAACGAACATCCGGGCATTTTTCTACCAAAGAGTCAAGGTTTCGGTCATGCTTCCTAATGATTTGCTCTGATTACTGGGCAGAAGATTTTGGTAAATTTGTGACGTAAAAGTGGCACAAAATCCTTAATTCTTATCTGATATTTAAAACTAGGGCTCATTTTATTCGTGTAATACTCTTCTATCTAATGATATCCTCGATACATTTGTTACAAAGGTATTTTGAACATTTGAGTACCATACCTAGTATCTGTTACAGCGCTCATGTATAATACTGTTTGTCACATTATGTAAATTGTTTCAGTGACTAAAGATTTTTTTTTTTGTTAAAGGGTCTTTAACTCTCATGGCATTGGAATGACAGGTGAACAGGTGGTCCTACTCCTACCTGAGGTGGACCTCTTTCTGGGAGTGAAGGGACTCTCCCAGTATCGCGCCCGTCTCGCTGAGGACGGCGGCTGCGGTGTCGTCGCAGCTCGTCTCGATGCCCAAAACCAGCTGGGAGGAGCAGGAGTCGGAGGAGCTTTTCCCCATGGCAGCGTCGCCATACCGATGCCGTTTAAATGACAGCAGCAACCTCTGGATGAGCCTATTCACTTTGGAAGGGAACATGCTATTTGCTAACGGATATTTACAATGACTTTAAATGGACAAGTGACTGCGGAAGACTCCATCTAACAAGACGGTTTAATAATAATAATTTTTTTAAAAATAGTTTGATTCACTAATAACAGAAAGTCCTCTTCTCCTTCGTTTCATGTCATGCCATGCACGTAAAATTGGTTACCACCACCTACCGGCCCGGAGTATCTAGTGAGCGCAACGTTACATTTGTTCCATTACTGCAAATAGTTACGTGTTGTGAATAAATACGACATGAAATTAAAAGAACTATTAGTACAATATTACGGAGCCCCCAGGTGCAATATAACGTAACGCGTTACAAAGTAACCTAGAACAGCAAATATTAGAAGAAGAGTATTTTTTCTAAAGCGTAAATAGTTCGATGACTTTGCGGCCACAGTTGTGTCACATGTAAATAATTTCGTGCATCCACAAAAATGCCGAAAGGTTTTAAACAAGAAATAATGTTGACCAAAAAAAAACCCAATACATCAACAAAAACAGCACATAAATTGTGTAATTATTAGCATGAAAAAAATTACAAAAGTAGTCGTTCAAACGTTATGAGTCAAATTTAAGTTATTTCCGTTTTTGGGGGGGGGGGGGACACGTTAGTCAGCTGCACTGAACCGTCACCACGAGGGCCGCCTTTTAATTGGCTCTTTTTATGCCGGAGGAGCACAGCGTTGATGTCCGAAAGGAGGTAAAGCTGCATATTAGTGTGTTAATACGCCGAAACAATGTGACGTTATGGTTTTAAGTTGTGCAGTATTGTTGCAACACAATGGTTGAGTCTTTGGTTTCTTCTTCCTGCTCACGCGCGACAGTCTCCTCTCTTTTTAAAATTGAGTTTATATCCCAAACCTTTCCATGTAATTTTTTTCCCTCAAGGAGACATGGAACACCGGCCATTTATTTCCGAGGAATTAAGGCAATTTCTCGTGCACGGCGCTCCCCCTACAGTTTATTACATCCCTGCGTTCATATCCGAAGAGGAGGAAACCTGGCTCCTGCAGCAGGTCTATCAGTCGCCCAAACCCAAGTGGACCCAGTTATCCGGCAGGAGGTTGCAGAACTGGGGAGGCTTGCCGCATCCCAAAGGGATGCTGGAGGAGAAGATGCCAGCCTGGCTTCAGGCATATTGCCAGAAAGTTTCCTCACACGGAGCTTTCGGCGAAAAAAACGGCCAACCACGTGCTGGTTAATGAGTACAAACCAGGAGAGGGGATTATGCCCCACGAGGATGGACCCCTTTACCACCCTACAGTCACCACCATCACCCTGGGCTCTCACGCACTACTGGACTTCTACACGCCTGTCAGCCGGTTGGAGGTCGACGATGACAATGCAGTTGCAGCGTTGGAAGGCGACCGCCATCTATTCTCGCTGCTCTTGAGGCCACGGAGCCTGCTGGTGCTGCAGGATGACGCATACCGGAACGTTCTCCATGGCATCGGGGCGTGTGAGCGGGACGTGCTGACGGGCAAAGTGCTGAACCTGCACGTTGCCGGGGCCCAGCTGGGTGAGACGCTGACCCGAGGGACCAGGGTGTCGCTGACCATTCGACACGTGCCTAAAGTCTTGAAGACAAAGCTTCTTTTCGGGGGGAAGTGAATGGGGGGAAACAGTGGACTAGTCCAGTGGTTGTCAACTTTTTGAGTTAAGGCACATTTTTACATCATTCAAAAAATCTCATGGCGCACCACCAAACAAACTGCAAAAAGTACACAAAATCCCAGGTATTTTATTGAGGCCTGCCCTGAAAAGGTAAAAATTGCAAGTAATTGACACTCCTGGAAAATGTTTATAATTGCCTATTTTAATAGTTTAAACCAGAAATATCAAAGCCTTTGATCCCCAAAAACTTAAATATCACTTAAAACTCATTTTACAACATTGCCCTTAATAGTGTATGTCTTCCAGATTTGATTTAGAACAACATGAACCGGAAGTGCACATGTATGTGTGGCAAAGGATCACCGTAAGTTCCACTAACAACCCAGGCTAAACTTGGCTCCTCCACAACATGCAAAGAAAAACCTGAATAGGTGGATCTACTGTATAATGAAATATGGATCTTGTCTCAATATACTTAGTCTGAAAAGTAGGCCCGTTCAGTTGAACACAAAGCTATTATTTTGTTGTATAAATGGGAACAGGTGTCTTCATAGTACCTTGTTCTGTCTGCCATCTGGAAGATAATTTAATTGTTCAACCTGTCACTATAGAGTATATTGCATTTGTGGGAAGGCTTTCAACAAGGTTTAGGAGTGAGTTTATGGGAATATTTGCCCATTGTTCCAGCAGCATATTTGTGAGGTCACATACTGATGTTGATCTTGGACGAGAAGGCCCGGCTCACTGTCCACTCGAAATCAACCCAAAGGTGTTCTATCGGGTTGAGGGCAGGACTCTCTGCAGGCCAGTCAAGTTCATCCGTACCAAATTCTCTCACCCATGTCTTTATGGACCTTGCATCGTGCACTGGTGCAGACATGTTGGAACAGGAAGGGGTAATCCCCAAACTGTTTGACTGTCTCATGGTATGCTGAAGCATTCAGAGTTCCTTTCACACAATCATAACAGCGTAATGATTGTTCCATACTTGATCTACTGTGTAGAAATATGGGGATCAACATGTAAAACATAACATTTATTTTACAGAAGAGCTTTAAAAATAAATAAGTCACCATAGAGATCCCTCTAATTAATTATTCATAAATTATAAAGTATTACCATTCCATTCCATTTAGATTTTAAAACATTACAAACTATGTAGAAGGCTAATAAAAATATCATACCAATAACTATTCATATAAAGTGTGTAAAAAGAGTAAGCAACCACAATTTGAAATGGATAGAAGTATTTAAAATACCAAGATTTAAAACTACTGTGATGCAAATGAGTATAGTGAAAAGTGTTAAGTTAAGGAACACTAAAAATAGAAACAAAAGAGTCAAGATCGGTATATTTAAAAAGATCATAAAATAAGGGTTTTATGTAATTATGAAATGTGTAATTAAGACTGATTAAAACAGAACAGATTAAAAATCATTTAAAGACTTTAAAAAAAAAAAGGGGGGGCAGAAAATATTCTTCCCTCTGGTCCTTTTCATTTATATTTTGTGTATTCATGTGTCTTTTTCCCCGTCTTACATGTAATGAAATAAAAAAAACAATGTGCAACCCAGTGTCAGAAAGCTTGGTCTTTGTTTGGTCTGGGGCTGCTTCGCTACATCAGACACAGTGTCTTGAATCTGTGTAGGTTAAAATGAAATTTCTAAATAGGTCAAAGCTTGGTCTTGGTCACAGGTATCTACACTAAGATTAGATATCAATGAATAGAGAGAATATAATCTGGCCCCTTTGCCTGCTGTGTGCATAGACACTAATTTTGCTCCAATTTGGTGTGAATCCCATCCGACAGGAGGACTTTTAAAACAATGGAACCAGAACTCAAGCGGCGGAAAGGCGAGGCGTGCGACCCCGACTCCTGGACTGCGTACCCAGTCCTCTCGGACGAGCAGACGCAAGCCGTAGAGCTGATTGATGCCTTCGCTGCACCCGTCCTCGACAAGCGAGCGGCGTCCCGACTGGTTCGAGAGCTCAACAGCCTCTACCCCTTGACAGGCCTCCAACACGTCAAGAGGGTCCGGGCGACCAAGGCAGAGGAAGGTCTCCCTCACTTTCTGGAGATCCTCCTGTGTTTGGTCAGTGAAGTGCCAGACTCAGATTTGTTCAGCGTTAGATGCGACGGATTGGGCGATCCCTTCGTGGTCAAGGTTCCTGCTCGCCCCCCTTTGACCAGACCCCAATTTGAGCTGGCAAGCAAGCACTGGCCCACGTCCTTCCACGAAGACAAGCAGGTGACCGACGCCCTCCGAGGAGAGTCTTTCAGCCCGGGCCAGAAAGCCCAGATGCACACGTACATGTCGGCGGCCCTGGCTGCAGCCCAAGAAGGGAAGGCCTTGGGGATGGAGGCTGTGGGGGCCGCTGTGGTGGATCCGGTCTCTGAAAAGATAGTCGCGGTGGGCCATGATTGTCGAGGGCAACACCCGCTGCATCACGCCGTCATGGTGTGCATTGACCTGGTGGCCCGTGGACAAGGTGGCGGCTGCTACCGGTTGGACTTGTACCCCGCTTGTCGCTCAATTTTGACGCCTGTCTCGGACTCTGCGCAGCAGCCGTACATCTGCACTGGGTACGACCTGTATGTCACCAGAGAGCCGTGCGTCATGTGCGCTATGGCACTGGTCCACTCGCGGATAGGTCGCGTGTTCTACGGTGCGGCCTTTGCTGACGGAGCCCTGGGGAGTAAGTACAAAATCCACACACAGAAAGACCTGAACCACCGTTTTGAGGTTTACAAAGGAGTCATGAGCCAACAGTGTGAGGAGCTCAACAGTAGGTCTCTTTGAAATGTATATTTCATGATTTTTATTTTCCTTAAATTTTTTTATTAAATACTGATTGTTCTCAGTGTTGTTTTGTGGTTGACACCAAGCTTTCTGACACTGGGCAGCACGTTTCGCTCCAGAAGAAGCCTTGAGATTTCGCTGTACCCTGCACAGATTCAAGATGCTCCGGATGCACCAAAGCAGACCCAGAATGTAGGCTAACTGTCTGGTCCATGTGTGACAGTAGGTACAGTGCTCTGTTCAATGTGAAACACTAATGTAGCAAAGCAACCCCATAACCTGACAAGAGATTTGGCTTTTTGACACCAGGCAGCATATTTCACTCCAGAATGCCTTGACAGATCTCAAGATTTCCTTGCACCTTGCACAGATTCGAGACACCCTGTCCAAAAAATGTTGCCTGGGTCATGTGTACACAAAATAACACTATCTGTTGTGAAACATGGAGGCATATGTTCTAGGACTGCTATACTACAACTGACACTTTTGAATATGTGCAAAGTACAACAAAATCTCAAGACTAGATAAGGCAATCCTGAGTGAAAATGTGCTGCTCGGTGTAGGGTAAAATAGGTCCTCCGCCTGGACAATGACACCAAACAAGCAAAATAATGTACTGTATACTTTTAATTATTTTACCTGGACAAAAATAAATACAAAATGAGCCACACATGAAACAATGATGACAGTTGGATCCCATGGAAGGGCAAAACCTGCAATAAGTTCGACTTTTCTCAATCAATAGAAATTTCTCTCACTTCTCCAAGAACATTTTTACACCACTAAAATACTTAACAGTCACAAAAGAAATGGTCAAAACACCTACCCTGTGATTGACATAAAGGTATTCATAGAATATATATACACACACACACATATTGTAAATAAGGGAGGATTCCATTCAATTACTCAAGGGTGAATACACTGACAGCCTTTAGGAAATCCTTTAGGCTCCTAAGGAAGTAAACGTTTGTTGAAAAAACACATTTGGGGCATTGCTGTGGCTAAAAAACAAACAAACATCATAGTCATTAGTGTCACTGTGTGAATTCAAGTCAGATAAAGAACAAAAACAACCAAAAGCCTCACTGATACCTGGGCCAGCCCGGGTCAGACCAGACTGCAAACGCATCACTCAACCTCCTGTTACATACAGCAATAGTGCTCCTGGGTCAATTTGACTCGGGGAATTTTTCGTTATCCATAAATGTGTATGTTGATTAAGTGTATTAACCTTTTTGATTTTGTGAAACTTTAAAACGTGACATCATTTTGCATGAACAGCAATGATATTGGTGACCCACGGCATGTTTAATTATCCAGAAAAGTGTCCGAAATGTGTGTGTTTGGTTCAATTTGGGCCACAACATTACTGCCTCTTCATAGGTTCGTTTCTCTAGAACAGCAATAATGTTCCCGGGTCAATTTGACCTGGGGAATGTTTAATCCTAAAAGTTTCCTAAATGCAAACTTTTTTTTTTTTTAATATCTCATTATTCACTCAACTCGCAGTGATGTAAAATAATACGTTTTTTCTCGATGTTGATTACTGGTTCAATTTTAACAAGTGCATGTTTAATTATCCAGAAAACTTTATGAACTCCCTCCCCCCAATCCCAATAAATATTTTTATCTTCTTCAGTGAAAATAATTTGTTGTTTTTTCCAGTTGTTTTCATCCAGTCTTAAAAAGGTTGCATCATTTAAACATTTTATCTCACTGATCTCAATGACACTAATTGAACCATGTACTGTATTTCACATTACAGAATACACTAGAACTGGATAGAGGTAGTGTAGAGAAGTATTTAGTACTTGTTAATCCCAAAGATTCTAACACCATGCAGTTGCGGGAGTTTGGGGATGAGCACACTTAGAAGTGAGGCAGTGTTTATGATGAAGTGCGTCGCGTCATATTTAGTGTAGAAACTCGCCAAGAAATACCTGAAACAAAAAAAAGGATACGTAATTATTTGTATACATATGTATATGTATGTACAAAAAGGATTCCTGTGACTTACAAGATGATGGGGGAAATGGTAAAGAACTTTCTGGAAGACGTGAACTGAACGCCATAATCAAGCTGCTCCCAATGTGTGAGAAGTCTGGCCTTTCCTTGATCGGGGGTCTCAAAAGGCGTCCCTTTCACCGCATGCATAAACACATACATTCCCTGTCAAGATAAAAAGCCACTCTGGGTAGGAACAACAAGACCAGACCACTTTTGGGGAACCATTCGAGTTGTGATTATGACAAAATGTAGTTCTACCATCTGTATTCTTCAACACAGTACTGTCAAAATGGACTAATGTTGTGGGTCAAATTGAAACTCTAGATTTTTTTCTTTTTTTTTATAGTTTGGATGAAAGGTGCTTATTTTTTTTTCTTGTTATTCTTTTATTATAACCAAAATATTTGTCTTATTCCTAGTCAGCTGGTCTAAGATCATAAATGCACAGCCATGAACCTAATGTAATGATATGTCACAAAATGCTAGCTGCTTAAGTGAAGATGCACAAAGTCTGTTCATGTATTAAAAAAAATAATGCCTTATCTTTTATTCACAATGTGAATTTAAGAAATAAAAAACTGTTGAATATATTAAAAAGGAAACCAATTAGTCGTACATTATTAAGTGAAAGGTTTTATTTTCTCTTTTGTATTCAAAATGGATCTTCAACCAAGCAAAAATATAGTTTATCCAAATAATCCTATAAGAATCAATCTGAAAAAAGTGGTATCAAACATCACTTGAAACAGCTTGAAGGCTCTTTTTTGAAGAATTGTTAACCATCTGCCGAACTGCTGCTTGTTGTGAAGTGAATTGAGTTGAGTTCCCTGCCACCATACAGTGCTCCTACCTCAAATTTTTGCTCGTAAGTCAAATAAAAAGAATTGGCCGAATGGCAGCTCGTATCTCAAGTCACCAGTATACACACCGCTTCTTTCGCCAAAACTCATCTTATGACTATAAATTGTCCATCAGTGTGAAAGTGAGTGTGAATGGTTGTAGTTTGTCGATATGTGCCTTGTGATTGCCTGGGGACCAGTCCAGGGTGTACACCACTTATCTTGCCCAAAGTCAGCTGGGATAGGCCCCGAGCTCAAATGCTACTGCTAGAGCTCAAAGCACTACAGAAAACAGATGGGTGGATGTCTGTGGAGCCTGTTTAGTCTACAGGATCTTATCACTATCAAGGACAGGCTTCCTAGAATAGAGCAAATATCTTAAACAAAGCAATGTCAGACTACTGACGACAGCAGAATACCTGCAGATCGTTCGTGCGTGCAGCATTGAAGCTTGTATGGTCTCACTGTGTTACACCGATAGACGAATCAAAATGGCTCCATTGCTTAAACAGGGGTACATCGACTTGGGTTTAATTTGTTCCGTGGCCAAGCTCATAACTCAATTTACTTGTATATCAAATACATTTCCCCCATTTAAGTCATAAAAAAAGACATTTACTCCGCGTCGCCATCGTGTACAGTATATTTGAATCCAAAAGCTAGTTTATTTTTAGCCTTGTGGCGTGTCTTTTGACGTAGTACTGTACATACCTGACCGCAGAAAATAGTGTCCACTTGGAGCTCAAAATCACCCATTTCATGCACCAGTGAGGTAAATTTGGATAATCTCTAAATTTTTCAAAGATTTTAAAGGTCAGAGGACAAAGAAGTTATGGGGTCAGTTAAAATTCATATTTGCATTGTTTATGTTATGTAATACATGCACGTCACTTCCAGCAAGTTGTCAACTATAGTTTAGCTAACAATGAGGTTTTGTTACATGTATTGAGCACTCCCCGAGCATACTCAAAGCTCGAGACACCGGGGTGTGGTTACTCTAACCACCGCAAGGGCTACCGGTAGTGACGTCGCAATTGACAAACGCAGCGCGCTACACTCTATACACAATGGCGAGCAACGTGTTGGAATATGAGGAGGCGGAGGATTTCGACGTACAGAAGCACCCAAGTGAATTTGGCATAGTCAAACCGTACATGTTTGAGCCGATCAGGAGGTCGGAACCTGACAGTGACGACGACGACGAGCAGCCAAGTAGCAGGTGTACAACAGAAGTGGCCACTGGGTCGATGTGACGGTATGTCAAAAGCATGTGTTTTTATACAGTCATGGCTAGAAATATTGGCACCCCATAGGTGCAAATATTTTTTAGCACGACTATATATATTATTTCAGTGACACGGCACAAGCTTTTACATAGTATGCAGTATTCCTATATATTGTGTGCCACTTGCTCCAGTAGCTTTATAACACGCCGCACAGAAAGTCTTTGCCGTGTCTGTTGGCTTGTCAGATAGGCAAAAGTACAGACGACAGTACTGAAAAGTACTGCGTGAGTCTTTTTTTCCCCTACTGCCCAGTGCATAATAACCATAAGAGTCATAGGTATATACAAGGAAATCTACACCTCTTGTCTGCGTCGATTCGCCACTGCACCGTGGCGGCTGCAAGATTTGATTCTCTTGCTGGTGGTTGAGGTCCCGATGGCCGTAAGAAAAATAGTTGGCACCGCAGCTGGTTTCAGCCTCTACCTAACTACACCTCTATATCCAATGCTTTCTGCCAAGTCTTTCTCAAAACACTTCGGTTCGAAGTGATCAGCACAGAGTTTGGAATGCTTGCTAGGCACCTGTTGCTGACCACATAGCTACCCCCGTTGATTGACTTTCCCTATCCAATGGTCACGTATTGCTTTTTCACTTGGAAGGCCAAAGAAACTCTCGCCACTGCTTGAACGATTTGTGCAACCAAATGCCACACAATCAACCATCATGAAATCGCTAAACCATACGACAACAAATATATGAGGACGGGAACAACAGCATGGAACAATAGCACACAACACTGCATGAACAGGCTGTTTGGCTAGTGTGACATCACAGCGCCGGATAGAGCCGAAGACCGGAAGGCAAAAAGCAGAAGGCGCATTCGGAATCATATTTATCCATTAAACTGCTGTACATCTGCTATACTTCGAAATGGAAGATGTGGTTTTTTTCAATAATTTTTTTGACATCTTTGTCCTCTGACTTTTAAAGATTTTTAAATATTTATTTACAATGATTTTGTACTGTAATGGGTGTTTTTTGCCCACGAAAAAAGTACAAAACAATAATTTTGGACTGTACTGGTGTTTTTAGGCCACAAAAAAAGTGCTTCAATTTAACAATCTGATTTAACGGATGACCTCTCCCCCATTAGTCCGTTAAATCGAGGTTTCACTGTATTCGAAAAGTGACTGTGTACTCATATTTTTATTAATAGATGCTGTATTTTTCAATGTAGAATATATTATATACCTCCTGTAATATAAGTGCACAGTGACTTTCCGAATATCTTGAACTTCCATATTTAGACCCCTAAACAAAAAAAAACCCAGTTCTACTCACCAAATTGTGTATGACGTTGGTGAGCGTCCACACCACTGGCACGCTGAAGAACGGTATGCTCAGGAGCACAATGTGAAGGATTCCCACACCAAGTGCGTAGGTCAGCCAGATGCCTCGACTGTTCATGACTCGGGTGTTTGGGTTCACCTCGCTGTGTGCCACACCCACATTCATGCTGGTCTGGCAGATAAAAAGAAAAAAAGAATCATGACATCACAAGCGGTGATGAAGAGGCCCTCGTACCCTTTTTTTTTTTTTCATAGCAAATCCCAAAAATGATCAAACTTTGACGCCTCGCTCTGTCCACATTAGATGGGGCAGGATATAAAGCTTGGCAATGTTAGCTCGTTCCTCGGTCTTGAGACTTCTTCGTGCATCCTGTTCTGTTAGACGTGCCCACTCAATTTTATGTGGATCAGTGTAACTGGGGCTGATTTTTTTAAGAGTTTTTTCCCAAGAAGTGATACTGAGTGAGATTTAGGGAAGTCACGTTCAGAATCGCTAAATACATAAATTTAGATAGAAGATCAACACACTTGCAAAAATAGGTGAGTTTTCTGGCATGTAGAGACCCCCCGCCCCCCAAAAGGAAATTCAACTGCCATAAAAAAAAACAAGGATTCCAACGTATGCGTTTTAGATACAAGAAAATACATCAGCCAATCTTGCTGAACTTTGTTCCCTGGCCCGCTTTCAGCTTCCAGCCTGGATGAATGCTTGCACTGTTTACAACACTGCAAAGTAGAAGAGTGAGCTTTTCCTTGTACATTGATAATGTGAACCATTGTTTATTTATTTGATTTTATTTTTCACACCAAAAATGTTAATGGTCCATGTGACAGGCTACATGTTTAGTAATAAAAAAATACAATAATAAAAACTACATAAATAATTAAAAGAAGAAAATAAAAAAATAAGGCTGGCATAATATGTTTTGCAGTACATTTTCTAGATTTCAAGCTTTAAAAAGGGTCAATTTGACCCACAATGTAACAGAAGGGTTACATCGGGGGTTGAACCTACTGTTCCATTGTGGGTCGAATTAACCCAATTTAAAGTTAAAAAATCTATTTAAAACAGATAAAACTTTTGTTAGCTTTATTTTTTGTTACTTTACTCTTTTAAGTACATATACTTTTTAAATCCACATTTTATTTATTTTGTATTTTACAAGTTTGTGGTGGGTCACACTGACCCACAAACATCTATGTACCACAAAAACAACACATAACAGGTGGGTTAAAGGAAATGAATCAAGTAATCCATAACACTTTTTTAAATGCATTAACCCTCCTGATGTAGTGAGGATCAAATTGACCTGCAAGAAAAAAAATCCTGAATTTATTTATATTCAATTTTTTAAAACCCTGCCATTCAGAGGCAAACCCTGCCATTCAGAGGCAAACTTACATTCATACATATGGTTTGATTAACCTAATATGCAAACTCCAGATTCGAACCCAGGACCTATCGACTGTGAGGCAGACTGCTAACAACCCGAACAACATGTTGAATATTGTTTTATAAAATTCATTGTCTTTTTTCATAAAAATGAAGGCGTAAAAACAATTTATGCAAGAAAACACACATTCTTAGCCACAGTCCTCGGGGCAACAGATGTTAGATAGGATCAGTGCGTCTGATTGTGCATGCACCCAGTCACTTATAACTTACACAACTGGAAAAACAACTGAAACATAGCTTCATTATATTATTATATTCATTTATTTATTATTATTATTATATTGTTACAGATTTTGGAAACGTAAGTCTGTTTCACTTCTAGCAATGCACAATTCTGTTGTAGCAGATGGCACAAAATATGGGTGAATATGATCTATTTTTGATTCGATTAGATGAAAATTACAGACATAAAGGGCCCGGAGACTTACAGGTTATAGCAGCGAACAGTGGAGGTGCCTGGAGAAACGATCAACAGCGAAGAGAAATAGAAAACAACCTTGTTGTTGATGCGCTTCACTTAAGGTAGACACACAAAGCGGAAGTAGATAAACTCAGAGTACCTGACGTAATAAAGTAAACCCTTTTTGAAAACTTACCCCAGTATTTTTGCAAGGTTACAAGGTTAGATCAATGGTGTATCTTTTCATTGGATTTATAATTACACTACAGTGTTTTTAAACCTCCCCCACCAAAAAATGACAAATGGCACTTGTGTTTTGAGTTATATTCAGTATTTAGGCTGAGACAGGATCAATTTATAACGACGGCGTGCCTGGCAGTTTAAAATTTGGACAAATGTGGCTACATATATCCCACCTACTTTTCACTGGCAACCAATCAGCGTTTAGTAAAACCGGGCGGGAATAGGATAGGACTGTTTCCGTATTTGTTTATGGAACAGTCGCAGACGAGACAGCAATTTGCACGCAGTACCATAAATATTAAATATATATTATATTGAATTATATATATATATATTATTTTAAATAAATGCATTTGAGCTAATCTACAACATTCAGCTTTGCCATGAACGTGTAAATCTCCGTGTTAAGTATTCGTTAATCGGTTTCAAACAGACTCGTTACTGACGCCATCTTTTAGCGACCCAGTCACAAATAGCATTTTCTTAGTCTCTTTTTTTTTTCATTTTTTTAATTATTATTATTTTTTTTAAGCTTCTCCATGAAGCAGCTGTCCGCAGACACTGTGCGGCTGTTGTCCAGCTCACAGGTCATCACTTCGGTGACGAATGTAGTTAAAGAACTGCTTGAGAACTCACTGGATGCTGGGGCTTCAACCATTGACGTCAAACTGGTACAGTTCAGTTGACTTCGTTTTCGCTCCTAACAACTTTAGGGTCGATTGGACCCCCATTCAAGTGTGAAATTACAACAACAAGTAAATCTTTAGTAAGCTGCCTGTTTCCCCAAAATGTGTCTGTGAGCGAGAGCCTGTCAAATTGTGATGTCATAATTTGTCCAATTGGCGTAATAACCGCCCTTCTCTCCAAGTTTCTCTGCCCATGACTTGAGAGCTAGGCTGCGTGAAGAGCTGTCACTTTCAAGCCACGGCCGGACGGCACTTTTCATCGTAGGGTAGGGCATTGGGTTAGAGCAGTGATTCTCAACTGTTTTCACCCTCTCATTGTTGCAAAGTTAGAAGCTAAGAACAATTAAGTGTTTGTTGTTGTTGTTTTTATTTTTTGTTTTTCAAAACTAGCCATTTCAATTGAGTTTGACCTACAGCCAAAAGCATATTGCTAGCTAGGACGGCCGTCAGCCGGAGGCTGAGCTGCACTATATTTGTTCACGGGCTAATTTCAGCAAGACATTGAAATGAATGGAAATGCCATTAATCTGTTCCAGCCCTCCAAAAAGCATATGAAAAAATGTTGTGTTTTTTTAAAATAAGAATGTAGCACTCTATGTAATAAAGTGGAATATAAAGAATGAAACAGTTTTTGCAACATTGTTTTGCACTTTAATTAAAAATAATGTAAATTATCAAACATTCTTCACTTTTGTTGCTCTTAAATCTACTGTAGTTGTTTTTTTGTTGCCTTTTTTAAATTACATTTGCTCAAATTCATGTTTGGATTCATGCTAGAATTCTATAGTAATTATCAGCTTCTTCTAGCACTTACTTTCAAGGACCCATGGTAAGAAAAAAAAGACATTTTGCTTTGGCCAAAAGTCTTTTTGCACGAAAATGGAAAATGCAAACACAAAATACAATAGATACCTTTACTTTCGCTGCGAGGTAACCACATGAACTGCTGGTGGCCGGATTTTGTGAAGTTCGCTGGCGCCATCTTATAATGGAGTGGCTAAAGTACAGTACAGTACAGTGAAAATGCAATAATCTAAAACTAAAAACAAAAAAACTATCTATGTAAATTATTTTTTCTTTGATGTCCGTATTCATATGCAAACTCTCCCCTTGATTTGCCACTGCAGGAGAACCACGGCCTGGATCGGATAGAGGTACGTGACAACGGCCACGGAATCAAAGCTGTGGACGCTCCCGTGATGGCCGTGCGCCATTTCACCTCCAAGATCCACAGCCACGAGGACCTGGAGCGCCTCCAGACGTACGGCTTCAGGGGAGAGGCGCTCGGCTCCGTTTGCGGAGTGGCGGAGGTCAGGGCAACTCTCAGTCATCAGCAAGTCACGGCGTTCTAATTTAGACATTGTTGACTGTGTTAAGGCACCAATGTGATGATGTAGTTAGCATGTCTGCCTCACGGTCCTGAGGTTCCCTCTGTGTTTGCATGGGTTTTCTCGAGGTACATCGACTTCCACACACATTCCCAAAACATGCATGTTAGGTTTATTGAAGACCCAAAATTGCTCATAGGTGTGAATATGAGTGTGAATGGTTGTTTACTTATATGACTCCTGCCATTGGGTGGCAACCAGTCTAATTTTTACTGTTCCTCTCCAGGTTTCCATCACTACCAAGACGGAGGATGAAGACATCAGCACCCAGTACACGCTTAACCCCCAAGGGCGCATCGTATCTCAGAAGCCAACTCACCATGGCCAAGGCAAGGCCTCATTAACTTTTGTCGTAAGCAGCAAAATGAAAGAACTGGATTTCTATCACCACAACCACATTTTTTAAAAAGTGAATTGTTAATGGGTAACACCGCTCATAGCTACTTTCATTAGCACAATAATACATATTTACGTCCACCAACAGCTTTATCTGATGCAACACCTAAACCAGCTAAACTATAAATGAGGCATACAGTATTATGCATTTTTCTCACAATTTAAAACAGTTCCCAAGACTAATGACTAAATTAGAGATTCAACTATTTGTATGAAAGCCATTTAATAGTCAATTTTGTACACTGTCTCCTTTAATTAATGGAAAAAAATAACAGTTGTCGTGTCTTGCAGGTACAACAGTTAGTGTACTGAAACTTTTCAAGAATCTTCCCGTGAGGCGACAATATTACTCGTCGGCTAAGAGGTGCAAGGACGAGGTGAAGAAAATCCAGGACCTGCTGGTGGCCTACGCCATCATAAAACCCGATTTGAGACTCACACTGACTCATAATAAGGTAAGTTATCCTCCTTTATACTTTTTAAAGCAGTTGATGTCAATAAGTTGGCGCAACCCTGTAAAGCTAGCTGTATGTCTTTTTCTTTATTTACGGTATTTCATTCATTTTTTTTCATTTATTGCTTTGTTCTGATAGGACAGTGCACATTAATGGGCATTCCCAGAATATACAGAGAACTCTATTGGCTTATAGAAAAACATAAATACGCTGGAGTTAACTGACCACATTTGGAGTCAATATTTAGGTTAACCCTTCTGTTCTGAAGTTTAAAAGTCTAGCAATAAGATTTTCCAATATTCAAATGAAAAAAAACCAACAACAATGGACATTGTAGGTGTAACAAAGAACAGAGCGAGGGCATGCGAAACACAAGTAACGTGTTGGAACTGAGTACAGCCACAAGGTGTCACCAGTAGCCTTCAGGTTTGACACACGGTAGGGTTTTGATTGTATACACTGAGAGTCTGAATATTAGCAGGTTATAGCATGTAGCCAAATATTGCACGATATTTACTGTTTTTTACATATTCTTGATCAATATAAGAGATATAAGAGAAATTATATGGTTGGTTGCAAATTATTATTTTTATTTTTTTTTGTTAGATGTTCGAATGTTTTGATTCGACCCACCGCTCAACCGAAGTGTTAAGTAATCTGTTCAGGTAGTTGAAAATTATTTTCATTAGTTTTAGTAGATTTTCAGGCATGTCAATTTTGACCCACCACTTAACAACAGGTCTAAATAAACTGTGTTTAAGTTTTTTGCAAATTCTCTGTCTCTATTTTTTTTAGTTTTTCAAATGCTTCAATTAGACCCGCAACATAACTGAAGTGTTAAATCAACTGTCTTTAGCTTCTTTTTCAGCATATGTTAATTTGCATGACACTAGTGTTACTTTTTGCTTGCACCATTTAAAACAAAAAAACAACAATAATTTCAGACCATCTTAAGTCTTTATATAAGATTAGCTCAACCAGCCGTACAAGTATTGAGCAACTTGACATTTCCATCTCTTGTACCCTTTCTCACCGCCGCTAATCACAGCTGTCAGGTGCTCCAAACACAAATATGACTGACTGTGAACTCGGATTTAGCTGATTATGATGCTTGAGTAAGTTGCTGAACTCAGCTGCAGTTTCTGTTTCAGGCCACAGAAAGTGTGCGTGTGTGTGTATGTAGGCTATGCGGGTCAGTGAGAGGGCACAACACTACTGTATATGACGTTCCTAGAAATCAGTTTCAAGGTTGTTAACGATGAGTAATGCCCCCATTTCGTACATTCAGCTCTCGCTTGCCCCTATCCTTTACAACGAGCACTGCTATTCGAGCCCGTGTGTCGTGTTTCACAGCTTCTTTACGAGCTGTTTACAGGAGTGATCCGTTTCCATGTGCTAACTGTATGTCAAATAGCTGTTGCATGCCTATCATGGAGCACATGACTTTGGAAAGAACTATAACTAATAGTGATTTTAAAAAATATTTCATTTGTTTCGTATGTTTTATGTAGATGAGCCAGTGCTTAGTTTGCTTTTTCTTAAGTTGTAGTGTTAATTTTGGGCTTGGGTTGTAAACTTGTGGTTATTACCTTTGCCTAATTTGTGCTTATTTCCTTTGCCAAATGCTAAATCGCAAATGTAAGCATCTTTAGGTACATGGCAGAGGTATTGTTTTAAACTTTTTGTTTTATAGTTATTTAGCTGGAAAAGTGTGTGATAAACTGGCTGAAGCTGGTAAGATTGTGTCATTATCCACAGTGAAATGAGTACCGTGCTGATATGGGCTGACTGGCCATTCTGCCAGAAAGAAGCCAGTACTCCAAAAGAAACTAAAAAGGCAGATTACAGTTTGAAAATGCACACAGGGGCAAATACCCAAATTTTTGGTGACATGTCCTGCGGTCTGATGAAACCAAAATTTAACTGTTTGACCATAATTAGCATTTTACATTTGGAGGAAAAAGAGAGAAGCTTGCACCCTGAGAACACTATTCCAACTTTGAAATACGGGGGTGGCAGCATCTTGTTGTGGGGTTCCTTTGCTTCAGGAGGCACTGGTGCACTTCACAAAATGGATGGCAACATGAGGAAAGGACATTATGTGGACATTTGTCCCAAGTCATACAGGTTTGAATGTAATGGTACCAAATACTAATAAAACGAAGAAAATAATGAAACATTGTCTAAAAGAAACCTACTCTCATTATTCTAGCATTTACCAAATAGAAATAATTTTAGTAATCCTAATTGAACAGGAAAGGTTTAGTCTGATTTCAAGTCAGACATTGAGAAATAAAAAGTATGTCTTAGTATATAGTGTATGTAAATATTTGGTTCCAACTGTATATATTTTATAATTTATTTTTTATTTTTCGGCAGTGACACTATGAGTAAAAGGAGGGGGGGGGGGCAGAAATGTAATTTTGTTTTTAAAGTTAACTCTCCTGCTACATTCGTTTCTTAGGAACAGCAATATTGTTACTGGGTCAGTTTGACCCGGGGCATGTTTATTTATCCAAACGTATCAGAAAACTAAAGTACAGTATTACTATTAAAAACCCTAGACGAACGAGTAAAGGTTGCGGGTTGGATAAAATTGACCGGTGTTAATATTTTGACAATGAACAAAATCTCCAGCTGGCCTTTTCTTCTTTTTATTATACATGTTTTAAATATTTTTGAGTTTCTGATTGTGACACACAATGGATAAAAGATGGGCAGAATTTCTTTTAACAATTAATCCTCGTATTACATTAATTCTCAGGAGCAGCAATAATGTTAGGGGCATGATTAAACTTCCAAAAGTGTCAGAAAATGAAACAGTGTTAATAATACCAATGCAACACAAACAAATAAAGGTTGTCACAAGGGGGTCTATTTGGCCCAAAAAGTTTACGTTTTGGGTCCAATTTACCAGTTTATATTGATAAATTGTGAAGAAAAAAAAAAGTCTTCTATGTTTGCCGCAGATATGTTGGCAGAATTGTGGTTGGGTTACTGTCTCGACATTAACATGGAGATTACGTGTGTATGTTGCGTGGGTGTCGCATTGTTCCAGGTGGTCGTCTGGCAGAAGGCCAAGGCGGCCGACCACAGGAGCGCCCTCCTTGCTACGTTGGGGTCCAGTGTAGTTGCCAACCTACTCCCATGTCACCATCGCCAAGAGCAAGCCGAGGTTTGTGCCTAACTGTGAAATTGTACAGTTCATTAAGGCTATTAAGTCTCCAAAATGACACCTTGTAACTGATGCATACCTAGACTAAATTAGTGTTGGGCGTAGGGTTTCGATGCCTAGTCCGCTGATCCCAAAGAAGAAGTGGTGAAAACCAACGAAGAAGAACGCGCACGGAGACATGCTTGTGCCCAACGGCGGCGAACAGTCGTGTGTCTTAACTTATTGAAATTAATGACCAGTCGCCTCAGTGCAACACTTGGAATAAGATTATATTGTGCGAAGGAGGCTTTCACGATGCGTAGCGTCTGACGCCTCAGCCTACATTGCGCGGAGCTTCAGTGAAGTCAACTCTCAGTCAATTGGGTGATTGAAACAATAAAATACGTCTATGCCAACATTGAGACAGCTAACTAGGTAAACGGTTGGTAGCACGTTTGCACTGATGGTTTTTAGCGTTTATTTTAGTCTTCAAATCAATGTTAAGAGCCGATGACAGAAAAAAAAGCTTAACATTGAAATGAAACTTCACCGTAGCAACTTTACTTCACAACGAATTGGGCCAAAATTCACATAAACGTTGTCTCACAGTATAACAAACACTCACCTTGTGCCTCATCGGTGGGTAAGGAAAGGAATCAAAGTTTTATAGCAGGGGTTGGGGGGATCATACATGCATCACACTCGATAATGTGCTGCATCTTGAGGTGATTTTGCAGGGATATGTAGTGTTTTTTGTCTTTGTCGCAACATCTTTCGCACACGTTTTGCAGACTACAGTTGTCTCCAAATAGACATTATGTTCCATTTCTTGGTAGTATATCTGACTCGCTAGTCGCTAGCTTATTCTCCACTATGTTGTTTCTGCTTGACGAGGTCTCGCGTACTAGCTAGAAGTCTAGAAAAAATACTATTGATGAATTTTATATATCGAGCACTAATAAAATACAGATCGAATCGAGCTTCACGATATATCGCACAGCATTGGTCAACAATGGTCACTGAAATAACTTGAACCTGGTGAGAATGGAATTTGCCAAATTGTGGGTGAATGTCCTTCGGATAGATGGGACAAATCTGGAGCGTTTTGTGTTTACAGACCCAAAAGTGAAGCACACAAAGAACACTGAACCGACTGTGAAGCTTGGAGGAGGGTTGGTTTTGTAGCTGGCGCTGCTTTGACACCTCCGGCACAGGGTGTTTCGAATCTGTGCAGGATACAATTAAATCTAAGGACTTTCAAGGTCTTCTGGAATGAATGTGCGGTCTGGTGTCAGAAAGCTTGGTCTCAGTCGCAGGTCATGGTTCCTCCAACAGGACAAAGACTCAAAAGGCACAGCTAAAAACACAGTGCAGTAAATTGCAAATGTTTTGTTGTAGTTTTTACTGTGCATACATACACACACACACACACACGCACACACAAGTGAAACAGACAGTGATTTTAGTCAATTATTTTCCAGAATGAGAGTGCTTACAGAGGAGGATATTCACATGGCACAGCTTGAAGCAGGCGTCAGGTGCAGGTGGAGGTGGGCCTGGCTCAAGTTGGAGGCCAGAACAAAAAAGCAAAGAAATGAGGCAAATTTAATTTTAATCCTAAATTTGTACATCAACATGTGCTTGACCGGTGTAAATAGGTTTTTCTGCGACAGAAGTCGATGAATTGCATTGATTGTCTCAAAAACAAAATTGGTTCAGAGGACAGTTATTTTTGTACAAGCCAGTTTCATTCTTGTTCCTTTTTTTTTTAATTATTATTTTTTTTTAAATAATTCTACTGAGCCACAATTAAAAAAGCAATATAAAAATATATATTTGTTGTGAGTAAGTTGTGTTTGGCGCTGTTTCCACTGGATACGTCACATACGCGGATCCTACGCTAATTGACAAAGTGCTGCCTCCAGGAGCCAAAATAGAATCCATGCTTTTACGGTCGTCTTGGAGAATGGCTTTTCTCTTCAGTCTCTGTTTGACAAAAAGTTAGCTGCTTGCATGGTCGGAACGCCCTATCTCCAGCCCTAGTCGTCGTGGTAACGAAAGCTGTGAAACAGAACCGCTCCCCTTAATACAGCGATTTCAATCAGAGTGCTGTGTTAAATGTTTGTTTCTTTTTTCTTAGAGTAGTTTGACAGAACGATCCTAGTGAGGATAAGCGGTAAAAAAAATGGATGGATTTTAGACATCTTTACCTGGGAACAGTTTTGGGTAGCACGCCGGACTCATGGTTAGCACGCCTGGTTTGCTTCATCTCAGCTTTGTCATTGCAAAAACATACCTGTTTGGTTAATTGAACGCAATTAAATTAGGAATGTTGTGAATGTTACACCATAAGTGTGAATGTGAGTGTGAGCAGTTGTTTGTGCATTTGTGCCCTGGGATTGGCTAGCGAGCAGTCTACTGTGTACCCAAAATCAGCTCTTGCCCAAAGTCAGCTTTGATAGACTCCAGTTACCCGCAACCCTAATGAGGCCAAGCGCTATAGAAAATGGATGGCTGAATGTTTCCTTTTAATAGAATCCACATTATACTTGACTATGAGCTAATAGCCAAGAAGAGCTGGTCTCAAGCCAGCAAATGTGGTCAGTTGGTCGCTGGCCAACCTTTCCCTTCCTCCTTTCCTTTCAGTTCTTTCCTGATGAAGAGTGAGTGATTTTACTTTCTGTTAGCTAAGCTTTGTTGTGCTGAGTGTAATTGAAGTAGTGTTTGAGCAGTAATTTTTTGCTCGGTCACAGTCGGTGCCATGTGGCTTGGTATCTCACAACTAATCAGCTTTGGCAGATATAGAGCAGCACCTTTTCACCTTGTTTCTCTCATTTCTCTCTCTTGGTTGTTGTTGATTTGCCTCTGCACCCAGTTACGAGAGCGACCTTTCATCTTTTCCTACAAGTCCGACTCCCTGTAGCAACAACGATAGCGCTTTTTCTCCCATTTGTCCCCTAGACCAAAGCTCAAGATCAAGGGAAGCCAGGTTGACACTTTCACCAGTGCCTTGTTCAGGGAAGAATTGGAACAAAACGTGACACCCGTTTTTTGGTGTGATTACTTATACTTTCAGCCCTTCGAGGGCAAGGAGTCGCTATTTGTGCTCCCATAAAGTGACCCTAATGAGCAGAAATGGGGAGAAACACATGTGCCCTGAAATGAAACGGCAGTTCGTTTATTGACGTTTTTTAGCGAACACGGCATATAATGAGCCTGAAGCCATGTGGAGGGGTGCAAAAAAGTATGGTTCTTCACCACCTGGAATCGATACAACATTAATAGCGCTCGTAATGTCTTACAAGCTTACTTCCATAATGGATTTTTTAGTAGGATTGTTCGGTTTTACGTCCAGTCGTCAATTTTAGCCCGAGAACAGCTGCAGGCAAGATTGTCCAGCGTCTATCAGTGTGTATGTTTTCTCGACAATCTAAAAGGTTTTCTAGCAAAAATCCCTGTTGCGTTTTTAATCACTGTTTTTGCGAGACGTGTTCATTTATTGTCAGGAGGCTTGTCATTTGTGGTGTTGTGAAATACTATACTGAATACTATAAGCTGTTTTTTCCTCCTGCGATATTTTGCCGCTTCTAATTCAGATGTTATCACCAACGTTCAGTGGTTTTGGTCAACAGTGCCATCTCATCTGATAATGTAACACTTTCAACTTTTTCCTTTGCTGTGGTTAACCCACCTGCTCTGTTTGTTTCTTTGGTACAATGTATATGTCTTGGGCCAAATGTGATGTATTTTAAAAGTTCAAAGTACACTATATTGTCAAAAGTATTCGCTCACCTGCCTTGTCTCAAATACATCCCATTCTTAATCAATAGGGTTTAATATGACATTGGTCCATTGGTCCACCCGCTGCAGTTTTGACAGCTTAGACTCTTCTGGGAAGGTGTTTCACAAGGTTTCGGAGTGTGTTTATGGGAATGTAAGACCATTTTTCCAAAAACACATTTGTGAGGTTCCACACTGATGGATGTTGGACGAAAAGGCATGGCTCTCAGTCTGCACTCTAGTTCATCCAAAAGTATTCTATAGGGTTGAGGTCAGGATTGTGCAGGCCAGTCAAGTTCATCCACATCAAACTCTCTCGTCCATGTGTTTATGAACCTTGATTTGTGGACTGATACACAGTCATGTTGGAACAGGAAGAGGATATTTCAAAACTGTTCCCACAAAGTTGGAAATGTCCAACATATTAGCCCCTGAGGTCCACTGAAAGGAACTCTGAATGCTTCAGCATACCAAGAGATTTTGGACAGTCAAACAGTTTTGGGACTATCCCTTCCTGTTCCAACATGTCTGTGCACCAGTGCACAAAGCCAGGTCCATAAAGACATGGTTGAGAGAATTTGGTATGGATGAACTTGACTGGCTTGCACCAAGACCTGCCCTCAACCCGATAGAACACCTTTGGGTTGATTTAAAGTTGACAGTGCCTTCTCGGCCAACATCAGTGTGTGACCTCACAAATATGCTCCTGGAAGATGGGCAAAAATTCCCATGAACTCACACCTAAAACTTGTTGATAGCCTCTACACAAGAGTTGAAGCTGATACAGCTGCAAAGGGTAGACCAACATCATATTAAACCATATGGATATAGAATTATCCATCACTAGAATCACTTAAAACCATATGTGAGTCAAGGCAGGTGAGCGAATACTTCTGGCAATTTAGTGTAGTTTTTCATTCTGACGTGCAATCAACAATGATAAGTGTTTATTTCAGGCATTAAGTTAATAATAGAGAAGAATAGTGATATAAGCAAAATCTTTCTGGGATTTTTGCATTTCAGACAAATTGACCCAGTAACATTATAGCTCTTCCTGAGAAGGGATTTTAACAGGAGGTATAATATTTACATCAACATTAATGAACTTTCCTTACAAAATTAACCCCTTTGTATCAACCTTTACTTGTATGTGTTGGATTGGTAATGCTATCTTTATTTTGTGTTTTGGCAGATTTTTTTTAGAGGGTTTTTTTCTGATGCCAATTGGTTGTTAATTAAAAAATATATATAATAGCAAATTGAGACCTTTGTAGCAACCTTGTTGTTTTTTTGTCTTGTTAATACCATCTCTATGTTTTGCATCTTCCTAAGATTTTTCTAGAGGGTTTTTTCCCAAAGCCAGGAGCAGATTCCGCTTCAACCAGTACTTCTGTTCCAGACAAAACATTCATATTTGTCAACAATCGGCCCGTCCACCTGAAAGACATCATTAAGGTATGCTTTTGAATCCGTCTTTTCCCACTGTATGTTTTTATGCTCAAAGTATTTTTGCTTTTAATAGTTTTTTTTTTTTTGTCTGTCTCAATTTATTATCCGTCATCAGTTACTTCGTCAACACTATACTGCGCAGTATGGGGATGAGTCCACGCAAAACCGCTACCCCATCCTAATGCTTAAAATTACCGTTTCACCGTCTTCGGTGGATGTCAACCTGACACCTGACAAGAGCCAGGTTCTTCTCCACAACAAGGTATTCTCAGAGGCTTGATCACAGACAGATGACAATGTCTTAATCCCCATCAGTTCTATGTTTTCTTTTAGGAAGCCTTGTTTACTGCGTTAGAAGCTCTGCTGGTCTCTCTGTACGGGTATTGGCCCAATCGCGATTCTCCAACAAAACAGCTCGGCCCTGAAACCTTGTTTTCACCATCCTCAAAGACTGGCACCGTGCAACCAGATGACGAGATCAGTGCAATAAAGGATGCTGCAGGATTTCACACCCTAAAAGATTTTCTTGAACTATCCAATGGCATAATGAGCGACAATCCCCCACCAAGCAGACGGACCTCGAACAGCAGCGCTTCGTCCTCGGCGGCAGAGGACTGGATTGTCAACCAGATTCCTGGTGGGCAAGAATCTAACTTTTCTCTCTGTGGTGATGAAACTGTACGCTTGCCAAGTGAACTCGAGGACGACAGAGACTCAAACAGACCCCGTATATCAGCTGAAGACTGGAGCAAGGGCACGGCTCTGAAGGACCCGGTATCACTAGAGCCCCTGCAGCCCGTCAAAATTCATCAAGTCTCCGCACCCAGTCACTCCGCTGTCGATGAGAACAAGAAGACTATCAATGTCATCACAGAAAAGCGTACCGCTCTGACCGCCTTTGACCTGATCAGCAACCGGGCGATGAGAATGCCACCGTCACCGGTCGCCCTTTTCGAAAAGGAAGCCCGCGTTGAGGTTCTCAGGGAGAAACCTACTGCCAGCCTACAGGAGATCAGCATCGCTGTTAATGACAGGTGGAAAAATCTCATGGAGGAAGACCGTAAGAAGTAAGTAGTCAGTCTATTATCTTTCTAAGATGTTTTTTGTTTCTTGATACAGTAATCCCCCACATATTTGTGGCTCAGTATTCACAGATTCACCTATTTGCCTTTTTTTTATTTTTTTTTTATTTTATTTTTTTTTTGTGGAACCTGTAGCTGAAAAACTCATCTGATCACGTTTTTTGTGCTCTTTCTTAAACACCCTAAGATGGTGTAAGAAAATGCCAAACCCCTCTCTATATAGGATTGGGTTTCAAGGAATAATGTTGAAGTGATTTGTCTCGATTTAGGGACAGCCTTTGTATTTCGGGCAGGATTTTAGTTAAGCCTGGGTTGGCAGTAAGTTGCAGAGAGTCTTAACTACATGTGCATGAACATATCCCAATTGTGCCAGTTAAGTATACAAAAATATATATATCATATATATGCCACTTAAACCAGCCTTGTCATAATTGTACTTATTTATGATAGTAGATGTAGTACATTAGTGACTAGAACAGCACGCTTTGTTTCAATGACCATTTGCTAGCGCTGATAGTATAGCACCAATACCACCAATTCTGGGCGTAATCTGCCTTTTGCCCCACAGTCAGCTGGGATAGGCACCCGCTCACCCAAGGCCTTGAACAGAATAAACGCTAAAAAAAGTCAGTAGTTTGTTTGCAGCATGAACATAGTATCACTTGGAAGAAAATTATGCTGTTTCCCGGTTCTCACTGCTGTTTTTGTTCATTGAAAATCACATTCACGCTTACTTCATGAGCACTTAGGAAAGTGACACAAAGTTGGCTAGTCAAGAACAGATTTGGCAGCGAACAGATGGAGGTAATGAGTGTTAGCGTTTGACCCGCCCCCCCTGCGAGTCAAAGGATTTACATTAATGAAGGTAAGACAGGGATGGAGTCATTTATGGGGGGTAGAAAAAAATCAGGAAACGAGCTGATCTTAAAATGTGTTCTAATCGCTGTCATTTACCATAGTGAATTACAGAATACAGTGTGTTATTTTGGATAGCTGATATTTTGGTGGTGTATATCAACGACACAGTAACCTGCTTTGCCATTGAACTTCTCATTCATTCACAGTTCAAGCCATGTTCGAGAAGTATTTTAACATTCTTAAAATTCCTGTTATGTCGCGTGTCAAAGTGACCCAGTATGTTTAAAACTTGAGAAAATACAAAAAAAAGAAAACAAAAATACTTTAATACATTTTAGTATAAAAGTTCTTATGCTGCAGTTATTACATATACTTCATTATATATTAAGTTGACTGACCTGACTAAAGAGGGTCAAAATAAATCTCCAAATTTGAACATTCTTTTTACAAATTACCCTATGGGATAAAAGCTTATCGATCATTCAAGTGTAAAATCCTTGTAAATCCGAATTTTTTATTTGTGTTATTTTCTAACATTCACCCAATAACCTTATTTTTCTTAAAAAGTACTCATTAGAGAAATTTGGAATAGTTCTTATTTCTTCTTTTGCATCCTTAGTAACTTTCTGTGGTTGGCATCACAGAGAGAAAAGCAGCTGAACGGCAAAATTCAAAACGGGTGTTTGATCGAAGAACGTCCGCTCCTATGCCTTTATGTGACTCTTCCAGTCTCTCTGTTGCAACCTGCTGGTCAAACTCAATGACAGTCGAACCTCACAGTGGCCACTTCTTGTTTGATGGGAAGGTATTGTTTATCAATTGTTCGGTGTCCTCTTGGTCTCATGATGACAACATGACAAAGAGGACTGGGAAATAAATACCAGTTCTAATTGGACCAGGAGAAAATGTATTGGTCCTTTCATGGACAAAACACCTGTTGTGAATTTAGCCATTCAGCTCCTTGTACATTGTATAGTGTATTCAAAGGTTTAGAGAAGGTCAAATTAAGTCAGGTTACAGTGCATTTTAGGTTGGACCTTAAATTTTTGTGAGTAGTATATGTTTATCATGGGCCTGTCTGAACTTTACAGGTATGAGGAGAAGGCCAAAAAACACCTAGAGCATCATGACCTCACTTGCGCTGCCAAACTGGCAAACTGCGGAGGTGGCTCGAAAGAGCGGCGCGTGAGCTCTGCGCTAGGCCAGAAGCGCAAGGCCCCGCCGCTCTCCAACCAGCAGCTGCTGGATGAGCTCTTCTCTGCACACCCCCAGAAGAAGACCAGGAGCCTGACGCCTAAGCCCTCGCAGCCCCTCCCCTGCTGCATGTCGAGCCTTCGCACACGCCTCCAGCGCCTCTCGTCAGCCCGGAACACTGCGGCACCGCAGGGCCTCCGTCTTATAAACCCTCTGGCCTCTCAGAGTGTCTGGGTCATTTTATGTGGTCAGAGTCTAATGTTGTTAAACCCCTTTCGGGTAGAGGAGACCTTGTTGTTTAAGAGACTCCTGCAGAATAATATACTTCCAGCAGTCACTCTGCAGAACCCTATACATGTAACAGATAGGTAATGTATCACTCGCTTTTCCTTTGCAAAACAGCCAAAGCTGGCCACTTATCACCAATGCTTTTAATACTGAATTATGATTAATATTATTGTTACACCTACATACAGTAGTGTACATCAGGGGTGAGCAAAGTATGACCCGGGGGCCAGTTGTAACCCATTCCCTTTTTTAATCCGGTCCACCTGACATTTAATTTCTCGTGTACAATACACGTTTCCCCCTAGAAATTAGTCAATAGCGCGCATTATACATATAATGTATAAGGAAAATGAAAAATTCTTTCAGTTTATATAAACGTATGCCAGTACCTAGGTGTTGTGAAAAAAGTGTAGATGTCCCCTTGGGCGTTACCATATCAATATCATATCTGCCTGGATGGACATTCGGGTCAAGAGCGGAGTGTTAGAATGCAACTTGCTATCTCCTTTTTCTCCTTTGGGCTCTATTTTCCCGACTAGCGCAAATCTGTCGTGGGTGTGCCTGTCCTAGCTGACCCTGGGTGAGAGGCAGGGTACATCCTGAACTGGTCGCCAGCCAATTGCAGGCCACATATTGACAAACAACAATCTACACTCATATCCACACCTACAGACAATTTAGAGTTTTCAATTAACAAACCATACATGTTTTAGAATGTGGGAGGAAACCTGAGTACCTTGAGAAAACCCAGGCAGGCATGGGGAGAACATGTGAACTCCACACAGGAAGGCCGGAGCCTGGATTTGAACCTAAGACCTTTGAACTGTGAAGCGGATGTGCTCCCCACTAATAGTATTTATTGTAAATAACAAAATGTAAGGAAAAATTGTACAATTTTTAAAAATTACTTTATTAAATAATTAAATTAATTGTAACAATGAAATTAGAAAATTAGAATGTATTATTATGTTATTAAAAAAAGAGTTTAAATACATATTTTAACTTTTTAAAATTAATTTCTCAAATGACTTGGCCCATCTGATGGTTTTAAAAATCAAATGTCGCTCTTGGGCACAAATGTTTTCCCACCCCTGATGTACATACATACAGTATCTACATGTCGATTTCAGAAAATGTGTTGTGGAAAAGTGCACAAGCCAGTGCAAACTGTAGGCCTGTCCCAAGCCCGGATAAATGCAGAGGGTTGCGTCAGGAAGGGCATCCGGCTTAAAACTTTGCCAAACAAATATGAGCGTTCATCCAAAGAATTCCATACCGGATCGGTCGTGGCCCCGGGTTAACAACGTCCGCCACCGGCATCCAGGGAAAGGAACTTGGAGGGACAGATGGTGGTAGACTTTGCAAAAAGGATGCAAATGGCTGGAGTGAACACTTTTTTCCAGAAGAGGCAGGAACCAAGGGTGAGGTACAAGCACGCAGGTGGATTACATCTTGTGCAGACGATGTAATCTGAAGGAGGTTACCGACTGTAAGGTAGTGGTAGGGGAGAGTGTGGCTAGACAGCATTGGATGGTGGTGTTTAAGATGACTCTGGTGGTGGGGAGGAAGATTAGGAAGACAAACGCAGAGCAAAGAACCATGTGGTGGAAGCTGAGACAGGACGAGTGTTGTGCAGCTTTTCGGGAAGAGGTGAGACAGGCTCTTGGTGGACAGGAGGAGCTTCCAGAAGAGTGGACCACTGCAGCCAAGGTGATCAGAGAGGCAGGCAGGAGAGCACTTGTTGTATCTTCTGGCAGGAAAGGAGAGAAGGAGACTTGGTGGTGGAGTCTCACAGTATAGGAAATCATACAAGGAAAAAGGTTAGCTAAGAAGAAGTGGGACACTGAGAGGACCGAGGAGAGGCGGAAGGAATACATTGAGATGCGACATAGGGCAAAGGTAGAGGTGGCAAAGGCCAAACAAGAGACATATGATGACATGTATCCCAGGTTGGACACTAAAGAAGGAGAAAAGGATCTATACAGGTTGGCCAGACAGAGGGATAGAGATGGGAAGGATGTGCAGCAGGTTAGGGTGATTGAGGATAGAGATGGAAATATGTTGACTGGTGCCAGTAGTGTGCTAGATAGATGGAAAGAATACTTCGAGGAGTTGATGAATGAGGAAAATTAGAGAGAAGGGAGAGTAGAGGAGGCAAGTGTGGTGGACCAGGAAGTGGCAATGATTAGTAAGTTAGAAAGGCATTAAAGAGGATGAAAAATGGAAAGGCAGTTGGTCCTGATGACATTCCTGCGCAGGTATGGAAGCATCTAGGAGAGGTGGCTGTGGAGTTTTTGACCAGCTTGTTCAATAGAATTCTAGCGCGTGAGAATATGCCTCAGGAATGGAGGAAAAGTGTGCTGGTGCCCATATTTGGGTGATGTGCAGAGCTGTGGGAACTATAGAGCAATAAAGTTGATGAGCCACACAATGAAGTTATAGGAAAGAGTAGTGGAGGCTAGACACAGGACAGAAGTGAGTATTTGCGAGCAACAGTATGGTTTCATGCCTAGAAAGAGTACCACAGATGCATTATTTGCCTTGAGGATGTTGATGGAAAGGTACAGAGAAGGTCAGAAGGAGCTACATTGTGTCTTTGTAGATATATGTACCCAGAGAGGAACTTTGGTACTGCAGTCTAGAGTGGCAAAGAAGTATGTTAGAATAGTACAGGACATGCATGAGGGCAGCAGGACAGTGGTGAGGTGTGCTGTAGGTGTGACAGATGAATTTAAGGTGGAGGTGGGACTGCATCAGGGATCAGCCCTGAGCCACTGCCTGTTTGCAGTGGTGATGGATAGGCTGACAAATGAGGTTAGACTGGAATCCCCGTGGACCATGATGTTTGCAGATGACATTGTGGTCTGCAGTGAAAGCAGGGAGCAGGTGGAGGAACAGTTAGAAAGATGGAGGCGTGCACTGGAAAGCAGAGGAATGAAGATTCACCGAAGTAAGACAGAATATATGTGCATGAATGAGAGGGGAGGTGGGGGAAGAGTAAGGCTCCAGGGAGAAGAGATAGGAAGGGTGGAGAACTTTAAATACTACGGGTCAACCGCCCTGAGCAATGGTGAGTGTGGTCAGGAAGTGAAGAAACGGGTCCAAGCAGGTTGGAACGGGTGGAGGAAGGTGTCAGGTGTGTTATGTGACAAAGTTTATAAAACTGGTGAGGCCAGCCATGATGTACGGATTAGAGACAGTGGCACTGAAGAGACAACAGGAAGCAGAGCTGGAGGTGGTGGAAATGAAGATGTTGAGGTTCCCTCTCGGACTGACCAGATTGGATAAAATTAGAAATGAGCTCGTCAGAGGGACAGCCAAGGTTTGATGTTTTGGAGACAAAGTCAGAGAGACCAGACTTCGATGGTTTGGACACGTCCAGAGGAGAAATAAATAGTGAGTTTATTGGTAGAAGGATGATGAGGATGGAGCTGCCAGGCAAGAGAGCTAGAGGAAGACCAAAGAGAAGGTTGATGGATGCCGTGAGGGAAGACATGAGGGCAGTTGGTGTTCGAGAGGAGGATGCAGGAGATAGGCTTACATGGAAAAGGATGACGCGCTGTGGCGACCTCTAAAGGGACAAGCCGAAAGGAAAAGAAGAAGTGTTGTGGAAAAGTTCATTTATTTTAGGAGTTCAATTCAAAAGTGAATACATTATTATAGCTTAATTTAAGACATGGGAAAAGACATCTTGAATTGCAACCTAATTTCTGTATTAATAATTTTGAATGTAATATTCAAATATTTTGACATAATGAATTTTGGGTTATCATTAACTGTAAGCAATAATCATCAAAATTCTTATTTTTTTTCTATCATGAGACATTTTATTGTCTTTTTGGATGAAAGGTGAAACATCTGCAACAAACAAGAACAGTGCAGTTGCCTTGATTCATCCTTTGCAGGTTACGATGACCTGGATGATTGAGAATCTACACAGGCATACAAGTGGGTACGGGAAGTATTCAGACCCCCTTCAATGTTTCACTCTTTGTTATATTGCAGCCATTTGCTATAATCATTTAAGTTCATTTTTCTCCCTCATTTTCTGTCAATATGGGGTGTGGTGTGGTCATTAATGAGGAAAAAAATCAACTTAAATTATTTTAGCAAATGGCGGCAATATAACAAAGTGAAAAATTTAAGGGGGTCTGAATACTTTCCGTACCCACTGTATTTTATTTTGTGTGTAGTGAATCTCCTGTATGAGTTTTACTTTTTGAATTATGTTACTGAAATAAATAGTTTTCCACAATGTTCTAATTTACTGAGATGCACCTGTGTATGCATTGCTGAATTTATACATTTTCTCCTTTGCAGATGTTTAGGAGGAAGTGACTCCATGGAAGCTTTGTGCAACATGGAGAAACTCAGCCCAGATCTGAATGGCAGGATGTTCATCTCTGACCCAAGGCTTGTGGCCAATGGATTTAAAGTCAGACTCAAGCCAGGTAAACGGACTCAGTAACTTGGCAACGCTGAATCTGCTTGTTTCAATTAGCTTCTCTGTTCACAGTCATGTTGTTGATGATTAGGGTTGGGCATCGAGAATAGAGAACCGATTGGAACCGGGACTAACATTCCGGTTATCCCGGAATCATTCAAATTAAACAATTTCGGTTACCAGTTTCAATGCCGACAGCCTGCCGACCCCGAGGAAGAAAGTGGCAAAACCCAATGAAGAAGCGTCAAAAACCAACGAAGAAGAAAGATGTGCTTGTGGCCAACGGGAGTGGCGAACATAAGTGTTAACTATGTTAAAATAAATGACCAGTCACCTCAGTGCAACACTTGGATTAAGATTATATTGTGCTAAGGAGGCTTTCACGATAGAAACAGTCACATTACAAGCTTAATATTGAGCTAAAACTTCACCAAAGGTCAAATGAGCAACTTTACATCACAATGAATTGGGACAAAATTCACAAAAACCTTGTCTCACAGTATCACAAACACTAACCTTGTGTCTTATCAGTGTATGGGTAAAAGAATCAACATTTTACAGAGTATTTGGTTCCATCCATTACTCTTTTTCTTGCATCTCGTTTTAAATTCGTTTTTACCATTGTGTGAAGTTATTTTTCCTGCCAAAATGTTCTGGTGCCTACCCTTCAAAATAAAAGGCTAGTGGCTTAAAACAGAAGTCGTTAAAACTTGCACAAATAAACCATTTGACGTGATAAAAGAGTCACAAATAACTATTTAACAATGCTATATTTAACTTTTAGCTGAAGCAATAATTAATGCATATTAAGTCAATTGAGTTAGTGCCACACACATTGCCTTTTAGTTCATAGGTTTGATATTGATCTTGGTTCTAAAGAACGCAGAGTCAAATGTACATTTTAGGTTATGCTGCAGGCTGCTAAGAAAATTGATGTTCATAATTTGGACACCCTTTATTTAAACCATGCAAACCTTTTTGACCCAGCTCCCTAAAAGAATCGGAATCGAGAATCGTTTGGAACCGGAATCGGGACTGGAATCGTTCAAATTGAAACGATGCCCAACCCTATTGATGATGCGCCTTGAACAGTAGAAGCTGCAAAAAAGAATTGTCCTGAGCAATACATTCAAATTAATACACTCCAGAGACCCAACTATTTGCATACAACAAATTTAAAAGTCAATTTTACACGATTTGTCCTTGTAAATGCATTACAGTTGTGATATAATATAACATAACATGTTAGCGGCTAACAAAACAATAAGAACTGAATAACCTCAAATATTTTTAATTCACGTTTCATAACATTATAGCTCATAACTGACTGACTGGCACAATTTCTTCTTCATTACCGGGATTATTTCTCAGCGTCCCGTGAATTTTGCTTGTTTTTGTTGCCGAACAACTCAGCCACAGTCGCAGTTGGCATTTTGCCTGACGCCGTGACCTTTTCAGTGGGTCTGTAGCCCAGCACGCAGGTGATCAGAATGGTTGCCCTTTGAAAAAATTCAAAGAATTTTCATTGCTCACTGCCAGCCCCCAGTGGATGTGTTGCCTGAGACTGACACGGGGTGCGTGTAAGATCTTGGAATATTTGTGTCTCACTTCTTGGAATACAAACTAAAGATGGTGTCCAAGCCTTGTGTCAGAAATATAAATTTGTGTGATTTGTGATATTTCCCCTTTAAATGACAGGCCGTATTTTTTTCCGATTTCCTTTCGGTCTTCTGGGGCCTCTATTAGTCATTTAACACTCCATTTGGCCCTCCATGATTTGACTTGGTCACTGGCCAAACTGTAAATCACAATATTTATTTATTATTATTTCCTGGAGATAGAATCTTCGTCCACAAGTATATTAATCCTTGCTTTCTGCTTGTCTTGGCCAGGTAACGCGTCAGACGAGAGACATCTGGAAGTGACCGCGCTGGCCGACTGCGTGCCTTTCCTCGGTGTAGAGGACCTCGGGGAGATCATGACAGCGGTTCTTCGTAGGAAGGCCAAAACTGTGCAGGAGTGTCGGCCGCTCAAAGTGTCGAACTACCTCCAAGTGAGTGATGAAGCTAGGAAACGTGCATCCAAACTAAAAGTACAGTGAACCCCTGTTCATCGAGGGGAAAACCTTCCAGACCCACCCACTACTGGTGAACATCCGCAATATAGAGACACCATACACAGTGGTGCCTTTAGATATGAGTTTAATCTGTTCTGTGACCAAACACGTAACTCAAAAGACTTGCATCTGAAATCATCTTTTCCAATTGAAATGAATGGAAATGCCATGAAAGGTCAGATGACAAAGATGTTATGGGGTCAGTTAAAATTCATACTTGCATTGTTTATATGTTATGTAATACATTCATGCAACTTCCAGCAAGGTTTCAACCATAGTTTAGATAAAAATGAGGTTTTTATGACGCATATTGAGTCCTCCCCGGGTGTGCTTACTCTATGCACCGCAAGGGCTACAAGAAGTGAGGCTGCAATTGACAAACGCATGTCTTTTTATACACTCACGGCTTGAAATAATGCCACCCCAGGGGTGCCAATATTTTTTAGCACGACTATACGTATTATATATTCATATATGTTTCAGTGACACAGCACAAGCTTTTACATAGGATGCAGTATTCCTATATATTGTGTGCCCTTCGCTCGAGTTGCGTTATAACATGCCGCACACACCCCTTACTTCAACAAATAACTCATGAATATGCAAATCGCTTGTGTATCGCCTCACTTATACTCTCGTCCTGTACACTTTTATAATTTACATAATTAATGCCACAACAGTTCAGTTGTACAGCCGGGTTCTCGACCCTGGTCCTGCATGCTTCTTCTCCTGTCCTTGTCCTGTCCTTCCCTCACAGGGTGTAGCACTACAGTCCCATGCAACACTCATATTTAATGTTTCATTGTTGTAGATAATGTAATGATTTACTTCACTCATCCTGTTTACAATTAGTGCTTTGTCTTTTGTCTTTGTTTCTTTCTCCCGTCTAGAAACTTTGTTCTGTTCGACTGATCAAGTCTGATTCTCAATAAACCTCAATTATAATACCACAGCGGAAGCTTAAAAACTCCACTGTGACACAGTAAAACTGTTTCGGCATAAAAGGGATACAGATTTTCCATTCTGCTTGACCTAACAGCCGAACAGGACACCAAAAAAAAATCAAGGCACCACTGTAAAAGAAAAACCTTTTTTTGATAGTATCACTCCTTCCACCCACTTTACACAAATGTAAATATATTAAAACACACTTTTTAAACACATTGTAAATGCAAATGAACACTAAAAAAATTGAATAAATGTTGTACTTATTGTGGTGTCGATGTGTCAGCTAGGCCTATGTGCCGTCAAGCGGCGGGGCCTAATAGGGTGGTGTGTGTGTCAATAAATGTCTGAAAAATAGTCTAAGTACTGTAAAAACCCATAAAAAATGATTGCTATAGACCACTATAGTAGGAATTTCTCCAAAAGAATGTAGCAGTACAGCATCACAAATGTTAAAGCCAAATGTCAATGTCAATGTTGACATTGTTAAAAACAATGTTAAAAACAATGTTAAAAAAAAAAAGCCAAACAAATGTTAAAAAACTATACTTAGTTACTATAATGAGGGCGGGGGGGGGGGGGGTGGTGGAGAGCAATACTCGCAGATGCACTTTTCAGCAGATTTGCAGTATTAAATGCCCGGAGAACAATAAAACACAATGAGCACAATCACGCAGGAGCTGTTGTCAACTACAGCTCATGACCAGACTCTCGCACATGGACCTCTCTTATGCTTTGAACGTTGGCACATAATTCCATAGTTCTGGACTTAAAAACAATGTCTGCTGAAAAATATTCCCCCCAAAATAGACTCAGTAGTAATATGCTTGTTTTCTGATGACGTACTTCATTTTTAGCCAGATTTTGGCCCACCTACATTTAGGTAAAAAACCTACATGAGTGAACTGACGTCAGCGACGGAGGGTGAGGTCATTTCCTTATTCAACTACTACGTGTTTAATATGTGTTTTGTCAGGTCATTGTTGTATTTATTGTATTATTTGCTAACCTTTGAAAAAGAGTTTGGGAAGATGTCATTACACGGGCGTTTCCTTTTTTTTAACGGTGGCGGTGGACTTTGATAGGCATGGCTGGTTGGCGCTGTGTTCGTACCATTTTCATCAATGACACCGTAATACATTAGCACTTTTTTTAACATATTGAATTAGTGATTGAAGATCATTTTGGGGTACTGTTGTATTGACATGAGTGTGGCACTGAAAATGATCACAATATAAGGTATAATACCAACTTGAACAAAGCGGGGTTTTCGTTTGAAAGAAGATGTTGTTTTTTTCCTGAAAATTTTTCATTTTGGAGGTAGCGGGACTTCACCTGACATCGACGATATACTTTACAGTATAATATAGTACATTCCTTTGTCCATGCCTGCTATGCAGCAAATTCAGTGTCCAGTTCTGTCACTGACGTCACACCAAGACATGGCGGCATATTGATTTTGACGATGATAATGGGGCATTCCTAGGGCAATTAGTTATTTACTGATAAATAATTATAATAATAATAATTATATATATATTATATATATATATATAATAATTATTACCTGCCGGTTTAATTTTCTTGTGCACAAAATACATTGAGAACTTATTAGTGAAATACGTATAGGCCATCTGGACGCTATAGGTTCTTTTAAAGGCAAGTTTGTGTCTTAACACAAACACACAATACATACAATATTTTCTATACATTTATTGCTAGCATGTTTTTGTGAGTGTTCAAATATGTTTAAATTGTGTTTCAAAGGTGTGTTTTAATAAGTTTGAAACGGTTTAAAGCGTGTGGGAGTCCATGGTCTCTCTATGTTGCCAATGTTTTACCTTTGGGAAAGTACCTCCTGCCATAAATGGGGTTCACTGTACCGTTAGAACCCATAAATAATGAACACTGTAAACTGCAGATGTTTGATGTAGCAGGGTTGGTGAACCGCGATATAGCAGGGGACACTGTCCATTGACTGTATTGTATGTGCAGAGTGAAGCCGTTCGACTCACCCGACAGATGCCTGCACATTTATCCAGGGAGGACGTGGGGGACATCCTGAGACGGATGGAACAGCAACTTGGTGAGAGCAACCACACTTGTCTCCACGGAAGGCCTTTCCTACAACTACTGTCAAACATCCCTCATACTGAACATGAGGCTAAGGCTCTGTTTAAACCTTTGGGACTATGAAAGGCCAATTTGAACAGTAGTATTTTGGTTTTGCTCTAGATTTATTCTAAACTGTAACACGTGTATTTTTACACATCACCATGTTGCACTTTTTTTTTTTTCTTTCCCAAATACAGAAAGTTAGCACAGTTAATAGCTTTTAAAACCCTTATGTTATGCTATGTTCAAGGCTTTTTGTCTGGTTGGGAGGTCGGCATTAGCGCTCACTTTGATATGGATGGCTAGCGCTGGGACCATATTATATTTTAATCAATGACAGCGTATAAATTAGTGATTTTTTAGCGTGTTAAATTAGCGATCGAACATGCTTTTGGGGCGTTGTATTGATATTTGTGCACAACAGCATGATAGCAATGTGAGGTATAATACCAACTTGAACAATACAGTGTTTTTTAACTGAAGCAAGATAACATTTTTTGTTTTCCTCAAAAGTACTCATTTTGGAGATGCTAGGATTGTGTCTGTATGTAATTCCAGTGACGATATAGAATTATGTAGATATCAAAACAGTCAAAGCAATCTTCATTCTCATTTTATGCTGTTACAATGCATGCTCTATAGGTTTTCTGTAGATCAGACCAAACACTTTCCATTTCTTTCCTATGATGAACTACTTTGTTGTTTCGTCAGTTGTTTGGCTCATTTGCTTGCTGCCTGAAGCAGGATCTCCCTATCAGTTTGGTTGGAAATACATAATAAAATTAAAAGAAAAAAAAAAAAGGCTCAAACCAAATGAAATCCAAGCCTACTGCAATTATTGCTTTACGGGAGGTGGGCGCTGCAAATTGGTGTCCTTGAATTTGCTATGTACAGATAATCTCTACATACTACTGTATCATCGTGTACACAGACGCGAGTGGGTTTTCACTCACTACCTTGTCGAGGACATTGAATCCCCCTAAGGGAGAAAGTGCAATCCGATCTCTTATCTTAAGATAATATTATAGTTAGGCCAGTGAAAGGTCAAACCTCACCACGTGTCTTGTTTTACATGAGAGGAGCCCCCTTCCATATGGCTTCAGCATTGCTGCAGGCGATGGAAGAGCCGTCTCGTCCCTCGATGCTGCACGGAGTCCTGTGTGAAACTCTTGTAAACATGCGCCTGAGTTTCTCGTGTCACCAAATGTATGCAGCAGCAGCGGAATCTGCTTCGTACGTGCTGCTACCCTTATCACCCAAGGGGCATTTCGGAGTAATTGTGGAGGATTAAAAGGTCAGCGGGAAGCGCCTTTTACCAGCTGTATTTTTACACTACTTGTTGCATCCCTTTTCCTGCAACTGAAAATAATAATTTAGCAGATTCTGAGAATGTAAAAATACAATATTTTTGGGTATGTATGCAAAGTCTCAAAACATGTACAGTATCTTCAAGATGTTCTCTTGTTACGGCCCGAATGCGTAGAGCTACCTCGTGCCCCTCGGGTGGCATTCGGTGCAACCGTAGATCGTCTTTCGCAAGGCTTTTTCACTCCAGTCATCAAATCTATAATAAAGATGCCCAAACTATATTTAACCCCTTTTGCCATCTATTTTTGGAGCTGTGGTGGAACAATGCCATAAAAAGAGGGCCCTGCTTATATTCGCACACCTGTTTGTGTTTAGAAATGTGAACCTTTGGAACGCATGAAAAGACTGACGTACATGACATAACATTAAGTAATGTAAGTAAAAACAATTCTTAATTGTTTGTTATCCAAAAGTAAAAATCCATAAGTATCCATAACCCTCGCTTTTTGCGGGGATTAGGGAGAAGGACCAAATGCAAGTAATGGATACCAGCCCCTAAATTGTTTATACTTGCCTATATCTATAGTTTAAACTGTAAATATACCACAAACTATGATCCCAAAACACTTTAATATCATTTCAATGTCATCTTACAATTACCTTTAAAAAAATAGATTGTGTACAGATGATTTGACCTGTGACGTGCACAGGTCTGTAAAGCTGGCAGGCCAATCTAGTACTTACACTCTTTTACTACGAAGCCACGTTGTTGTAACGCGTGCAGAATGTGGCTTGGCATTCTCTTGCTGAAAGAGGCAGGGACGTCCCTGAAAAAGACGTTCCTTGGATATCAGCATATTTTGACTTGTTTTAACTTACATTTGTAGATGTAGCAATGAACTGTGTTCCTGACAATGGTTTTCGGAAGTGTTCGAGAGCCCATGCGCCAATATCCTTTTAACAATGACGCCAGTTCTTAATGCTGTGCTACCTGAGGGATCGAAGGTCACGAGGATTCAATGTTTGGATTTCTCCAGATGCTCGAAATCTTGATATTATGGTCTGTATATGATTAAATCCCTAAATTCATTCCAATTGTTTGTTGAGAAATGTTCTTCAACTGTTGGACTATTTGCTCACGCAGTTGTTTACAAAGTGGTGAACCTCAACCCATCCTTGTTTGTGAACAACCGTGCCTTTTCGGGATGCTCCTTTTATACCCAATCCTAACATTCACCTGTTTCCAATTAACCTCTTCACCTGTGCAATGCTCAAAAACAAATGTTTTTAAAACATTCCTTGACTTTCCCAGTCTTTTTTCTGAGTTTGTTGCTGGGATCAAATGCAAAATGACAGAATATTTGCAAAAACAACAATGTTCATCATTTTTAACATTAAATATCTTGTCTTTTTAGTGTATTCTAACCAACATAAGTTGAACAGGATCTGCAAATTCTTGGCGGCAGGTATTTCACAGCTGCTAAGATGCCATACAACCCTTAGCAGTTTAGAGAACATGGCCAGTGTTTACCGCACAACCCACAGTGAGGGTATCATGAAATAAAATGCATAGATATCAACTATGGATGTAACAATATCTACAGTATATCTCACTGTTCAGTTTTACCACTGTATTAATCTCACGGTACGATAATTATTGCGATATCGTGGGAAAGCACACTTTATTGTAAGAAGACTCACAGCATTGCAGGAAGGTTCATGGTACAGTTGGGTAAAGAGGCGAAAGTGCTATTCTCCTTGACTCTTGATGAGTCCTTCTCAATAGGTTTTAGTAGTTTCCCACAGGTTTTTGTGAAAAATACAGCTTCAAATCATATATTACCGTGCACTTCTATGCCCATCCATCCAATGTTTCATATACTCCGCCTCCAAAAGAGTATTTTTGCTGAAGCAATAATATTTGCTCACAATAACAAAACTGTCCATTGAGAAATTGTCTGTTCAATAATTTCCCTGTAGTTGCTGTATTGTCATATTTTTTAAATTTATATAATTAGAAATTGGATACTGCCTACTAACAGTGAGCTCTTTGCTTGAGTCCAAACATTCAAGTGAAGTCATAAATGCAGGAGCACTCTTAAAGGCATAAGAATCCTTAGTTTCTTTTCCTCCGCTTATCGTGATATTGTAGGAAGGATTAATTTTTCTGAGCAGCCTCTGTACTATGTTTTTATTTGAAATGTGGACATTTCATTTGAAGAGAGGGAAGTATGTCAGATTTGTTTTGTATTTGTATGGAGTTGACCCATTTCAATATTTTCGTTTTTGGGACTACTGTAATCTATTGGTGGGTGGATATGTTGTAATGGGGAGTCGCAATCGTTATTCTTTCTCCGTGTGATTTTCTTTCACCCACTACTTTTAACTTGAGATAAACACTCACTAGTATACCACGAAATACTTCTGCTGTTAAAATATGCTTGAACAATTCGGCAGATCACCTCCTCGAAGGGGAGCAGTGGTGGTGGCCCACGGAGGGCCGTTTAGTGGGGCTTCACCGACCGGGATGCGGCTTCACGAATTGGATGTCCACGAGCGGGCAATGCCAGCCTGTGGGTCAGCGTTTGCTGGGACGGAGGTCGGTACGAACATCTTGCCGCTTCTCGCCCAATCGATTGCGACACGACGCTCAGACCGGCATAGCAGCTACACTGTAGCCTTGGGAGGAACTTGGGCACAGTTTTGTCTGCATCCCTCCCAATGCAGCCTTTTGGTCACGTGGACCAGTCAGCCAATCAGTGTATTTTTTGTGACATACCCATACAGTCACATACGTTACGCGTCCAATCGGGTGCGTTTATACTCTTAATGAGGAAGTAGTCTGGCTGTAGCTGCGTGACTAAGTGGTAAGGCTGCGTATAGCCGGCCCAAAACTCAACGGCTCATTATTTTATACCAAGACAAGACCACAACAATATCGAGGCACTTTAATTTCGTGATATCGCGGTAGCGTGAATATTGTTGCATCCCTAATATCAACCTTGACCAACAGTAAGCTAAGGCCCACCACACTCGAGTGTCTGCCCCTATTGTTAGGACAATTCTAAGTAAAGTGCAACGTTTGGATTGATTTAGTCCAACTATTCACAAAGAGTGCTGCAAAACATGCTGGGAAGTAGCAGGGCTTCACAGTTGCTACAATAACACTAACATATTTAGACTAGATTTATTATTTTCCACATACCAACATGCAACATTGTAATCTTTTTCCCCCCTTGCTTTCGGAGAATGGATGGATGGATATTAGATTAGAAATTAAATTCCGCCTTAATGCGATGGCATGGAAGATGGTCCACTTGGACTCAATGTCCCCTGCCTCCCCCGGAATTTTGGGCAAAGTTCTACTGGACGTGGGAGTTGAAACCTCTTCTGACAGGGGACTCTGCCAGACGTTCCCAGCAGACCCTCACATTACGTTTGGGTCTGCCAGGTTGGAGTGGCATCTTCCCCCACCACCGCAGCCAACACACCACCAGGTGGTGATCACTTGACAGCGCCGCCCCTCTCTTAGCCAGGGTATCCAAGAAATGCGGCCGCAAGTTCGATGACACGATCATAAAGTCAATCATCGAAATGCGGCCTAGGCTGTCCTGGTGCAGACTACAGACACCCTTATGCTTGAACACGGTGCTCGTTATGGAAAATCCGTGACGAGCACAGAAGTCCAATAACAGAATACTGCTCTGGTTCTGGTTGGGACCGTTCTTCCCGATCATGCCCTTCCTGGTGAAACTGTTATTGCCCATGTGAGCAGGAGCTCTCTCTAGCATCTGCTACAAGGACTCCAAAAGGGGTCCTTGTGTATAGGCACAAACAACAGTAAGGAACCCTCCTCCCACCCAAAGGCGGAGGGAGGCTACCCTATCGTCCACCAGGGTGAACCCAAATATACAGGCACCAAGCCGTGCCTGAGTGGAAGAGAGTGCAACCCCTATCAAGAGGACTGGTACCAGAGGCCAAACTGTGTGTGGGGGTGAGCCCAACTATATTGAGTCGGAACTCCTCATCCTCACACACCAGCTCGGGCTCCTTCCCTGCCATAAAGGTGACATATCCACGTCCCCAGAGCCAGCTTCTTTAGCCAGCGATCGGACGACCAAGGTCCCCGCCTTCGGTCGCCACCCAGCTCATTTTGCGCCTGACCCCCTTGGCCCCTCCCACAGGTGTTGAGCTCATGGAAAGGGGGACCAACGTTGCCTTTTCGGGCTGTATCCGGCCGGGCCCCATGGGTGTAGGCCCGGCCACCAGGCACTCCCCATCGAGCCCTACCTCCGGGCTTGGCTCCAGAGCCTGGCCCCAGTGACGTGCGTCCAGGCAAGGGATACTTCGGTCCATATGTTGTAATCATCATAAATGGTAATTTGAGCCGTACTTTGTCTGGTCCCTCACCTAGGACCTGTTTGCCTTGGGTGACAATGCCAGGGGCATAAAACCCCAGACAACTCAGCGCCGAGGATCATTGGAACACACAAACCCCTCCACCACAATAAGATGACGGCTCAGGGAGTGGCTATAATATCTTATTGGGAAAAAGTTAGGTATTTTTACTAACAGTGAGATTACTTGTCTTTTGCAAAACTTTCTTATCAAGATGATCTTTCTTTTTAGGCTAAAAATAAGACAATAACAATTTCCTCGAAACAACTCTTTTTCACTTTCTTAGAGTGTTTCCTTTTTTGCACTGTGCAAATGCATTGTTGACAAACTATACCACGAATGCTATTTGTTAGATTTGAAAATCCATCGGGTCCTCTTGACACATACCTGACACTCCACTACATCCGTCTGCGTTAAGAGAGCGTTGCGTATCATCCAGAGACAGGAGGTTTCCATAATCTGCCCTCCCTTGGCCTTTTTTTTTGAGGAACATTTATTCTTCGACATTGTCAGGTCTCTTCCCGCAGAGACGATGCGGTCGTGGCCTTGGACTTCGGATGGCTCGGAGGGCAAGAGGTTTTTTTGAATGGTCCCTTTAACCCCTCCACGGAAGTAAACACAGAGAGTGATTAATATTGTAAACATATCTGTCTGGAGTGGACACCAAATTTGTGTCCAAACTTCCAGTGGCTGTAAAAAGTTATAAATCATCCTATGGCTTCCCAGAGGTGACTGTCAGTGTTCAGGTAGGAATAGTGATTCCTTTTCCCTAAGTGAAAAAGCAAACGTAGAGCAGACGGAAAGGATAAATCACTCCTGGAGGCGAAGACAGGTAGCGTTCAACAGCTGGCCATCTGGCCGTTATCATGTCCTGGGTTGGTTTTATTACTTTTCATTGCCTTCCGTAGACCCAGGAGTGATCTAAACAAACAAGCTATCAGCCTGGCCTCGTCCTCCACTGCTGCTTGTTTAAGTGATTACAATGTGCATCGTGAGCACATGGCCCCCAGGTGACAACGTCGTTTGTCGGAAGCCAATTTCATCAAAATCTTTCATAAACAAAGTTCCAATGGGTAACAATTACGCTATGTAAAATGACATGAATATTATTTATTTTGGGGCAGCGCTGTGGCATGTGGTCAGTCAGTCGAGAGATTTGGGTTTCGAATCTCGGTGTCCTTCCTCTGAGGAGTGTGCTTGCATGGATTTTCTCCGGGTACTCCAGCTTCCTCTCCCATTCCAAAAACATCCATATTAGGTTCATTGATGGCTAAATTGTCCAGAGGTGAATCTGAGTGTGATTGGTTGTTTGTCTAATTATATTTGACCTGCAATTGACTGGCGACCAGTCCAAAGTGCACCCTGCTTCTGTAGGCCAAAGTCAGCTTTGGGTCATTGAAGACTGTCGTCTAAATTGTCCATAGGCGTGAATATAATTGTGAATGGTTGTATGTCTTAATGTGCCCTGGGATTGGCTGTCGACCAGTCCAGAGTTTACCACATCTTTCCCCCAAAGTCATCTGGGATAGGTTCCAGCTCACCTGCGACCATAATAAAGACAAGCAGTATAGAAAATGGATGGATTCTTCATTTTGACCACCATTACTGATATACAATAAATCTAAAATTTACAATAACAGATAAAAGCCCTGTTTACAGATCACACAAAATAGCCCTATAAATCAGAGCCCGAGCAGAAGATTGCCCAGTAAGTACCCTTGTTTTTCAATGATTTTCACACACTGAGCTGGCATCGTGGATTCCGACGACAGTAACCCCAAGGTCAGAGCCCTGCTGTGAATAGTGAAAAACCGCAACTTATTGATGCCCCCTAAAATTTTCTAAAATTGCCTATATTAATACTTTAATTGTTAATACTGTATATCAAAAACGATGATCGCATAAGAGTTTAATATAATTTCAACAACTTACAACATTGCTGTTGAAGTCCCTGTAAAGTGAAAATAAATGTCTTGTGAATTTGACACTTTTGAGAAGTTTTATTAACAACTCTGCCAAATTCGAATGATTAAAAAATAAATTATATAAAATGAGGCATCAAAATTCTGAAACCTCAAGCCGATGTTGCTGCTCTCAAACGCTCTGGGCAGAAAAATAGATGCTACCTGTCTACCTGCATGTTTCCCGCAGTTATCTTAAAACATGTATGTATTTAGAAACAAATCTCTGAATTCATTTTATGGGGTCTTTCAAAATAAAGGTTTTTAGACAATTTGAGGTTGGAAAAAAATACACATTGACAGTGTCTCCGTCGACTGTAGCGATCACTAACAACCTCTGCTAAACTTAGCTCCTTCCCAATCCCAACATTTAAAGATCTTAGTCTCTCAAATGGAATGTATCACTTTCACTGTTGCAACTGTACTACTTTCCTATTTAGACAGCGGTTTGGCAGCATCTTGTGGCAACTTAGAGCATTTCAGAAAGAGCACTAAATACACAAATAGGTAAATAGTGAATCGTGAATATGTTTGGGATTACTGTATTCCCAACAACTAAATGATTATTAGACTTTCTTAAACAAATATCCTGTATTGTTTAACATTCCTCAAGCTCTCAGAAAAATTAATTGCGGTTGCATCCATTCCAGTTCTGTTAATGTTACAACAACAAGAATCGTGTCCAATAACAGGGTCGCCAGCTGTCTTGGAGCACTCTGATACCCCCTAACATCCTTCTTCCCTGTTCTCTCACTCTCACTTCCTCACCTGTCAAGAAGTGGAATGTCACTGGCGGATGCAGTCCTCCAGAGTCTCACCATCAAAACAGATGTAGTGACGCTCAGTCGAAGCCTTTCGGATGACTCGCGAAGAACAAGCAAGCGGCAATAAACAGCGACGGTCCCTTCAACCTGGCTCGAGACGGATAACAATGTCAAATCGATGTAATTTTGCGAGAAAAATAGTAGTCGTATTAGAATAGTCATAATATGATGAGCGGGGAAAATGAGGGGTTTTTAGCACATTGGTCTGTACGAGCATTTTATTCTGATTGTACCTATGTTAATGTGGGGAACAACTACCTGTACATAGACTTAAATTATATCTTTTGATGGTATTGTTATTTCGTCATGTTTTTAAAAACAAAATTCATCATATATAATAATTGCAATTCTAGAGAGAGAAATAGAGAGAAACATCTAGTTACTGACTTGCATTAAAAAAAAAAAGCAAAATGAAAAATGATTTTAAAACATGCATAATAAAATTTAAAACAAAAATAAGGTCAGTAGGAGTTTTTAGTTTTGTACACTTAAATAATATACAACCCCCAATTCCAATGAAGTTGGGGTGTTGTATAAAATGTAATAGAATATAAAGATCTGTAAAACCTTTTCAACTTATTTTCCATTGAATCCAGTACAAAGACAAGATGTTCAAACTGATAAACAAATATTCACTCATTTTGAATTTGATGCTTCCAGGACATTCCAAAAAAACTGGGAGAGGGGCATGTTTACCACTGTGATACATCAACTTTCCTTTTAACAACACTCAATAAGCGTTTGGGAACTGAGGACACTAATTGTTGAAGCTTTGTAGGTTAAATTCTTTCCCATTCTTGTTTGATGTACAACTTCAGTTGCTCAACAGTCTGGGGTCTCCGTTGTCGTATTATGCGCTTCATAATGCACCACATATTTTCAATTGGAGACAGGTCTGGACTGCTGACAGGCCAGTCTAGTTCTTGCACTCTTACTTTGAAGTCACGCTGTTGTAACACGTGCAGAATGTAGCTTGGCATTGTCTTGTTGAAAGAAGCAGGAGCGTCCCTGAAAAAGACGTTGTTTGGATGGCAGCATATGTTGCTCCAAAACCTGTATGTACCTTTCAGCATTAATGGTGCCATCACAGATGTGTAAGTTACCCATACAATGGGAACTAACATAGCACCATACCATCACAGACGCTAGCTTTTGAACTTTGCGCTGATAACACTCTGGATGGTCCTTTTCCTCTTTGGCCCGGACGGCACGACATCCATGATTTCCAAAAACAGTTAGAAATTTGGACTCGTCACACCCCAGCATACTTTTCCACTTTGCGTCAGACCATCTCTGATGAGCTTGGGCCAAGAGAAGCCGGCGAAGTTTCTGGGTGTTGTTGATATTTGGCTTTCACTTTGCATGGTACAGTTTTAACTTGCATTTGTAAATGTAGCAATGAATTGTGTTTCAAGACGATGGTTCTCTCAAGTGTTCCTGTGCCCACGTGGCAATATCATTTACACAATGATGCTGGTTTTTAATGCACTGCTGTCTGAGGGATCGAAGGTCACGGGCATTCAATGTTGATTTTTGGCCCTGCCACTTACGTGCAGAGATTTCTCTAGATTCTCTGAATCTTTTGATGATATTATGGACAGTAGATGGCGAAATCCCTGAATTCCTTCCAATTGTATGTTGAAAAATATTGTTCTTAAGTTGTTGGACTATTTGCTCATGCAGTTGTTCACAAATTGGTGAACATCATACCATCCTTCCTCTTTTTATACTCAATATTGGCACTCACCTGTTTCCAATTAACTTGTTCACCTGTGGAATGTTCCAAACAGGTGTTTTTTTTTTGTTGTTTTTTTTCAGTTTTCCTCAACTTTCCCCGTCCTTTGTTGCCCACCCGTCCCTGCTTTTTTGGAATGTGTTGCAGGCAACAAATTCAAAATCAGAGAATATTTGCAAGAAGAAAAAGAACATTAAATATCTTCTCTTAGTAGTGTATTCAATTGAATATAGCTTGAAAATGATTTTCAAATTATTCCGTTTTTATTTAATTTTTACAAACTTCATTGGAATTGGGGTTGGTACTTTGCATTACATTGCTTCCCACCCCTTTACATTTCACCAATGTGCTGCACTCTTGCATCACTGGTAAACAGGAGGAGGAGGGTAGAATCTAAAAAATGTATGAAAAGAGGTTTTTGTGGCTGGGCTCTGCTTCTCTGTGGCGCTGGTCCAGCTCTCAGCGGGGAAAGGAAGTAGCTCTCTAGGGGCATCGGGCAATTCGCCCTCTACTGGGCGGAAGTCAAGTCTCAATGAGGCCATCAAGCCCGGGAGAGGTCACGCTGTCACTTCACATCTTCTCATTAGGCTACCATACTTACAACATGCCTCTGTGCAAAACAGTTAAATAGCTGAGTCATTGAAATGAAAGTATATTTGTGCCATTGAAATCAGGTACAGTTAATAGACCGTGTGTGTGTGTGTGTGTGTGTGTGTGTGTGTGTGTGTGTGTGTGTGTGTGTGTGTGTGTGTTGTCATTTTACTCCCTGCTTACTCACACCACATGTGTGTTAGCAGTTTGCAGCATGTGTTGAAGACATACAGATTCTCTCAGCTGCTGAGGTGTCGTGGCATAGCTCTCATGGCGGAGCTCTCAATAGCCAACCAGCCTTGCGTTGTTTGGAAATATAAGCAATAAGAAATATGAACTTATGCTTTCGATACCTTCAATTAATTAGGTTAAATTACCTCCTCAAAATGTGCTGCAAGTATGAACCCTCCTGGTGTGTTGCGAGTGACATTGGTACGTGTTAAAATAATTTGTTTATTTACTTGGTATATTAAATATATTGACCCATCAGTGACACAAGGACTTAAAAGAAGGGCAGAAATGTCAAATTTTTACATGAATGAATTTGTTTTCATTGAGGGAAAAAATTACTTGTATGTAGAATGTCTTCAATTATGTGGTGGGTTGAACTGAACCATTTTAAAATCCCCGTAAAGTAAAATGTCTTCGAAAAAGACGTTTTTGTGTTGTGACGTTTTTGTGTTGTTAGCAACCCTTCCAAATTTGATTGATCAAACAGTTCACTCCATTCCCCAGATGCCCTGCTCAGCTGTCAATCAAATAGTGGTGTAAAGGTTTTCGCCCCCTCTGATTTCTTATATTTTGCATGTTTGTCACACTTAAATGTTTCCTATCATCAAACAATTTTAAATATTAGTCAAAGACAACACAAGTAAACACAAAAGCAGTTAATAAATGAAAGTTTTTATTAAGTGAGAAAAAAAATCCAAACCTCATGGCCCTGTCTGAAAAAGTGATTTTTCTTCCTGTTAAAACAGAAAACTGTGGTTTATCATACTTGAGTTCAATTTCTCCAGTCACATCCAGGCCTGATACTGCTACACCTGTTCTCAATAAAAAAAAAAATCACTAGATAGGACCTGCCTGACAGTGAAATAGACCAAAAGATCCTCAAAAGCTAGACATCATGCCGAGAGCTAAAGAAATTGAGGAACAAATGAGAGAAATTAATTAAGCTCTATCAGTTTGGATGAGGTTATAAAGGCATTTCTAAAGCTTTGGGACTTCAACAAACCAAAGTGAGAGTCATTATCCACAAATGGCGAAAACAGAACAGTGGTGGACCTTCCCAGGAGTGGTCGGCCGACCAAAATTACCCCAAGAGCGCAGCGACGACTCATCCAAGAGGTCACAAAAGAGCCCACAGCAACATCCAAAGAACTGCAGGCCTCACTTGCCTCAGTTAAGGTAAGTGTTCATGACTCCACCATAAGAAAGAGACTGGGCAAAAATGACCTTCATGGCAGAATGCAAACCACTGCTGAACAAAAAGAACACAAAGGCTGGTGTCAATTGTGCCAGAAGACATCTTGATGATCCACAAGACTTTTGGGTAAATACTCTGTGGTCAGATGAGACAAAAGTTGAACTTTTGGGAAGGTGTGTATCCCATTACATCTGGTGTAAAGGTAGCACTGCATTTCAGAAAAAGAACATCATACCAACAGTAACAATTTTGCTGCTTCAGGAGCTGGAAGACTTGCTGTGACAAATGCAGCTATTAATTCTGCTGTCTACGAAAAAATCCTGGAGAAGACCATCTGTTCGTGACCTCAAACTGAAACAAACTTGGGTTCTGCAGCAGGACAATTATCCAAATCACACCAGCAAGTCCACCTCTTAATGGCTGAAGAAAAACAAAATGAAGACTTTGGAATGACCTAGTCAAAGTGCTGACGTGAATCCTATAAAAAGCTTGAAAACCCTCCAATGTGGCTGAATTACAACAATTCAAAACTGTTGAACACTGAATCGCCACAATTCAGTTCTACAGAGTTCAGTCTTTTCACGTTTTCAGAAATGATCTTCAAACGTGTAATGTATTTAGAAACAAATCTCTGAATTACAGGGTCTTTACAGGGTCATTAATTTCCAAGATAGTGCTTTTTTTATGGCTAAAAACAAAGACCAAAACTCAAGCCAGAAACTTTATTTGGTAAAATAGGTACAGTATATTGAGTTTCTGCATTACATCTGCTAAATTGCAGTTTTATTCATGTGTGTTAAGAAAAAACAAATGCATATGTATACAATACAAACATATCAAAATCAGTTTTTACAACTTTAGTAGCCACCAATTGTTTCCTTTTGGTGTGCCATAGTGCAAACTGCATTGTACAGAGTATATGTACTGTATGATGTCAACATTCATACAATCTCGACAATCTACTTTTGTCTTTAACACTGCATTCTTTGTGCCTTCAGTTCAAGTTCTTTTTTTATCCTGTGAGTATGATTTTAAGAAGCATCCTGTACTGAGTGGGCCATAGGGATCTTGTTGTTGTTGTTCTGGTTGGTGTAAATGGAGCTAGAAAGCTCTTTGGCTTGGAACATCTGAGTCCATCCTCAGTAAGTGTTATCCTCAGTGTTTTTTAATCACATCCGGAGTCCATATATAGAGGGAATTGTAAAGTGAGGAGCATATGGTGCATTTTTTTATTTTATTTTTTTTCCATGTCTGTTAGACTGCGTTCCACATCATTATGCATACAGGATTTAGGTTAAACCTTCTAGTGTTTCTGATGCAGTTTCTCCTCTCTGTTTAGGTCACTGATGACAATCTCAGACAGGTTTGATCATTAGTTTCCCAGATGAGCTTAATTAAATAGAAATTACTTGAGGCGGTTGTTCCCTGTTGCGGTAATCCCCCAATTCTGTGAGTCACGATTCACGAATTAGTTATTTTTTTTGTGGAACCCCTGCCCTGATATTCATTGAAAAACTACCCTATTCACAGTTTTTGTGCTCCTTCTGAAATGCCCTAAGATTCCACCAAAGCCCTCTCTAAATAGGAAGGTAGTACAGTAATTTGTGTCAAGTAAGTTTGTTGAAGCTGGGTTTTTGAGTACAAAAAACATATTAAAGGAATAAAGTTTCACTTTTTTTTTTAAGAGCAAAAGGCATATTTTTTTCAACAATAGTCTTGTTTTTTAGACAATGGAGCTGAGACTAAAGTTGTATTTTTGAAATTTTCTCATTAAAATATACATTTCCTCCTTGCTTAACCTTTAATATCATAATGTTATGACTTCATCTTGAAAAAGTACGACTTTATTCTCATAACGTTACAACTTCCCCACCCCCCAAATAAAAACAAATATATATATATATATATATACTTGATATTGTAACAATACGACTTCTTAAAAAAGGAACTATTTACTTCCAATGGCATTTAGGGGTACACGTGGTAGGTATGTTTACACGTATGAATATGCCCATGTACATTCTCAGTCATCCTTATCATTCATGGTAATCTGCAAAAAATTTAATGTAGGCAACTGGACTCTTGCTTGTTGATGACAGAACACCTCTAATCCAAAAGGCTGCTTGAGTTCTAAATCTCAGGTGTGGAGTTCCCTTTTTTATGTCGCTGGTGGAGTAGTCACCTCAACTCAACTGTTTGTGGACTATGGGTATAAAGGGAGAACAATTTCATGCTGTAGCCACCATCATCCCCTAACTTCAACTCTATTGAGAACCTGGGGAAGGTGGATGGTAGATCCAGGCAGAAACTAACTATGGACTTACAAGTTCAATGGATGAGAGTGTTGTGCAGGGGATTTCAAAGAGGGGCTCCTATATATATTTTTTTTTTTTGGAGGGGGTGGGGGTGGGGGTCAAAATAGCATTCATTTTATTAAAAACTGATTTATACTGTATGTAAAGAAATGCAAAAAAAAAAAAAGAAATTTACAGAAATGCAAGTTTTTCCCAGCCTATTTATTGTTATGCATGGAGTGCTATTTTGCGTAATCCTGCAAAATTATATTGTATTATTATCAAAGCTAATATAATTGTTGATAATAATTCTTTTTTTTTTTTAACTGTAAAAATTCACTATTTAGAAAAATGAACCAAAACAGCTTACGCCTAATAATTTGGAACACAGTGTATTCTACTGGTGTGTGTGTTTTTAATTGTATTAAAGAATGTTGAGTCAGAAAAAGAAAAAAAGATTTTCCTTTTTGTCTACATTCACGTGTGTGTGTGTGTGTGTGTGTAAGTGTGCGAGCATGCCTGCGTGTGTACAGTATGTGTGAGAAAGAAAGAAAGGTGTGCGTGTCTGTGTGTTCTTGCATCCATCTGCCATTTAAAGCCTCTATGGCAGTGATTCCCAACCACTGTGCAGGGGAAAATTTTCCAATTTCACTAAATTACTATTTACTGCAAATACTACTGTATATCTGCTTGATGGCAGAAGATACAGAATTAACCTGCGTATCCAATTGTTGCCATTCATACAACAGAGTAAATCATGGCAAACATGCACTGAGTAAGTCAATTTTGGAGTAAATGGAGACCAGATAATCGTTATTTAGTCATCCCCTCGGGTCGCTATTCATGAATTGCTCTTTACTAAAATACGAAAGATACCACAACATCCCACCGAAGCCGTGTCTGAATAGGAAGGCAATCTAGTAATTGATGTCAAGGAAGTAAGTTGACGTGATCCATCTTGACTGAGAGAAGCTTTTGTGTGTGTGTGTGTGTCTGTGTGTGTTGGTTGTGACATTTTTGTTTGGTGGTGTGCAGTGAGATTTTTCGAATGTAAAAATGTGTGCTGTGGCTCAGTAAAGGTTGGGAAACACTTGTCTATGGCTAACATTTCCTCCCGGAGGAGTGAACCGAAGCTACAGTATGCCACATGTGAAAGCTTTCGGCTTATTGGGGCCTCTACTGCGGTTGTATTGCACCAGGAAAAATACTGGAATCTGTGTTTTTGGGCGAAAGGATTTGTAGAGCAGTGGCCCCCCTGCACAGCTCCCTACTCTCTCTCATATCGTGGGGGGCGGGGCTCAAGAGCAGCCGCAACGGTCCACCACCATGGACGGGATCTTGCCGTAGATGATCTCCTCTTTGCGGTTAAAGTAGATCATGTTGATGGGCGACATCTTGGTGGGGGTGCAGCAGGGGCCGGCGTTCCCTCGAGGGTTGGCCTTGTTCACCAGGTGGGTGTGCGGGTATTTCTGCAGGTGCATGTATTCGCACTCGCCCGAGCAGTAGTTAGCCTTGTAGCGTTTGGGCGCGATAATCCAGTCCCAGCCGAAGTCCTCAAAGTCCACGGTGAGAGGGTAGCGGCAGCAGCGCGATTCCGGGGAGTTCTCGTCGCAGTCCAGGCCCGAGTCCCTCCTGGCACGCCGGGGGCCCTCGTTCAGTTTCACCTCCATGAACGGTTGCTGCGGGGACAAGTGGACACGCTGTCAAAAAATTAAAAGAATTCCGCCGCCACCCTCGTTATCCTAACGCCAATTAAACTGAACGACCACTAAACTACCCCTAAATTCCATAGGAAGTCAAAAGTTGTCTATTTCCCAGAAAAAGTCATTAGGTCACAATAACAAATTTATCTGTTTTAGAGGTAAAAAAATATATATATATTAGATTTTTCCAAGGGAAGAAAAGTCAGAAACTTAAGAACAATGACGTATTTTGTCGGTATTAAAAGTCGTAATCTTATGAGAATTAAGTCATATTTTTCCTCCATGGGTCATTTTTTTCTCCATAAAATATTTTCCGGAATAACAGTGCCCTGGTGGCCCTGGGCCAGTATGGCACTGTGTCGGGCCACCACATACCATACAGACGCTGGCCCGACCGGGCCAGTACAAATTTCATAGATACTAAATACAATGGCACGGTGGGCGACTGGTTAGCACATCTGCCTGACAGTTCTGAGGACTGCGGTTCAAATCCCGGCGCCGCCTGTGTGGAGTTTGCACGTTCTCCCCGTGCCTGCGTGGGTTTTCTCCAGGTACTCGGGTTTCCTCCCACATCCCAAAAACATACATGGTAGGTCAATTGAAGAATGGTTGTTTGTTTATATATGCCCTGCGATTGGCTGGCGACCGGTTCGGGGTGTACCTCTTGCCCGAAGATAGCTGGGATAGGCTCCAGCATGCCCGCGACCCGCGTGAGGATAAGCGGTACAAAAAATGGATGAATAAATGCAATGACATCAACAGATTCTATGATTGATTCTATGACAAATTATATGCTAAGATCTGACACCGACGACTTTTGGCAGTCGCTTAGCCAAACACGGCATCGTCATAATATTATGAAACTTTTGGGGGGTTGAAATTGAATCAAGCGACAGTTTCTTGGCTCCCTGGCGTTCTAATTGCCTGCCAGCCTGTTCTTTGGTGTCCGCGTTGTCCGATAGTGGCCTTGACATGGATAGCCGTGCCAATTAGTCTGATTTGCGCTCACAAAACTTTAAGGAATGCGCTGGGCCAGTTGGAACTTTTGATGTAATCAAGCAATCATCCAATTTGGTTATTAGTCCAAATGAGGGTGTGCGCCTCAAAGGTTGACCCTCCTGTTATGTTAGTTTCTCAACTACAGCAATGATTTTCCTCTGTCAAATTTACCCAAGTGTGGTTGACAGCCAATAGTTTCAGAAATTGGGGGGAAACGATTGTATCTCACTATTAACTCAACCATTTAATTGTTTATGTTGATTGCAGTACGACGAACTAGCGCTTTACACGTCTGCCTCATAATTTTGAGGTTCTGTGTTTGAATCGCCCACATTCCAAAAACATGCATGTTAGTTTTATTGAAAACTTTCAATTGCGTATAGGTATGAATGTCAGTGTGAATGCTTGTGCGTCTATATGTAGGCTGCGATTGGCTGGCGACCAGTGCAGGGTAGGAAATCCACTTACCGGGTAATATTGAATGAAATGCTTAATACACTGTAATTAGATATAAGCAATTTGGATTCAGGATTCCCCTCCCTGTTCCTGACACTTGGGAATATTTAAATATGCATGGCAACCACTTATAGTACCAGGGCAACTACAGTACAGTAATCGCTCACTTACTGTACGTTTTATTTTTATGATTATTCAAATTTTCCTTCCATTGGTAATGCATTGAGCAGAACGGACTACATAAATCAAATGGTACGCCCACGGAGCTTTATTCAATGACAATCGGGGGGCTGATGACGGACTGAACAGGAAGTCACACAGATGCGCACACAGAGGAAATCACTGGAAGGACCCTGAGAGGAGTTTATTTCATTATATCACAGATTTCGACACTAGCCAGTTGACTTTAGAGTTGTTCAAATATCAAAACTAATTTGAAATGATGGAAATTCATTTATCAGGTAGAAGCTATGTATGGACTTTGGAGCTCAGCGGATAAGAGAATTGTTAGGTGGAATCAAAGGGGCTCCTTCATCTTAAGGATGTTTGTCATCGTCCTTAGATGTTTTTAATTCAAAACAAATCAAGGTTATTATAGAACAAAGAGCATGTGCATAATAATTTGGAACACAGTGTAGATCATTGGTGGGCAAGGTATGGCCACATCCTGCCTACTCTGTTCTTCAATTCAGTCCACCGAGCATTTACATTGCCAAGAGTCCTCTGATAATCACGTCTTCGCCCCCCCACCCCCCCCAGAATTGATTCATTACATGTATTCATTCATTTTTATCTATTCTTTTTTTTTTGTATTTATCTCCTGAAATAATTGGTTAATTATTATGAAATTAAGTCATAGTTGAACATTTTCTGAATATAAAGAAATTTTAGCGAGTACATTTGGATTTTTTTTATTGATTTGGTCACAGTAAGTTTAAAAATGACAATATCAAATCAATATTTTTCAAATTAAATAAATGACAAATGAATTTGAATTAAATGAATTATACATAATAAAAGATGAGTGAATAATGTTGCATTATTAAAATGAACTCATTTTAACTTTTTTTTTTTTTTTTTTTTTTGACGTCCGCTACACATGACTTGGCCCATTTGTCTGTTTTTCAAATCAAATGTGGCCCCTTGAGCACCAAAGTTTGTGGACAGACAGATGTCACTCACCAGTCCTTCCTCTCCGGGCTCGGCAGAGGTGACGGCCAAATCGTTCCCTCTGTTGTCGTAGGCGTTGATCTCGATGCCCCAGTTGGTGTCGGGTTGCCGCAGCCACACGCTCAGCACTTGCTTGACGTCGATGCTCTGCCAAGAGCTCGTCCCGGCGTTCACGTCTAGCTTGAGCGAGCGGAGACGCACGTGCCGCCCGCCGCCGTTGGACGCCGGCGTCAGGCGGGAGATCTGCAGGAAAACGGTGGTGGCCTCCTCGGCCGCCCGTAGGTGGACCCATAGCTGGGCCCGGAAGATGCGGCTCGCTTGGAACTTTTGGGCCAAGGAGAACAAGCAGCATTTCGGCAAGCCGTTCGCTTGGACCGTCGGCTCAGCTGGAAGGAGACAGGGAAAACAAATATAAGCAAATTTGTGTACATTCGTACACATCCAAGTTATGGTCATTCGAAAAAAGCAACAAAAAAGAGGCTTCAAGCTTTTTATTGCCAATCTCATTTGACGTTTACTCTCAAAATCAACATCAACATCAAGAGAATTACACCTTGTGTATTTAAAACACCCACATAATTCCCCTAGCTTAATGCTCACACATAACACAAACGCATAGACAGGCTGACAAATAAGCATCGGTGTTGCGGTTTTAGAACCATTTCAGCAACGCCTGTTCAAACACAAAAATTGCAGAAACACACGTAGCCAGACAATACAACAATACTCAAAAGCATATGTTGTTTTTCCTCTGTGAAAAATGACTAATATTACTCTAGCTTAGCAAGTCAGTTATGAAAATCTTGTGTTAGTGTATCTCTGTCTGTTATATACTGCCCTCGGGTGGATAAGCTGCACACATCAGAAGGAGCAGCACAATGTCCACTGAACTGAAGCAAAGAAAGTCACAAAAATGCTTTCATTATTTATATTCTATTGAATTATGTCGTTGCTGTATGTTTTTTTTTTGTTTTTTAAATCAACTACAGTACGATAGTGCTATTTTTCCATATACGTATTTTGTTGTTGTTGGTTTTTGGTGGGAGGCTGGAACACTAGTAGCCCCACTCTTATGTTCAATTTGACCCAAGGTAGGTGCGATTGTCAAAAATGAATCCCGCAGTAACCGTTGTTTATATCTTCTTCTTATCTCCATTTGTAACCATTTAAATGGATATTTACTGCATGACAGTATTTTTTTTTCATTTCAGTCCCAACTCGTTGGAGTGGCCAATTTCAACCCTACCAGTGCATATACGCTTTCATTCCGATCTCCATCCATCTATCCAATCTGCTCTATATCCGAATTCATTAGGAATCTGTACTTTGTCTATGTTTCTGATGACGTTTTACTTTTTGAAATCTGGAAACAGATATATCATTTCTTCCGTACGTTGTGTCTTGTGCCAGACTAAAAACCACCAGGTTCTGGCGTTCAGAAATTCTCACAATAATCTGAAAAAACAAATACAGCTAAAGTGTGGTGTATGTATTTATTCATTTATTGCCGTTATCATTAGCCAGTTTAGCATTTTGGGTTTTGTTTCGCTCATGCAGGACCTGTTGTCTTTTGAATCCTGATTTTCTTGTCAGAATTTATCAAGCTTGCTGCAAAGCTATGATTTTTCTCTTTTCTTCTTCTTCTCAGTATTAACATGACACGCAAAAATCATAAAGGTTCTGCGTAGTAGCTGAATGCAGTTTTTTTGGCTTGTACGCATAGCAGACCCGCTCTTGGGTACCACTTAGCATCCACTCTTAGTGGTTCTATATCACAGGTGTCAAACTCAAGGCCCGGGGCCAGATCCGGCCCGCCACATCATTTTATGTGGCCCGCAAAAGCAAATCATGTGTGTCAACTTCCATGATTCTTGCTAAAATCGGTTTCACATTTTTGTATAACATTCATATGTAATAAATAGTAATGAGCTATTGTAAGCATGTTATGCCTCCAAACCCCTTTTACAGTTACTTGAACAATAGTTGAGCAAACCATTATCCTTGACTTCTGATTTCAAAACTAGTTATCCATCCATTTGTTGTCTATGTGTAATAATATGATGAGGCGATTAAACATTGATATGGTTTTCCAATCATAATGCCCCTGTGAGGAAAACCGTATCTACGATGTGGCCCGTGACAAATATGAGTTTGACACCCCTGTCCTCTATAGACCCACCCATTATCCAGTGGTTATTACAATTATAGCACCAGATGAAAACCAAATGGTTCTTGGATATTAATTGTAATATATTATCTAAAGAACCCCAGTTGTGTACAATGGCGCTGTATGGTACCAGCGTTCCTATACAGACCCTCTGATGCACCTTTATTTTTATAGTGTATGCACGCAAGTAAAAGAGGGTAACCATTTTGTGTAAAAATGAATTTTTATTTACAATACGTACTTAAGTACATTTTAGGGTCTGTACTTTTACTTAAAGAAAGGAGTTGAATCACGACTTTCACTAACTGAGTCTGTGTTTTACACAAGTAAAACCTGTTCTAGTGGCCAATTTAAACACTGGTTCCAAACGCCTCCATCGACTCGTTTATGTCTTGATTCACTTTTATTTCCCATAAAATTGTGCCACGTGTTTAAATCCCACATAATATCAGGTTGTGACTGTGGCAAACGGATTGAACGTTTAAAGGTTTTCGATATCCGCAGCATCATTTTCGAAAATGGGACATTGCGGCAAGCCTTCGTAACATTTAACAGCTAGCCTTGATAAATGTCGCAGATATCGGTCATTCATTTTTGCCTCGTCAAAAAGACCATTTGAGATATCCGTATCGACAGTCTTCCTATCTGCGATCGTTATTTCAGATATCCGCAATGTCATTTCGCCCGGGACCAACTTTTGCCATTCATGTGAATGGAGGTGGCCATGACACATATTTGCAATTCAGATGCAGGTATCTGCTATGTGAATCACAGGTATGTCTAATGCCGACCAAAGCAACAATTGGATTCTGACTCGTCAAGACATCTTTCATTCACCTCAATTCCAGATATCAACATGTCCATGATCAGATATCTTTAAATTACGTTTTAACCAGGCGTAATGACATAAACCATCAAAGGTAAGTGGAGTCCAATTATGTGTTATGTATGCGTATGCCTATTTGATAAGCAAGGTGACAGATATCGAACAACTCCACCGTGGAGATACAATTGACAGATTTTGGGGGCCTGGTAGGGAAAGGACGTGAGGTTCCGTGAGCTGTCGAGACTGACGAAGGCCTTACTATGCGTTCCCCGCAGCCATGCCGTGAAACGGAAATAACGTCATGGACAAAAAGCAGTAAATATGTCAAGTGTTGACTTGTTTTTGAACTGCAAATTTGTCCAAAACAAAACCCCAAAACTCTGCTTCATATCCCCTCGTTTGTTTTCATTGAGGCTGTATTATAATGGAGGAATGTCGACAGCAATTCAATGTCAACAAAGGTGGGCCTATCAGCTTGCGCTCACCTAATTGAAGTTAGTAAGCGGTGGAACTCTTGTCCCACCTGCCTGCAAAGGTAAGAGATACTCGGCTTAGGTGGGCTGCCGGGGCGGCTCGCAGCAAGCGCCGAAAATCAAAAGCGCGTTATTTTCACATCCAGAACTTTGACGCATATGGTCCGTCTCCCTATCTGTAATTCACTTTGGACTCCAGGCGCAAGTGAATGTTTCTTTTTGCCAATGCGGCTCCAGAACAATCGGCGCCACCTGATCAAATCAAAGCCACTTCAGCTTGTCGGTACTTACGTTCCGTGGCCATCATCATGACGGTCTCGGTGACGGCGTGCTCGTCGTCGTCCTCCGCGACCGCGTCGCGGTTGTCGTCCCCCAGGACGTCGTACTGGTCCAGCAGCTGCTGCAGCGGGGGCGCCCGAGGCAGGAGCTGCTTGACCACGTCGCGGCTGATGTTGGGCGCCTCCTTCATGCGCAGCTTGCTCAGGATTTGCGACTTGATGGCGTTCAGGCGCATGCTTTTGATTTGCTGGCGCACGTCGCAGGTGGCGCACGGCTCCGAGGGGTCCTCAGGCCCGGCGGAGGCGGAGGCGGAGGCGGAGGACTGCAGCGTCTGCTGCTGCTGCTCGCCCGGGGACGCTGGAGCCACGAGCATCAGCAAAGTCAAGCCAATGTGACAGAAATGCATTGTGCGCCCCCCAAAAAAATAAAGATCCCGTGGAGTCTGCGTGCTTTTGGATTAATGTCCAAACACTTGTTGGCATCGCTTGATTAGCGCGCACGTTTTTTATACTCGCACTCTTTTTTTTTTTTTAGGTGGCGTCCAAAACGATGATTGGCTGGGCAGGCCAACAATGACTTTGAACCATGGCAACTTTTTTTTCTCCCTCTGTCAAACTGTAAAGGGATTTGGGGGGGGGGGGGACTTTTTGGTGGAGGGCGGGGGTGCCGGGGCAGATTGTGGATAGATTGACTTGTCGTGCGGCGATTGCGCAACCAGCGGAATCAAACTTGACCTTTGCACAAAACGCGATGCGCATGCGCGTGTTTTTCCTTAACTATGCACGTAATAGAAATGGCAACAAGTTCATTTTACATAAGCAACACGAACAACAAAAATCTGAAAATAACATTTTGTTAACTATGCACGTCATAATAATGGTGAGACAATGTGGCAACAACGATGTTATTTAACAATCGCCACCTATACAAAAAATTCTGATGATGAAATGTTTTTGGGGTAACTAAACATCCAGAAATAGCGAGACGGTGTGTTTAGAACAATCATCATGTATAAGAAAAAAATCGGATAAAATATATTTATATGCATGTAATGAAATGGCAAGACAATGTGGCAACAACTTCATTTTACATAATCGTCACATATAGCAAACAAAATCCAATAAAATATTTAATTAATTATGCGCATAATACAAATAGCAATGTCTTCATTTTACATAACAATCAACATGTATAATAAAAAAGGTCATGATCAAATATTTTCTTTACCATGCACACCAACTTCGTTTTGCACATATTTTTTTGAACACAAAATGTTCAACATTGCTCAAATATTGGCGAATAAAAAACTTCTTCGACAAGGATTTAATGCAAATGTCCATTCATCCATGCATTTTTGGGGGGTGGTAGGTGGGGTACACCCATGTAATGCACATAAAGTTTAATAAAAACATTTTACCTAAAAATGTTAAATACAACCGAATCGTACCGACTTAGGCAGTGACGCTTTTACACGCCACTGGAGCGAGCCCATGAGTGGGATGCGTGACACTTTTTGTTTTATGGCCCACTAAAGCAAAATAAGGTTTCTTCTTCATTTGTCTTGGTAAATACATTTGTTCTTTTAATTGTGGAAGATCTTTCCCAAAACCGCACATTTTCTTCACTTTTTACTGATATTTCATACTTCTTTTTTTTTAATATATACACCGAACAATAGTTGTAAACTTAAATATTTAGTTGTCACTATTTCATGATTCCGATAAATAATCTATATTAGCTAAAGATACATGATAACAATGAACTGTAATTGTATATGGGTAATTGTGTATGCTATATGACATTAATTTATACGTTTTTCACAGTTATGTTATAATTTGACCTCCCTGTTGTAAATAAATTATGAACAAAATATATATCTATATAAACTTAAGTTTATCAGTGTTTTTATTGATCGTGGACAGATTGTCCTAGTTGTTTAGGGTACATCATATTATAGCCACTGCCGCTATGTTATAGCGCCACTGTGTGGTTGTCCTACAAATAAAAGGAACACTCACCTCCAGAAGTATTGGAACAGTGGGGCTAATTCCTTTTGATTGATAACTTTGAGGTTGGGCATAAAAAAAATGAAGCTGAGACAAGAGACAACATTTATTCTTTTAAAAAAAACAAAGATTAAAATCATTTTCCTCCTCCAAACTCTACACATGACAGTTCATGATGTCAACATGAAAATCGTGTTTTTTTGTTTTCAATTTTTTTTTTAGAATGTTTCTCTCTCACACACAAAAACTCTTTCACACTCTCTCGGTCAAGAACACTGTCAAAGCCTCTCACATGCACACGTACGCTCTTGCGCACTCTTTGTTTCATTGTACGGGCGTGCGGGCACTGCGGAAATTTGACATTTTAATAGCAACACCGCCATCCCGTGGTCACTTGCGGAAGTGCGTTGCGACGGAGCCAAATGGCGTCTGCACTTGACTCAGAATGTCCACCAGAGGGCGCCGGATCGTGATCTCTCGCTCACTGGGCTGAGATCAGTCAGGATGATGATGATCGAGGAGCGGCGCCACCGCAGTTGCTTCTTCTTGTCAGTCTGCTGCCTGCGTGCTTCCCACGCCGGCGACCAGGAGTCCCCGCGGTGGTCGCGGTTGAGGATTTAGCGAGTCCACTTGAACGTCCCCGGCCACGGAGAAGACCAGGATGACGTCACACGCCTTTCAAAGTATGTCATGCTCTTCTTGTGTGTGCTCAAGAATTTCACGCTGGGGTTTAAACATCTTGTCTAGTCTATACAATGACGCGGTGTGCAAGAGGGTCCTCTGTTTACGACGCAGCTCCGTTCCCATGCACGGTCGGATTCAAACCGAGGACCCCCCCCTGTACACTTCCTACAAATCCGGCCCACAGATCTGCAGGACAGTCTATCTAGACCAGTGTGTCTGAAACTTTTCTACACCATGTACCACCTAAAAGAAGGCTCACCCCTGCAAGTCCCATCACCATGACCAACATCGAAATACAGTAGCGTAGCAAGCCCAAGTGTTCATCCCCGAAATGTAGATATTTTATTCAACGGTTCGTATGCAAATGCAAATATAAATAATATTGAACTGAAAACTTGAATAAAACTGAACTGTACTAAGGCAGGGATTCTTTTGAGTACACCTAAGCGAGTCCATATTGCTGGTGTCTGGCGGAAAGCTCCCATCTCCAAAACCTTCACTTCACAGGGAACCAAACAAACGATCCATTGACACTGCACTGTCAAAGAGGGCAAGCCATTTTCAACACTTTTTAGTGGTCAATCATTTGTAAAAGTAACATACCCACATGGGGTCTGACCAATAGAAACAAACAAGCACTCAGACCTACGGGCAATTTAGAATTGTCAATCAACCTACCTTGCGTGTTTTGGGGATATGAGAGGAAACCGGAGGACCCGGAGAAAACCCACGCAGGCACGGGGAGAACATGCAAACGCCACACAGGCGAGGCCGGATTTGAACCCGGGGGCTCAGAACTGCGAGGCAGATGCTCTAACCGGTCCTCCACTGCGGCGCCTTACGGTCAATATTTGTATGAAAAACAAACCGGCGGACTGAGACAATGTGGTGTTTACTGTCTTTGGGCTGCGAGGTGGGGCGGGCGAGCAGATGGGAGGGAGACGGCGTGTCGTGCCACCGAAATAGGCCAAAAGGATGGAAAGCCGTAAAAGGCCGCACAGCGCAAGCGCTACATGGAGGCAGGCGGCACCGTTCGTTACTCTTCGCCATCCGCTGCACGAGGTTGACAATACTGCTGCTAAGTGATGAAGTGCTGCCTCCACCAGTGAAAATAAGATCCATGCTTTTACTGCCAGTTCAACCGTTTGGTACACTCGTGTTTTTAAGGAAGGATTTAGATCAGCTGATTGAGTTTATGTTTTGTTATCGTAGCGCTCCAATAAAAGTGCTGTTGCACTCTACACAGATGAGATGAAGATAGAAATATAGTAGTCTCTATGGTCATATTTTCTGCAGTGTTTCAATTATTGACAATGCTTTTCTGAAATGCTTGACAGTTGAATTTGAATCCCATTAAAATAAAATCCCTTCATGTTTTCTTTACAGAATCGTACGCATCTTACAAATTCTGCCTGGGTAATCAAACATATGAGCACAACTGTGTTTACTCATTGACTAAATAAAAGTAGGGCTATGAATTTCAAAATAAGAGCAAGTAAATAAAAAGAAAGTGTTACGTTACAAATAAAGTGCTTAACTTCAGAATAATTCTTTAAAAAAAATACAGGTAATACTTCATGTTTTGATCATATGGGTAGAAGCAAAATCATGCATTGTAAAAATGCATTATAGATCGGTTGAAGGGTTTCCAGAATTTTGAGGTGAACTTTGGGGGTGCGTATTATACACGGGTGCGCATTATACATGAGAAATTGCGGTACACCACCTCCGGTGGCGGACCAACTTAAAGATCGCCACAATTTGCACAAATCACGTAAATTCGACTCCTCAAACAATAACATTATACAAATGCAACAAGAAATTACTTTGCCCCCATTCCTAGTTTTACTGCAGACAGTGTGCCGGCACACAGTACAAAGTGGGGGAGACCTGAGGAGGTTCGCGCGATAGCACGGATTTGATTTGAGGGGGCACGGCGTTTGGTTCAGGGAGCCGAGCCTCCTCTTGCTCAAGCGCATAGTGCCCCCCCCCCCACAGTCGAATTTAAGGAACTCTCACAGCAATGCACGTAACACAACTGCAAGTTGGCTACAATACATTATTGCCAAGCCTTCCCACCTCCTGAATTTTTTTATTGTACACTTTTATTATATTCTCTAGCGAGTAGTGACACTGCAGCTGTTTCATGAATTTACAATTTCCAACTGTCGGTGAGGCATGAACGTCTATTTTGGAATAAGACAGAAACAGGAGAATATGTGGAAATAAAGGAAGCGCTTCACTTTGAGAGACTTATAATTTGAAGGAAAATAATGAATTTAATACATTGTGGAATAAGACTGAAACCCAATAATATGAGGACCAAGTGAAGCGCTGTGAATACTTTTTGTTTACTCTCTCCAGAGACCAGCTCTCGCCACTACCAGAGGATCCGGCCCATCTACTCCTGGGACGGGAGCCTCTAAACTCGGCTCCTCGGTAGTGTAACACCTCCACATGTGGACTCTCGCCCCAGCAGTCGTCCCTACCAGTCCGTCCATGCTACATCCTCCAGACTATGGGTTGCATCAAATCCAAGAGGAGCGCGACCTGCGCCGACAGTGAAGCTGCGAGGGCGCGCAGCGAGAAGACCTACTTGGTCCGCTCGGAGGACGGTTCTCCTCGGGCCGACACGGCGCTGCTGGAGTACGCCCAGAAACTCTCCGAGGAGATCATGGCCCGGGCCGTGCAGCAGTGGGCGGAGGTGGACCGGCGCTACGGCGACATCCCGTACATCGAGTGCGACGTGCCGTGAGGATGAGGAAAAGTTTCCCAGACGATGATATCTCGTACTCTATCGATTTTACGGCAGCACGCCGGACTAACGGTTAGCATGCCAGCCTCACAGTTCTGAGGTTCCGTGTTCGAATGTCAACTGTGTGGGTTTTCTTCGGTGTTCCATCTTTTTCCCCACATCCCCAAAACATTCATTCTGGGTTGATTGAAGACTAAATTGTCCATGGGTCTAAATGTGGGTGTGAATGGTTGTTTTTGTATATGTGCCTTGCGATTGGGTAGTGACTTGTCGAGGTGGTAGCCCACTTCTCTCGTCAAAACTCATCTTAAGTAACAGAAGACTCTAAATTGTCCATAGGCGTGAATATAAATGGCTGTCTTTTTGTCTCCTACGATTGGCTGGCGCTCAGTCCAGGGTGTACCCCACTTCTCTCGCCAAAGTCAGCTGGGAAAGGTTCCAGCCCACCCATGACTCTAATGAGGACAAGCCCTATGGAAAATAGATGAATGGACACAGGGGTTTGTCAATGACAGTTGGCCCCGCTGCCGTTCAAATGGTCGTCCCGTCTGGTCCATTTCGTTTTTTTATTACTTAGCACTAGTTTAGCGTGTGCAGGGCCGGCGCACGGCTTAACCCTGTTGCGGGTCAAACTGACCTGTTAAACATCTCCCCCAGTGGTTCTCAACTGTTGTCACTCTGGGAACCCCGTTTTTCTCGTGTCGTTAAGTCGCAACCCGCTTTTTTAGGCGTTAACCAGAATAATAAAGATGTATTGTTCAAAAATAACCTATGAAAACAAATTTTTTTTTTTTTTTTTTTTTTTTTTAAACATAACTACGCAATCCTTCCACATTCAAAGTGCCTTTTAGAGCACCTTATTAGGAAACTGAAGATTAATTAACATTCCATGACAACAGCATGTACTCAAATGAATTGAGGAAAATTGAACATCAAACTTGCACAAAATACAGACACAGAATTTCACTCGAAAAATCACTGCGATGATTTCTTCTCTTTGTTTCTTTTTCGTTATTTTCCAAAGAAAAGGCAAATCCGACCTGGGATGTACGTTAAATATTTCACTGTACAGTATTCGGTTTACGATGGAGTTCTCCTCCTACAAATTTGTACATAAGTCGGAACGTGTTAAATATATCACTGACCTGAATTAAAGCAGTATTAAAGTCATAATTACAATAAATACCGAAAAATCATGAATATGAAACAAATGAAAAACAGTCAGTCGTATGTCGGTTCCGTCATGAACCAAGGCCCCTGTAATTTTTTTATTACTACCTGTCCTGTCCACAACTCACCTACAGGTATAATGAATCCGTGAGCCACTTTTGGTTCCCGACCCACCAGTTGAGAATCACTGCTCCAGATAATAAATTTTGCTTTCTTGTTTTTATGATGTATTTTTCACTATTATTTTTCAGTTTGCAAACACCCATAAATGTTCTATTTGGTTTCTTTTTATTCATTTTTCAGTGGTTGTACATGCAGCGGGTTACATTGACCAATGAACATTTTTGACATACCAAAGAAACCTAACAGGAGGGATAAGGAACAATTGGAAACAATCCGGTCTAAAGAATTTGCGTCACGACAATGGCCGTGTCCATCCACGGTCAAAAGTCTTCCTTCGCCCTCTGTGAACCAGGATGTAGGCTGCTACACGAAGGCATGTGAAGGTTTTCGTGTGAGATGCAAGCCGTTCGGTTTCTGACCTACTTTCAGGATTGGATTACAGCTGGACTGATTCTCGAAACAGACCTCTGAAGCGAATCCCGCCCATATTTTTGGATTATGCGCATCAGAGCCAGAGGGTCAACGTCCTAATTTGTCCTCCTTAACACTCAAAGTTTGCTCTTTGTGGCTCAAGCTGGCCTTCATCTGATGTTTTTTTTTCTTTTTCTTTTTCTTCAACTCTGCTATGTTGGTTCTCCCGCTCGCCTTAATGACCACGCTCAAGGCTCTGTATCGTTCACGCAACCATTAAAGTAGACATAATGAAAAATGGACTTCTCAATGGCTTGGATACAATTCGTTGGGTCTCTGGAAAGCCTGCCTGTCAGATTGTCACTAAAAAGTAGTGCTAATTGACCTAATACTGCCACCAGATAGTTTCTCCACCCATAACTTGGCAGCGAGGCTGGGTCTTCATCCGCCATTTTCAAGCGATGGCCGGACTACATGGAAACATGATTATGTCAATGGCAAACGCAGACTGCGTTATCAGAGTTAGCTTCTGATAACGGCCCATACTTGAATGTTCGGTGTGGGGGATGGGGTTATTTGCCGCTAGTGATGTGTCCGCTGCATGCACCACATGCACAGATCTGATCTCATGAAGTGTAATTTAGCGGCTTGGTGATGAAGTGCTCGTGGTGTCTTCATGAAAATAAATGATAAATAAATAAAACTGACATTTTCACACAGCACTGTGTATGCCTGGTTAGAGTGTATGCCTCACAGTTCTGAGGACTGGGGTTCAATCCCCAAAAAAAAACCTACTGCCACACACACAGAGGTTTTTAGTTTTATTTTTACAACTGGTTTCCGCTCACCACTACTCCGCCCCTTGTCATCATGGTAACAAAAGCTGTACTGGACAGTGGCCCCCACAGTAAAGGGGGTTTGGTGTTATCAGTGAAAAGTCATTTAGCAGCCTAATGAAGTGCTGCACCCACCAACTTCATTGGAATTGGGGTTGTATTACCCTTGAATTTCGATTTCCAAACTATTCATCTATCAATGTGTTGTCTATGTAATAATATAAGGAGGTGATTCAATATTTATATTTATATTATATTTATTTCAAAATCAGCCCTCTGAGAGAAACCATAACTACAATGTGGCCCGCGACACAAATGAGTTTGACACCCCTGGTCTAGATATTTGAGAAGGGGTTGGGGAAGAAACACCCAGTGAGGACATGCAACAACTAATCAATAGGACAACATGAGAGATGACAGAAAAGGACGGATGTGAAGGACAGGTTGTGGAAAATGAGCAAGGCAGTGCTATTGATGAGTGGTGTGGTGGGAGGCTTTTTATAGTGTCTAAACACCTATAAGAACATGTGAGTTGATACCTTAATATAACCTGTGTTAATGTTAGTTGTCCCAGCACAAGCAATTAAAGAGGGGTATAATTCTTGATCCTCAAGGTATTTTGACATTAAGATACCTGGGAAATGTTTTAAATTGTGAAAAAGCATAGTATGTCTCCTTGAAATTGGCTAATCCAGCCCAGGAGGTAAGGTTTCAACACGTGGAGATGCTGTGCTTGTCAGTGAACCAGGACACTTTGTGCAGATTGACACACCTTTTTCGGGGGACTTTGATCAAACAAATACTTTGTTGGCCCAGTTTTCTGAAAATGTGGTCACTATATAACCAGCTCAACCTTAGAAATACTGTCATGTGCCCCTCAATGGCAAAAATATGAAAAGATGTTGTCTCCTTAAGTCTCCTGGTGTACCCGTGCGGGTCAAACTGACCCTTTTTTTTAATAAAAAAAAATATATATATATGGATTGAAAAACTAGTGGCAGCACATTGCCGACTGGTTAGCACATCTGCCTCACACTTCTGAGGACCCGGGTTCAAATCCGGCCTCCCCTTTGTGAAGTTCGCATGTTCTCCGCGCGCCTGCGTGGGTTTTCTCCGGGTACTCCGGTTTCCTCCCACATCCCAAAAACATGCGTGGTGGGTTGATTGAAGACTCTAAAATGCCCTTAGGTGTGAATGTGAGTGCAAATGGTTATTTGTTTACATGTGCCCTGCGATTGGCTTGGCTGGCGACCAGTTCAGGGTGTACCCCGCCTCTCGCCCGGAGTCAGCTGGGATGGCGGGTCACATTGACCCATGAACACTGTTGGTGTACCCAAGAAACAGACAAGAGGAACCGTGTGCAGGTTGATACAAAATAGGGCGATTTAGGGATACAGTGTTTATATGGATATTTTGTTAAGTACCACCACTCTGTATGTTTCTTTGGTCCACCAAAAATGTTCATGGATTAGTGTGTCCTGCAATGCCATTACTACCGATTCAGGCAATATTTGGGAACAGCTCGAATAATTTTTTGGTTACCATGAAAAATTCACATAAAAATATAAGTCCAATTAAAATATTCGGCAACTCCTAGAAATTTTTTGGGGGTTAATATTAAAACGTCACATAAAAATATGAATCCAATTAATTTTTTTCACTATTTGTATTTAACTTTTTTCTTTTTTTTTTTTTTCCATCTTTAAAAAAAATTTCAGTTCAAAATTTTTAAATGGGTCAATTTCACCCCCTAAATAACAAGTGTTAACAACTTTGTGGAACGGCATTAATCGCACTGCATGTTTGTAAATCAAGTATCCATCCATTTTCTGTACCGCTTTAGCCTCACTAGGGTCGCGGGCGTGCTGGAGCCTATCCCAGCTATCTTCGGGCAAGAGGCGAGGTACACCCTGAACTGGTCGCCAGCCAATCGCAGGGGTAAATCAAGTATATTAATCCTTTACATATTGAAAAGGTACTATGCCCAAGGTGCTTTTCCAAAGTTACCACATTCAATGGAAATGAATGGCACATTGCACACTGATGATAAGGATCAACAGTGGGGTTGGAACCTGCAACCGTCTAGCTGAGAGTTAACTGCCCAGGCACACTGCACGCACGGCAATAACAGTGGGACCAGTGTGCTAATCTGTGCCGACAGGGTAATCCCAAACATATTGCTACACACTAAAGATTAAAGTCTACTCTGCAGTTCTTCTTAAGCGGATGTCATTTGTTTTGCTGCAGGGAAGCTTGCTGGAAAGTTCAAAGTTTACATACAGTTGCATAATAAGTCAATTTATTTTAACTTTTGTTTAGAATCGTCACGTAGTTCACCAAGGAACATTGTTGCCATTTATGAGAAACTGACATGCACTCTCCCAATTGACCTGTGGTTCAAAAGGGAATTTCCAATATTCTCTTAAAAAAGAAATGGCTTTGCGATGTGTTCATTTTTGTTTAACTGATGATTGAACATGCAGCGGGTCAAGTTGACCCAAAGCTGAAAGGGGGGAAAGAAGTTTCCAAAATTCATCCTCAAAGTAATGGCATTGAGGTGTGTTTATTTTTGGCTTATTTTCTCTTTCTTGTTTTTAACGATTACACATAGAGCGGGTCAAATTGACCCAGAGCAAAAAGGATGTGGGGTAGGGAATGTGGTGGAGTAGGAAGTTTACAACAATGATATAAAATGTTCTCAAAATATTGACTGAATAGTTATTGATGGTGATGCGGTGTGCTCATTGTATTTTTCATTTTTTTTCTTAAATTATCATCATTTTTATTCTCATTGAACATACAGTGGGTCAAACTGACCCCACACTAAACAAGCTTGTAACACTCACACCAAAAAAGTGTTTCAATAAATATTTAATGAATAGTGCATAATGGAATTGCAGTGTGTTTAATTTGGGCTTCTTTTTAAGATTTTTTTAATTTTATTTTATTAAAATTAACATGAAAAATTCTGGTTTACCAAAGAAACAATATAAAAATAACAAGGTTCAGGGAGCAATTCTTTGAAGGCTGGCAGTAGTATTTAGTCGTAATATTATTTTTTGCAGTTTGATAAATGGCACAATTGAACATCCTATGGTCTGATCCTATTATATAGCCAGTTTGAGCTTTATGACACAGTGAGCCATAAAAAGAACAGCTAGAGAGGCGCCGCTCACACACACTAGTGGACGATAAAATAAGGCTGAGGCACAGTGAGGGGACACATCATTGACTGTACAGTGCTGGATGTTCGACAAGTGAATATGATGTTCATCCACAGTAACACATTTGAAGCCCATATGGGCTACGGCACGCTAGAACAAAAGTGCATTTCCACGTAGGACAAACATAATAAGTCAATTTATTTGAACTTGAGGGATTTACAGTGGCCCAAACATCCTGTTATGTTGCAAGTCAAACTGCCTGTTTTTTAAGTGCTCCCCCACCCCCCGAAAAAATAGTAATAAAAGAGTTTGATACTTTTACATTTCTTATTTTTAAAACATAATTTGAAAAAAAATCTCTTTGTATTTTCATAATGATGTGTCACATTGACCCATAAACATGGGTAAGACACCTATACCTCAAAAACATAAAAGGAGGGTCAAATTGACCCATTGTAATGCCATCTGGGATGGCCAATAGTCACAATATCTTTTTTAAAAAACTATTTTTGCGGGGTCAAATGAACCTTTTTAATTGAATAAACTATTGGGGAGGTGGCCTTTTTTCCTTGTCTTGTTTTTTTTTTAATATTAAGGAAATTGCAGATTATGCTGAAAATACCTGATTAAACGCACAGTGGGTCACATGGACCCATGAACATTGGTGGTGTACCTAAGAAACAAAATAACAGGAAGGTCAAACTGAGCCACTCTAAAACACAAAATATATATTGAAAATAAAATGACACGGCCTTGTTCTTTACTTCTTTTCATTACATATTTTTTGAAAACATGTCTTTAGGTTATGCTAATTTGACCTGTTTAAAAATGTAAAATCAAATATTAGAATAAAAAAAAAAAAAAAATAGGTTTAATTTGTTATTGTATATTATTAAGAGAAAAATTCGACATGCTATATTGTGATCAAGTTTAACAAGGAGATTCCACTTTCCTCAATTTAACCTTTGCGGATTACCATATTGATGACTGAGAATCGATGCAGACATTTAAAAAAAAAAGAAATAATTAAAAATAAAAATATATATATATATACACACACACACACACACACACACATATTTTCGGGATGGTTAATGTAGCATCTCATATTGATCCATAAACATTTTTGGTGTCCCAAAGAAAGAAAAAAAAACAGGAGGGTCACAAAGCAAATAGTAGCCATAAAACACGAAGGTTCATTTGGATGTGGACACAAATAGTGTGCTTCATCCTCCCTGTGCATTTATGGTGCTTTATTGCCCAGTGTAGGCGTTGTGCTCTGCTCTTTGAACACTTGCCTAATAAAAATCAACTGTAAATGGGGAAGATTATGACATTACATAATAGCTGAGATGATTATTTGACAGGGAGGATCGTTAACGGGGTTGTAAACGCTATTAAAATAAAGTTACTCTTGAGCAGGAACTCGGATGGTAAAGTCATAAAACGTCAAGGGTTTATGAGCACTTTCTTCCCTAGCAACTAGTTCACTCAAAGTGTTTATCTCGTTTAGCGGCATCCAAAGCATATGACTTCATCAATAATAAGCTATTTATAACCAATGTTATTCAAAAGGTTTCTCGTGGCCTCCTGTTATGATGTTTCTAAGGAACTTCAATAATGTGCCTGGGTCAATTTGACCCGGGGCATTGTCTGTCTGCAGCCAGGTCAGCACTGCAAATGAAAGTCTGCTCTCAACTGCTACCTGGGTAAATGAATGAATGTTTGATTTACAGAAGAAAGAAACATTGCATCTCATTATTTACTTCATAATGAACCATTTATGACGCATCAGACTACTTTGGGGAGAGATAATCAATCATGTTGGTTAATGAATTGATTAACCCCTCCTGTTACGTTATTTTGTCGGGAACAGAAATCATGTCCCTGGGTCAATTTGATCCGCAGTGTGTATAATTATACGAAGTTTCAGCAGGGGGGGGGGGAGAAACAAACAATAAACATTGTCGAATGATTAACTTCATTACTGATCAATTTATATAATTCCACTGGTTACTTTTTTCTTAATTTTGCAATTTGGATCTTGCTAGAGGATGAAATAGCAACAAATAAGCAATACTGGTTGTTACTGGGGAACACAATTGTTGTTGAGTTAGGTCTGACAGCTGTTTTTAACTAATTTTTGGGTACCAAATCCAAAACTGATCTCAGTTTTTCTCTATCACGTCAAGTTTTTGAACTATAGATCCCAGTTTTCTTAAAAAATATGAAAAATACTGTATTTAGCAGATATGTGCTTGCTCTATAAAACTTTTCAAATACTGACATCCAGTGAAACATGAAAGAAACAGGCATGACTGCTATGTTTATTTAACACTATTATGTTTTACAATGGGCGGCACGGTGGAGGACTGGTTAGAGGGTCTGCCTCATAGTTCTGAGGACTCAGGCTGAAATCCGGCCCCGCCTGTGTGGTGTTTGCATGTTCTCCCCGTGCCTGCGTGCGTTTTCTCCTGGTACTCCGGTTTCCTCCCACATCCCAAAAACATGCATGGTGGCTTGATTGAAGACTCTAACTTGCCCGTAGGTGTGAATGTGAGTGCAAATGTTTTTTTTTGTTTCTGTGTGCCCTGCGATTGGCTGGCGACCGGTTCAGGGTGTACCTGAACTCCTCCAGTTACATTCGCTTTACGGAATAGTAACGTTTGATTATCCAAAAGTGTCAGAAACTAAAACAAATCCCAGTAAACATTGTTTACTCCATATGTCATTATTACCAGTAACTGAGCTGTGAAATGAACCATTTACATTGTATAAGTTGATTATACTTACAAAAAAATATATTATTAAAGTGGGTCAAATTGAACGGGGCCCATAACAAGGAGACAAAAGTGACTTTAACAATAATAATATTAAATCAAATAGCATTCTCACACACAATCCGCTGGCAGTGTGTGAACACCCCGAGGGAAAAAAAGCACCGCTAGATGAAGCTGTACTGTAGTTTGTTTAGTTGATGAGATCACAAAGCGCCGACGCCACTTCATCACTGGAGACACGTTGTCCATATAAGGACATACGAGCAAGAGGCTGCCGCACGACACTTGAGGGCTAGCGCATCAGCCACAGAAAAGGGAAGAAGGCACTGGAGTGGCTTGCCAGAGCAGTTTTCGGGAAGAAAGTTCTGCTTGTAATCAACATTCACAATCCATCTTACCTTACCCACCAAGTCTTCGGTGGAGAAATGTCGTTATTATGTCACTATTGTACGTTGAATCAGGACGTCGCAACTTAACAAAATTCTGAAAGGCTCACTCACACATTTTCAAAAATAAGTAGATAAAAGATGAGCTTGCTTGTTTAATTTCACACTCGATGGGTGGGCTGGCATGCCAAAGACCATTGTCTAAAAACAAAAAGTCCGTTTGTCATAGTTTTGTTGTCTTATCAACATGGTTCACAGGAGTCAGTTCTTGATTACCTGATACAAAAGTTCATTGCTCACTATGGTGCATATTTGAAATTGTCAGCTGACATCACAAAGACAGATCCAGGTCTCCAAGCGAGGAGAAGCACTGATCGACACTCGGATCGGTAACCTCCTCCAGGGTGGGCGGCTTCCATTTGGGACTCTGGTCCTTGTCAACCAGAACTGATTAACACACACACACACACACACACACACACACACACACAAATGGAGTTTAGCGACATTAAGAGACGTGACAAATGGACACGGCGTCCAACTTACCCGCTCTTACGCCCTCGTAGAAGTCATAGCCCCGCTGCAAAGCGACACAAACCATGTTAAGGGGTCATGTTCTACTTTGACTTCAAAGGAATTGGATAGAGAAGTGCATAACATTGATGCTGCCATGAAACATTCAAGTTTCATGTTTGACATTTCATTCAAGAGTAAAACTCAACTGAACCCACAATTACTTTTTTCCAGTGGTTAAACATGCGGTGGGTTACGTTGTCCCAAGAACATTTTTAGTGTAACAAAGAAACAAACATAAGAGGACGGCTAAGTTGGTTGAAATAACTTGCATAACGTACATGTGACTTCTGAATAAACTCTTTTTAAGGACAAGTGTCCAGTGTGGCCTTCTCTCACCATACAGGCCTGACTCAAGCGATACTCCATCACCAACACGTCCTGCAGGTTGAGAGTGGCGCCGAGCTGCAGCTGTTTGTAGGTTAGTTTCAAGGACGTGGGAGACATCTTGGACAATGTCTGCGGAAGAACAACCGGGACAAAGAGAAAGTGATTTGATTGCTTGTCCCGAACATTTCTTCCTACCAAAACTCACAAAGTAGCACCCACCCATGGAAAGTTGGGAAAAATAAAATTGCCCTGAACATCAGTTTTACCAATGGCCATGAAATTGGGTGGACATGTCTATCATAACAGGATCCACGAAAAAGTCTTATGCACTCATGCTCAAAAGTGAAAAGGATGTTAGCTACTTTGGCCTAAATCTGAGATTTCGGTCAAATTCCTTCAGTTGGCCAACCTGAAAATGTTTTAAAACATTAGCCCATGAGACCAGTTTCACCGATACACACCAAATTTGGCGGACATGTCTATCATTACAGGATGTACAAAAATGTCTCAAGGACCCATGATGGCAGATGAACAGGGAGGCTGCCATTTTGGGAATAAATGGCCATTTTGTTGGCCATTAGTTTATTAAGTAAGTATGTATCTATCTATCCATCCCTCCCTGCCTCCCTCCCTCCCCGAGGAAGAGAAGCAACAGTTCTGAACTTTCTCCATTTATAGACAATTTGTCTAACCGTGGCCTGATGAACAAAGACTTTTAAGATACTTTTGTAACCTTTTCCATCTTTATATAAGCCATCAATTCTTAATTGTAGGTCTGCTCAGAGCTCTTTCAAGGGAGGCATGGAACATGTCAAGCAATGCTTATTGGCAGCAGAAAATTCTAACCTGCTGTGTGTTTTCTAGCAGCCAGAGCACTTTTAAACCACATCTCCAATCTTGTCTCATTGTTTGGATTCTAGGAATGTTTACGTTACTTACAATAATATTGTTTGTGTGGTATTAGTTTAAGCAGACTGTATATTCTTGTGATTTAGATGAACATCAGGCCACATTTTATGACCAATTCATACAGAAATTCCAAAGGGTTCACATACTTTTTCCTCTCACAATATCTACCTCTCATTTTCACAAAATTCCCTCAGTATTGCCCCCCCAAAAAAACTCTTAAATATGTGAAATGAACCATTTTGTATACTTTCATTGGATTTTAATTGCCAAACAAAAGACGTTTCACACCAAAAAAAAAGGTTTAACTATTTTTTTATTTGATTTTTAACAATAAAATGGGACAATTTGACGTGTTACATAACAGCAGGGTTTAGCAAAGTGCTTTTGCATTATTAATACCGACTGCAATGAGGAGGGCATCAGCAACAAACAGTGGAGCTGTATGCGGGGGAGGGGCCTATAATCTTCAGTCTTTTTTATAATCCATCCTTGGTCTGGCGTCATTGGACGATTCAAATGGATATGATGTGGAAAAACAGAATTAGTTAAATGCGTTTTAGGAAAGCTACTTTTCTGTGAAACACAGCTTCTCCCGAGAAGCTCCACATGGACGAGTGAGATGGCGCCGAAGAGGCACAAAACCAAGACTAACCCCATTAGGTGCTTAACTGCGGTAACTGCTAATTACTAATACACTCAAATGGCTTGGCTCTGTTCCAGCGGTCCTAACAGATGTTTACCAGATGGTGAGGAAGCGGGAGCTGAGAACGAACCAATCGTGGATACCATCTGGACTAATGTGTATCAAAACATCACCACATCATTTTATTGTTGTCTGGGAATCACATTTTTAAAAAATTCTTATCGTGAAGCATGGCTTCAAGTTGGATAATTATTTTGAGAATTCGCCATGAAAAAAGGGTTGCGCGGGCGCGCTCATCACCGCATGCAGCTCTAATTACTAATACAACTTCTTTTTTCTTTCTTATCGTTATTAACTGCATTACTAACAACGTCATTGAAATATGTGAAATGAACCCATTTTAATTATGTTGATTCCACTCATCAAGCACAAGTACTTATAACTGTATTTCCTTAATGATAGAATGGGTCGATTTGACCCGCAATATAACAAGAGGCTCAACTCTTTAGAGCGCAATCAAAAAGCCACATAAGTAGAATTTTAGTAATTCATTAAAAAAAATAATAATAATTTTATCAGCCCAAACCCTTACAACACTGAGATTGAAATATTTGACTTGTCTGGTAGAAGATAAAAACAATGGACATAAAAGCATCCTGTACTGACATTTTGAATAACCTGAAGGTATGTATTTTTGTACCAACTCTAGTTACTAGAGGCAAGTGACCACTTTAAGTTAGGTAAGCAAACTGTACAGTGCAAACAAATCAAAAGGCAGATTAAAAGTCAAGCAAATACCTCCACTTGTTTCTTAGCAAAATCTGATCCGTCTGCCTTCAGGTTCTGCATGATACCTTCCATACTATTTGAGCTGAACAACCTTTGGGGATGAAAGCAACAACGTGCTCATTTTACATGCTTGATTATAATATACAGTAATTAGCAAGCGTTTTTAGAATTGCATGACACAGCAGTGATTCACTCCCTACCTGTCAATATCAGACATATGCTTCTCCAGGACAAAAGGCTTGTCACGATCGAGGCTGCTCTGAGAGAAGTACAAAATGGATTATAAACACCAAAAGCAATCAAGTTCTGTTCAGACTCCTCACCTCGTTCTGGAAGGAGTCTAACACGCTGGAGATATTCTCTGCAGAGGGAGAACTCAAGTCCACCAGTTCCTTCTCCAGGTCCAGCATCTATTACAGTGAAAAACGAACAAAAATACAAAACTGAAAACAAATTTACAGGTGATTGAACACTTTTAGCAAGTCTGTATGGAAGAGATTATTCAAGCCCTTGTATCAATCAAACATCTGGTGATGTGTTCGCTGCATGTCCCACATACAATAATCCGCACACTAAATTGCCGGGTGTAACTAGGCAATTTAGTGATGAAGCGCTGCCTTCAAGAGTGAAAATAAAATCAGTGCTCTGACTCGTGTGTACGTCACTTTTTTAGACTCAGGCCCAACAAGAAGCCACTGGCTAGCTTGGTCCCAAGTCGTCATGGTAACGACCGGTTCTCGCGTTGTCACAATGTAATCCCTCAAAACAGGAGGCAGGACTTCACCAAGTTGCAGAGTTCCATTTATCAATTAGAGTAGCGGATCTCTGCATGCGGACGCACTCTCAAATACAAATATCCCCTAAAACACAAATCCAGTGGCTGATCTATCATGACAAATTAAGGTTAATAGTCGACTCAACCTCCACCACCCACAGAAATATAAACAAAAGCCACCTGTGGAGCTGCCAGACACATAGTGACTCAGCATCCGGTTTTCTGTGACGTACACACACATTTGACATCCCTGCATGAATAAAATCAAAAACATTTGGCATAATTTTTAGAGAATATAGGCATCTTTTGTAGAAAATAAGTACTTTTGAAATTTGCTTCTTAAAATATGACTTTCATCCCTTTAACTGACTTGAATATCATAATATTACTACCTTAACTTGGAAAAATACAACATTATTGTTGCAAATGTATGACCTTTTTATCCCAACAAAATATGCCTTTGTTCTTGTTCTAAGATTACAACTTTTTTGGGGGAAAAAAATACTTTATTAATTATAACTTTATCCCCCCCAAAATCTATTTGTTATTATAACAATACTTTCTTTTCCTAAAAAAAAAAACCAGGCTCCTTTTTAATTCCTATTGCATTTAGGTTTTAGTACACATGGTAGTTATTGTTAGCATAATTGCCAAAGTGCTTCAAACTTACTGTCACAATATGAATGAAAAATACCAATGTGCTTGCTAAAATTTGTGTTTCACGTCAGTATCCAGCCGTCGTCATGGTACACAAAGGTTGAATCGAGGACAACTGGACTCCTCCTGTTTTCTCAATTTGTTTTGTCTTTCTTGTTTTCCGAAAATCTTAAGAAATGACTTGGGTAACGACACTATTTGGCTAATATTATGTTGAATTGGTGTTATGATAATAAGAAGTCTTTGGAAACATTTCCTTGGATAATGCTAAATAACTCCTGTTTCTCTAGGCTATGTTCTATACAATATTGCATTAATACAAGGAGCCGCAACACAATACGTATACCTTCTTGGACTCAACAAAGTGAGTGGCAATTCCAGCTCTGTGCACGTCACGGCCTCTGAGGCGGAAGCCCGTCAGAGCCAGAAACAGTCCCAACTTTCCCTGAAGCCTCGGGAGGAAATAGCCACCGCCCACATCGGGGAACAGACCTGTCACAGTGAAACACAAGACTTCAATTTATGACATGTAAAGCAACAAGAGCAGTGGCTCATTTGCAGGAGACAGGACTGCCTCCTCAAAACAGCAATAAACAATAACCCTTCAATAATAGGAAGACGTAAGCATCCCACACATTAGTAAGACACCTGGGAACTGCTTTAAATTGTGGGGGGGGGGGGTGCATAAATGTGCATGATTGACAGTGCAAGAAGCAAAATAAATAAATAAATTACCTAAAATGTTTCCATATCTGAAATATTTCATCAGTAATCTGTTAGGAATTACGTCTGTGTTTTCAATTGAATTCAGCATTCCTAAATGTGAACTGAAGCTTTTCTGGTCACAGTTTGTGTGGCACGAGCCTCGCTGAACTGCAGTGGGATTAGAGACCAGTTGGCCGAAAACGTATTATCATAAAGCGTGGCGGATGATTGCAGGGACGCTTAAATCTGTCGAGGTTGCTGCAGGGATATTATCAGTTCAGAGAGTACAGAAAAATAGCATCAAATACATTGTCATTGTTGTTAACATTATGGACATCCATTGATGCATTTTTTTAGGTTCATAACATACTAACTTTCATACTGAAAAGACTAAACCTTTCCTACATTTTATTACTTGGGTCAATATGACGCGCCACATAACGGGAGGGTTAAACCACCATTGGGAGAAGCCTGATGTGTGTGTATGGGTGTTATGCTCATAAACCTTTTATTTATTTATTTTGCAAGAATACATTGTATAAGACCACGGTAGTCTAAACACGGTATTCTGATTAATACTGCATTCGCGGAATAAGAATCAGAACGGATTAATCCATCAATTTTAATTTTCTTAGTGGGCCACCATGTTTGGCAATATAGCCCTCTGCTGTCACATGACCAAACCCGGAAAACAGATAGCGGACTCCCTGTGTATGCTGCGATAACTAGCACAACTACGGGTTGATGACATGATTAGGGTTGGGCATTGAGAATTGAGAACTGATTGGAACCGGATTGGATGACTGACACAAAAATAAAATCTAAATTATTTTACCATACTGGAAAGAAAGTAGAACCAGTTGCATTACAAGCTTAACATTGACCTAAAACTTCACCAAAGGTCAAACTAGCAACTTCACATCACAATGAACTGGAACAAAATTCACATAAACGTTGTCTCACAGGACCACAAACATAAACCTTGTTCCTCATCGGTGGCTAGGTAAAGGAATCCCTTCAAAATAAAAGGCTACATGCTTAAAACAGGAAGTTAAGTTAAAACTTGCACATAAAAACCATTTGATGTGATAAAACAGTTGTAAATAAGTATTCTAACAATGCTATTTAACTTTTAGCTGAAACATAAATTAATGAATATTAAGTAAATTTGGTTAGTTCCACACACGTTGCCTTTTAGTTCATAGGTCTGATATTGATACTGGTTAGAAAGAACCCAGAGACAAACGTTCATTTTAGTCTATGCTGCGGGCTGCTACAAAAATTGGTGTTCATAATTTGGACAACCCCTTATTTAAACTATGCAAACTTTTTTGACCCAGCCCCCTAAAAGAACCGGAACTGGAATCGAATTGAGGAATCGGACTCGGGACCGGAATCGCTCAAATTGAAACAATGCCCAACCCAAGACATTATGGTTTGATTTTATTTATTTTTTTAGCAAGTTTGGGTTTGGTGAAAATTCATGAATTAATCTGTTTAATTCTCATTCCATGAATGCAATATCAATCATAATACCGTGTTTAGACTAGTGGTGGCATATACAATGTATTATTGTCCCCCAGAATTTGGGGTTTACTTTGCTTTTAAGTGACAAAACAATGTATTCATTCCCTAATGTCAGTAGTCATTTGTCCATTGTTAATCTCCTCACGGGGCATGAGCAGTGGGCCATCTGCCTATAAGTAATTAATCTTATGAGCAAACTACATTCCAGCATAAGAGGCTGGGCGTGGCAATTTGCACCACTTTTGGCGATGTCATCCACGAAAGTGATCATTTTCGTCTGTAAGTGAGCTCTCACACTCGTGCTGAGTGCTCACACCCACATTGCGGCTTACCAATAGCGGTCTCGGGCATGGCGAACATCGTTCTTTCGGTGGCCACACGAAAACGTCCGTGAACAGACAGACCAACTCCCTGCGGGTGGAGAATGAGACAATAACGTGACAACAATTTAGTCCCAAATGAAGTCCCAACAATGAAGAACGAAGTCCTGTTGTCGGCCATGTGTGGCGTATTAATGTTACAGTACCTGTTATACATTAAAGGTTTAATCATCCATTTTCTACAGCAATTGTCCTCATTAGGGTCAGAGGTAAACTTGGGTCTATCCCAACCGACTGGGTTCACCCGAGACTGGTCGCCAGCCAATCGCAGGGCACATAAAGACAAACAACCCCTCAAACTAACATTCAATGGACAATTTAGAGTCTTCATTGATCCTGACATGCATGTTTTTGAATGTGGGAGGAAGTCAGAAATGTCAAGAAAACCCTACTAGAACATTTGAACTTTATTTGGGGTTAATTAATAGTTGATTTTGAAATGATGGCAGGTGTGTGCTGACCATTCAACACATGTTTGCATGTGATTAGTTAACTCTGAACACAGCCAAACACCGAGTTATAAGAGTGCAACAACACTTGTGCAACAACATTATCTCAGCTCATTTTTATTTCCCCTCTTGAAAAGATGTATTATTTTAAATTCAATTGAGATGTACAGGCTATAGGTCACATTAAAGGAGGAAAACGTTTTGAAATTATTTTTAAGCAACAAAATATGGAAAAAATGAAGTGCTGTGAATACTTCCCAGATGCACTCTAATATCCAGCTCTTAGGTCACAATTTGTTTACTTTTCTTGTAAACGAATTAACATAATCATTCTTAAGCCTTTGCAGGGGATTCAAGTCATGCAAAAATAAACACTTCGCCAGACCGCATTATGCTGGAAACTTGACATAATAGTGAGAAAATACGCTGGTTATAAGAAGAGATGCTGAAGGTTCTAGTTTTCCGGCTACAGCTTTCGCTTTCTGTGTGGAGTTCTTATGGTCCGCTTGCGCTGATGTGGCTTCCCTCTGGGTATTCCTGCTTCTGACTCAAACTATTATTGAAATAAATACAATACAGGTACTTTAAACACATTATATGGACTAAAACTACAGTCAAGGTCACATCACGGAAAGATTAAACCCAACTGTGATGTGATGGGTGAAACTGACCGATTTTAAAGTTAAAACAATTTGCCAATATTATGTAATTACACACACACACACACAAACATACATATATTATATATATATATATATATATATATATATATATATATATATATATATATATATATATATATATATATATATATATATATATCTCACTCACACACACTATTTATTTATTTATTTTTTGACAAACACCCAAACAAGGTACTTAAATCCTCCTCTTACGGTTGTATTGCAGGAGTAGCAACAATGTTACTGTTTCAGATTGACCTGAAGCATTTTTTATGATCCAAAAATGTCCAAAATGATAATAAAAACGCACTTACTATGCGATATAGAAGTGAAAAGCCACTTTAGACATTTTTGTTTGTTTTAAATGGGTCAATTTGAGCCATAACACAAAAGGATGGTTAAATATATTAACCCGGTTGTAACACAAGGGGCACAAATGGGAGCAAGGAGTGTTCATTCTTTATTTTTATTACTGTATTTATTTTTGAATGACTAAACTTGCAGCAGGTCACATTGACACGTGAACATTTCTGCCATCCCAAAAGAAATAAACATAACAGGACGGTTAAGGACAAAAGTTAAACATATTGAAGCCCAACAGCAAACCTCTCTAATGATTCATGTTGGTTATTTTTGGTGGGGGGTGGCGAGTAAGGTCATAATTCAAATTCAAGCTATATCTGACTCCTGCAGGGTGGCAACAATGTGTTATCCAATCAGATGCCATCGTGCACTCTGAGCAGGTAACACAAAGTCCTCTGCCGACACCCTCAGACGGAAATCTACATCGCACCTAATAACAGTAACTGTCCATTATCTCAAAATGCCTGCTCTGTTTGGAATCTTCCCCTGACCTCAACCCCATTGAGAACAAGTGGCGTAGCCTTAGTCACCCGAGTGTACCACTGGAATATAATCCACAGGTACAATCAAAAGTGTCATGAAATGCCACTGTGCCATCTTAATTATTATTCAAATGAATAACTTTCACTTACCCCTCCCATTGTTATTCCGTCGATGAAGGCAATAAATGGTTTCCTGCATGTTCCTGAAAAGATCACATGTATGAGGAGGAGAAATGTCGGGGAAATGTGAGTAACTACAGGGGATTTACCATAAATTGGTTGATTGGGAAGACAATTTTTATTTTAATGGCCATAAAGCTCACCTATAGCATTGTTCAGAATGTATTCCTCACGGAAAAAGACCTTCGCAAGGGGATCGCCAACTTTCCCCGCTTCAGTAATTGCTGAAAAGAAATGAAGCATCAAATGTGACAACAGTCAGTAGGATTCGATGGGAAACCAAATTCTGAATTCTGATCAAACATCGGTGTCGGCTTTCTGCACATGCTGGAGCTTTCTTGGTTGGAGTTTGAACGACATTTAATTCACAAGAAGAAGCGGAAGCCCGATGGGGAGTTTGGACTGACAAGGAAACGTCCACTAGCTTAATGCTGACACATAATGGGATATGCCATGGATGGGCTAAGAAAACTAGCCACGATTTCGGGGTGGTTATAAACCTTTAAACAACTTCAAACAAACAGTAGCAAAACATGTAGACAGACAATATAACAATACTCATGGGCATATATTCTTTATTATATTTACTTCAAGCTTAGTTGTGACGGTCTCCTGTGTTTCGTCATGAAGACTACGTGTAGTATGTCTGTATGTATTATACTGCCTCCTGGTGGCTGAAGCATGCACACCAGACACACAAAGCCCATTTAATTAATGCATGAAATCATGATACACAAACTGTTTAATTACTTACATTTTATTTAATTATGTAATTACTGTATCATTTTTATAAACTACATTATTGTAGAGTTTTTTTTATATTAAAAACACAGTAGTTTTTGGTAGTGTTTTTTCGGTTGGTTGTAACGCATTTATGGCATTTTCATTCATTTCAATGAGGAAAGATATTTGAGTATTGAGTATTTGAGTTACGAGCACGGTCACGTTTTTTTTTTTTTTTTTTTTTTTTCAAAAAAAATATTTTTAACCCAAAACTATTGACTAAATTCCGGGATAAACTACCAATAAGCGTGTTCATTCAGGGGAAAAAAAGACAATCTTTTAAAAATAAATTGAAAAAAATGTCAAAAAAATTTGAAAAACGAAGCAAAACAAAAAAACACTGAATAGGTGAATCCATGCGTGGCAAATCATAATGATGTGGGGGTGGGTCCACTGTAAAAAAAACAGAAGGCTAATACGAAAGCAGTCATTTATATAAGTTGCAAAGTGGCGACATACACAGCAGTGTCCTTGCATAGTCAGTGCATTTTTCAAAATTGCAATAGTTTGTTTTTTGAGTGACAAATCTGAAACTGCTGAGTAATACAGGAGTTTAACCACTAGTACCTCTGATGTCTCCACCGGCGCAAAATGCTTTCCCGCCTGCTCCTTTGATGATCACAAGGTCCGTGTCGCTGTCACTCTCCCATTTCTAACAACACAACATCTTAAAACCACACAGTGACAAGGAGGTTCATAATTTATGAAGAGCACTTTAGCCTATACCTTGAGCTGGGGGTAGATGGCTCTGATCATGGTGAAGTTGAGGGCATTTAGCACTTTGGGCCTGTTCATTGTGATCACACCGGCCCGGCCCACCTTCTCGAGGAGAACCTCGGGCTCCACTCGACTGGACATCTGGAGCCAAAGAGAAACAATTTTATTTCATGCACATAAAAGTTTTGAACATTGAGTATAGTCATTGTCCCACAATGGGGACATTCCTACTGGAGTCTAATAGCCTACGCAGTAGTTAAGTCATAATAATTACAGTATAACATATTTGTTTGAAAAACATTTATAGGCCATAAATAGAAAAGAACCAAATGGGAAACTGTAAGTAAGTACAGCGGAAACTAAGCGTGCCTTCTTTGTCGAGTGATTTGACGTATTCTTTTGCGCAAACTAGTTCATTTCACGTCGTTCGTAAGATCAAAATATCGTATGTCGTAAACCGCGTAACCGGGTCCTCGGTTTACAACATGATATTTTGATCTTACGAACAACTCCTTTGTGCTTTTCAGAGGGCTTGTAACCATCCTCCTGAAAACCACAAAGCAGTCGTTCCCTCACCATGTGTCCTTGAATTCGATGCAGTCTGCAGATGGATCTGAGTCTGAAAGAAGCAACAACATAATGGTCACCTTCTATTTTCGCGTATATGACTTATTATCAACAATGCGTATGATGACATGATAGAGGTAGTGATTTTTTTCCAGTTTTTTTTAATTTGTTTTTTACTTAACACCCCACTGTGACTGGGCCTTATAACATACTTCCAGCATTTCATAACGGCAGCAAAAAATGACCATGCGGCAACAACTGAATAGAAATACCTGTGTTTACATGCCAATGTTGTTAATGACATGACTGTTAGCTGTTGTTCGTCTTCGGACACTGGGCCTCTTCACTTCCTGATAGAGGTAGTAGCTACTCCTGATTGGTCACAATAGTGACGTCACGTGATGTAACGTCCGGGAGCCACCTCCTTTTTTGGTTTGTAGAACAAGAAGAAGAAGACACACTCCCGTCACCAACTTCCAAAATGGCTGCGAACGCTAACAACACGGCTTCCCAACCTGGTAGCAGTGGCGGGGGAAAACAGTCCAGCCCCTCCGCCGAACAGGTGGTGGCAACATTTCAGAGGATGCGTCAGGAGCAACGCAACATGGCCTCTAAAGCAGCCGAGTTAGAGATGGAATCGAATGAACACAGCCTAGTCATTGAGACCCTGAAGGGCGTGGATCCATCCCGGAAATGCTTCCGTCTTGTTGGCGGCGTGTTGGTGGAGAGGACAGTGAAAGAAGTTATGCCGGCATTGCAGAGCAACAAGGAGCAGCTCTCCAAAATAATTGAGTCCATCAACACCAAGATGCAGGAGAAGGGGCGTGAACTCACAGAGTACAGAGAACGCTACAACATTCGCCTGGTGGGCGAGGGAGATGCGCAAGGCCAGTCGACGGCATCCTCCAAAGATAGTGAAGGAGGCGGCGGAGCTGGTGTTTTGGTTTCATAGGTTGTTGTTGTTGTTGTTTTTTTTTTAATGGCATGGCTCAGTGGTTTATTGCATATTGAAAACAGTTGGGAAAAAAAACAATCTAGGTTTGAATTTGTCTCAAGATTTTGGACTGACAACTTCAGGATGAGACGTGCCCTACTGAATCCGTTTTCTGATTCGATAGGGCTCGAATGTTGTTTCCAGTGTGTTCAGTCGCTAAATAACGTGGCAGCGCAGACGAGGTTCTCACGTTGGAGGAATGACTTTTGTTCTCACAAGCTGCAAGGATGAAGGCGCTTGGAAATGTTAAAAACAAAAATCCAGTTTTGGTTTGTTTGTAAGTTGAATATTTTCAATAAAGATTTGGGGAAAAAAAGCAATAAATGAGCCGCCTCGGTCCACATTGACACCAACTCGTGGCACGGTGGTACGGCAACCAATATAAAACATACGTGGGCACAGAGGGTGATTTAATTTAAATACTGTTAATGCCATGGTTTGGCTTTGACTTCTTTTAAGCTTTTAGCGTGACTTTTCTTCGACACGTGATTTACGTCACATGATGCGTTCGGGACAAGCCCGGGAATTTCGCTGAGCGACTTCGGGCACGTTGCCACCTACTGGCGATGCGGTGGCCACAGAAGGATAAATAAAACTGCTTTCGAATAGTTTTTTTTGCTCAGTCGCTCTCACTAATTTTAAAATATAGCTCGTATTTGAGCTTTCATAGCCTGGAGTGTAGCTGTAAGCTTCTTTTAACTTCCTGAAGGAGGCAGCCATCTCTTCTTGGTCAGCGCGAGTGACCTCCCGAGATGCGTTTGGAACAGCCCGGAAAAAAAATGGATTAAGAAGTTCCAGATCCTCAATTTAATGCTTATTTTTGGTTTGTGCTCGCAATATTACACGATTCTAATTGATACATTTATATGTGCAATTAGTCCCCGATAAAAGTAATGGATAAGTACTGAACATTCCTTTATTTTCGCTGTAAATTGAAATCATTTGGTTTCGACATCAAAAGATAATTTTCGTTATTTACATTTGCATCAGATACGACAGCTTAGAACATTGCAATATCTAACTGAATACAATTTTATAGGTGAACCAAAGTATTGTGTACTACTTTCAGGACGATGTCACATCGAATTGGGCTGACAGGTGTGAGAAAGAAACTCGTTCTCTCTGGGACTTTAGAAAGAAGAGCTTTAGGACACATTTACACAACGGACACACATAAATCCTAGATCTCAAGAAAAGAAAAGAAAAAAACAAAGCTGTGCAGAAAGAAGAAACAGCTGAACTCTTGAATCTTAGAATAGCGCCCTTATAAAAACACAGTTGTGTGCTTGACTACATTTCATCCTCATTTTCTTTCTGCTTCACAGTTTCTTGTTTTTCCACCCCCACACAGGTCTCTGGTTTTCATGTCGGCTACACCAAGTATGAATGCAGTCTCGTCTTTTGATGTGAAACCCAAATGTTTTCAGTTTATTGCAAAGTAGAAGCAGGTCCTCAAAGTGACAGCAAGGTGTGGCCCATCTCTGGGCAGTTATCTCGAATTTATTCCGATTTATGAAAACAGGATTAGATGTGAGATTTCAAGATGGCAAATACTGTTGGGATAAGGCGCGGCTTGAGGAAATAGATAAAGGTCAACCTCTCCCATAGCAAAGGAATGAGGTCAGTTTGTCAGCGAGAATAAGCGCTTATCTCCAGGAGTTTCTTTTATTTTGGTCAGGGAAGTCACTAGAACGTTGCAAAGTCCACTCGAGTCTACTACAAAAGACACACATCTGCTTCAAACACAAGAAATTCTTGTCAAGTCTTACATGGGTCGTAAAGCCTGTACAGTGCTAGTGTGTCTGTTGCAATGCCCAGAACGTTTGGCATATGGGAGATGAGTCATGTTTAAGCCTCCTGTTATGTTGCGGGTTAAATTGACCCATGTAAATATTTTTTAAAAGGAAAATATATTCTTTGTATTATTTTTTTTTGATTTATATTATTGATTTTGTTTTTAAATTGGAATTGACATGTTATGGTAAATATCCATCCATCCATTTCAAATACTGCTTATCCTTATTCAGGGTTGTGAGGTGCCGCAGCCTATCCCAGCTGACTTTGGGCAAAAGGCGGACTACACCCTGGATTGGTCAGCATTCAGTCGCAGGGCACGGAGAAACGAACAACCGTCTCACTCGCATTCACACTTTCATTGAGTGGGAAATGAAGCCACGCTGCCTGTACCAAAGTCAGGCAAATGTACTGCATAGTAAAGGGTAAATGTATTGTGTAAAAAAAAAGAAATTCACTTTTTTGATGGTTAAACACACTGCAGGTTAAATTGACCCCGTTAATATTTTTTAAAATGAGAAAAACGGTTTTTTTTTAACTTTCTTTTTTTTGGGGGGTGGGGGCGGGGTAATTATGTATGTAATATAATTGATTCATTTTATAATGTTATTATATATGTTTAGTTATTGTAATCTATTATGGATAATGAAATTACATGATGCAATAAAAATGTAAAAAAAAAAAGAAAAGTTACTTTTTTATGGTTGAACATGCTGCGGGTCAAATTGACTCCTGTTAATATTTCTAAAAATGACCAAAAACATTGTATGTTATGTTTTTAATTTATTTTTAATTAATGTAACAGTATTTATTATATATTTGTAATTTAAAAATATTTAAAATTGTTGTTCTTTGTAATCATTTATTTACATGTTATATTAAATACATTTTGTAAAAAAAATAATAATGCAAAAAATAGAAAATATTGTTTTTATTTATTTAATTAAAACATACTGTAAATATGAGGCATTGTAGTTTTTTTTTTATGTTTAAACATACAGTGAGTCACATTGAAATATTTAGGTGTACCAAAGGAAAAAAACACAACAGGAGAGTTAAGCGCACCATTATCTTCCAATGTTTATTTTTGGGGTATCCTTCACATTTCTGCTGGCATCTTGGGGGATTTCGTCTAGTCAGAGTCGCTGCTGCAGGAACTGCTGGACGACTGAAGAAAACAAAAAACATAGATTGAGAATACAAGCATGAACATTGGGAATTTGTTTTGCAGAAGACCTCACATGGGTGAGTAGGTCTTACCCCATGGCAGTCCTTTCCTTTCTTGTGGCACTTGCCATGCTTGTGGCCATGCTTGTGCTTGTGTTTGCCATGACAATGACCACCATGACCATGCCCGTGTCCATGATCATGTCCATGTCCATGGCCATGCCCATGAGCATGCCCATGATCATTCCCATGACCATGCCCATGCCCATGATCATGCCCATGCCCATGATCATGCCCATGATCATGCCCATGTCCATGTCCATGACTCGATTCACAGCAAGGTGTGCAGCAGGGCTGAGGAGGACAGCCACCTGGTGGATACTGAGGGTATCCTCCAGAAGGATATTGCGGGCATCCCCCAGGCTGGTTGGGGTAGCCCTGAGGGTACTGATTCCCTTTACACACAGAGGAAAGAAAAGAAGTGGGATTAGTTCATTCAACGAATCCTCATGTTATATTCAGAGTCAAAATCAATTGACCCGTTTGAATGTCATAGAAATACGTACATTAAATCTCCAATTATGTTGCAGCTTGCGGGTTACATCGACTGATTTTAAAGTAATAGAAATAGAATTATTTAAATAAGTGTAATTAGCATGGTTCGTTTAAATTTCATTTTAACATTTTTGTTTAATTCATTTAAATGTTTTTGTTAGTAATGGAGTTAATAATAAGAATAATACAAATATATACTGGAATGTTTTTATTTCATTTAATTTTACTTGGTTAAACACATGATGGGTCAAATATATCCGGGAACATTAATGGCTGTTCCTGACAAATGTAACTTAACAGGAGAGTTTAAAACAGCAAAAGTAATGCTCAGTTTTCTGGGTGTCATTTACCTTGGTTGTTCCCGTACATTCTCTAACAGCTCGTGAAACTCCTGGAATTGAGAAAAAAAACAAAAACACAAATTAGCACAATTTGCCAGTAAATCACAAATGATCAAAAAGAGAACAACTTACTGCACGTGGGAGTGTCGAGTCACAAACGCAGTCGCCTGCTTTTTTGTCGCTCCTTTTATGAGCAGCCACTCCTCGACAATTGCCTCCCTCCCTCTGTGTGTGTGTGCGTGTGTGTGTGTGTGTGTGTGATGGTTAACGTACAGTCTACAGTCCACCAGGTCCGCTTGGGTGAACATTTGCCCAAATGTCTTACTTTCAAGGCGATTAAACAATTTTGGGGGGTATTGTATTATTTACTATATCACAATATTAAATATTCTATTGATTGCACTTTAAAGGATGTTTTAAATATTAGTCTTGTTCCACCTTCAAGGTCCCAGGTGTCTGGTTGTCATGCCCTTATGTAGCTTGAAGAAGGATTGTTTAACTGTCCCGTGTTCCAGCTCTAAAACCTACAAGGGGGACATACTTTACCGAAGTGTTTGTCTGGTTGCGATGCCAATATAAACAGTAGCTTCAAGTTGGACTGTTTAACCATCGTGTGGTGCAGCCTCACGACCCGCTAGGCTCCATACCCAAGTGTGGCATTTAGGAGGATTGTTTAACCATCCACGTATCTGTCCTGTGTTCCAGCCTCAAAACCCATTACGTGAAATACAGTACCTAGGTATCTGGTTTTTATGATAATACATAGCCATAAGAAGGATTGTTTGGATTGTCCAGTGTTCTAGCCTCAAGACCAGCAAGGCCTCATACCCCAGTGTTGCGTTGTTATGCTGATACATGTCTTTCAGGATTGTTCTAACCGTCCATGTATCTGTCCAGTGTTCCAGCCTCGAGAACCACAAAATGTCATACCGAAGTGTCTGGTTTTTATGCCAACCCATAGTAAAAGAAGGATTGTTTGACTGCTCTGTTTTCCAGCCTTGAGTCCCACAAGGCCACATAGCCATGTACCTTGTTGTTATGCCATTAAGGCATAGCGTTAAGAAGGATTGTTTTGACTCACATGGATTTAATATGCATTCGGCGTTAGTATACTACTTTATATATATAGTAGTATATAGTAGTATAGTATATAGTAGTAGTAGTAGTAGTATTATATATAGTATATATAATATATAGTAATATATAGTAGTATACTACTTTAATGCATCTCACAAAGTCTCGTCATAGCATAGATAGACAACAGAGATATAGCATTTTATAATTTGCCCCAATGAACTACAACATATTTTGTTATTTGTTGGCCTTGTTATTAAAATAAAGATAACAAATGACTCACACTCATTTCTCAAGTCATTATTTGTCTGTTGAAGAAATTCCACAACACATGTCAGGTAAATGCACAAAAGACGAATAATCATGAAGAAACACTTCCATAAAAATCACCCGCTATAAAGGTCCTCCCTTGTTACACACGTGTAATAATAAAAGAACACTTGCAGATAACATACTATCTATCTATTTTCTGTAGCGCTTGTCCTCATGGGTGAGGGTCATTGGTGAGCTGGAGCCAATCCCAGCTGACTTTGGCCGAGAGAAGCCGGGTACTTCCTTCACTGGTCGCCAACCAATGGTAGGGCATATACAGTATAGACAAACAATCATTTACATTCACACCTATGGACAATTTAGTCTTGACTTAACCTGACATGCATGTTTTTTGGAGGAACTTTTAATAACCCTCCTGCTATCGTTTGGGTGAAAGTGACCTGTCTAAAACAGGTTTTAAATTTATGTTTTTAATTTACATTTTTATTTACATGGTATATGTAATACATAACTGTGTAATCTTGGTTCACAGTCATCAAAGAGTCCTTTTCTTTGTTTGAACTGACAGCAGACAAAAGGTGGGACCCTCTCTCCAGGGAGACCAAGCTGGGACAGATCATGTTATGCAAATACAGCAATTAACTATTTGCTTAATATTCAAACATGCATGCAAGGCGCCACCTACTGGCGTCTGAGAGTACTGCAACCCATTAACCTTCATCCAAAGTTGTTTTTAACTGAAGATCAAATGTCCGGACGGTACGGTGGACGACCGGTTAGAGCGTCAGCCTCACAGTTCTGAGGACCCGGGTTCAATCCCCGGCCCCGCCTGTGTGGAGTTTGCATGTTCTCCCCGTGCCTGCGTGGGTGTTCTCCGGGCACTCCGGTTTCCTCCCACGTCCCAAAAACATGCATTAATTGAAGACTGTAAATTACCCGCAGGTGTGACTGTGAGTGCGAATGGTTGTTTGTTTGTATGTGCCCTGATTGGCTGGCAACCAGTTCAGGGTGTACCCCCGCCTCCTGCCCGATGATAGCTGGGTTAGGCTCCAGCACGCCGTGACCCGTGACCTGTGACTCTGCTTCATTTTCCTCCTGAGATGTCTGGAGAACGACCACCCCTCACCGACCAGTACCACAACAAGCGTTGCTAGGATGTTACAGTATTAGTGCCTATTAATAATTTCGGGGAAATTACGAGCTTCACACAAAATCCCAACTTTGCCCTCTCTCTTTCTTGTCTGGACTAAACGCATTTAACGCTCACATTTTCAACTTTATTTCAGCAACACTGTGTTCTATTTCCCTTTTTTTGTGCCTATCTTTCTTTCTTGCATCAGTATTAGTGTTATTTTCTTCCGGTAGTTAGCCTCTGTGTTTCCCTATAGATCCCACATTGATTTCATTAAATATTTTATAAAATTCCACTCTTTATTGTGTTTTGTGTGTGCTTTAATAAGGAGACCTCTGCCATCTAGGACTCGTATTTCATAAAATGTAGCAACCTTCAGATTATGTGACTGATAAAAGGTTTGTCGTCACTTTCTCTTCAATTTTACACATATAAAAAGTGACGTGGTGCCCTTTACGAAACAAAATAGCTTGATTTATAACGCAAAGCGTCAAATCACGCGAAACCGGAAGCAACACAGGCGTTGCTGCTTTGACGAAATTATCAAATGCTGGAGAGAGTACGTCTCTCGGCAGGCCTGTGAGCGCCTCGGGATTCCCCCGGAAGACCTGGATGAAGTGGCTGGGGAGAGGGAAGTCTGGGCATCCCTGCTAAAGCTACTGCCAATGCGACCCGACCTCAGATAAGCGGTAGAAAATGGATGGATGGATGGATGGATGGACCTCAACCCACCTGTGTTGTTGTGTGTCAAATTGAACCATTTTAAAAGTTTTTAAATATTGAAGTGCAAGGGGGCAGGGATTGCTATTTTATGTGGATAAAGATGCAGCAGGTCACACTGACCCCATGAACATTTTTGGTGTACCAAATAAACAAACAGCACGAGGGTTGAATATGAATAAATACTGAAGAAAACTGGAGAAAAACTTGCATTAAGAAGTAATGAAGTAAATGTTTCTCGAAAAAGTTAATAATGGAGTTCATGATGAAAAAACAACACTGTTTATTGGGATTTTTTTCATTCTTTTCATAATTTGGTGCCCTGGGTAAAACTGACAGAGGAACAGTAATTTTGTTCCAGAGACGAAAACGTAACAGGAAGTTTAATCAATAAGTCATTGAGAGGTCATGCACAGAATATTAATTGACATGGTTCGTAATGGAGTTAATCATAAGATATAACCATGCATACAATAGTTTCTGTCACCTTTGGATACTTAAACACTATCTGGGTCAAAAAGCCCCAGAATAGTCGATCTCTTCTTGAGAAGCGAACAGAAATTGTTAGTCATGGTGTAAATTATGAGACATAGGCATTGTTTATTCAAATTTTAGATCTGTTTCTGATACTTTTAGATAATTAAACACGGTCCTGGGTCAAACTGACACAGTAAGCCTATTCCTGGTCCTAAAATAAATAAATGACAGCAGGGTAAAGCAACAATCCAGTGAGAGGTAAGGCACTAATACTGTATATTGATTGAAATGGTTGGTAATGGAGTTCATCATGAAATAAATACAAAGTTTATTGGGATGTTTTCATTTCTGATTCAGATAATGAAATGTGGCGTGGGTCAAAATGACCCAGGGACATTTTTGTTGTTCTTGAGAAACAAACATAGGAGGAGGGTTCATCAACAAGTAAATGAGTGAATCATGACGCATAAACAATATTTACGAGGATTTTGTTCCGTTTTGGACACTTTTGATACTTAAACACAACCCGGGTCAAACTGACACAGTAAGATTTTTGTTGTTTTTGAGAAATGCAACAGGAAACTTTATTTAACATGTACAGCACCGCCATTTATCATTTACTTTTCACAATCACATTTTATTGCAATCAACAACCAATCTATCCCACTGTTACATTGATATATTTGTTTTCATTATTATTATTTTGAGCTTAGAATATAGATGCTCCATTATGGTAACAAGTACATTTCAAGGTCATATGCCACTACTGTATTGAACATCCGTGGTGGCCGTATCTGTGGCCATGGTGGCCGTATCCGTAGTGCCCGTAGTGCCCGTAGTGCCCGTATCCGCGGCCGTATTCATAGCCGTGGTGATGGCCGTACCCGTAGCCGTTCCCGTATCCGTAACCAAACCTTGGTCTTAACCCTCTGTTGGGGCCACAAGCGGGATGGCCCGCCCGCGGAGTAGCACATGCCCTGTGTGGACCGTATGGCATCGTCACCCAGATGATCCTAAAGTGGGATACAAGATTTTTTGTCACAATCCATCTACTGTATCACGTTTAAAAGACAATATTCAGGAGCTGCCTATGGAAAGTTGAAAAAATTGCTTGTTTTTTACCCAGAGGCAGCTCTATGGTTTTCGCTTTGGTTACACTACGCCCCAAAATTCACATGTGAATTGTGCAAATCCTGGTGAGCATGTAATTTAGAGATCCCCAACACACACACACACACACACACACCTCCTGTGGATAAGTGTTAAGAATCAGCACTTGTACTAAAACACTTAAAGCGGTGCATCTAGTTTGTCAATATTTTTGTGATGTCCATATCAAATAAACAAAACGAAGGAACGAACAATCAAAACAAACACAAAAAGAAAGAACCAACGAACAAACAAACATAAACTTCGTTGGAGATGTGTATCATAACAGGATGCACAAAAAAGCCTTGTGGACCCGTGCCCGAACTTGAACAGGACGTCGGCCATTTTAGTTTGAAGTAGCCATTTTGGGCAAATTCTCATCATTAGGAAGTTGTCCAAATGAGGCCCAAATGGAAGCAGGTATTGTGAATGTCAATATTTGCTGATCATTTTGAGAATTTGACATGAAAGAGGGCTCGTTCATCGCTTTATATCTCGTAATAGTCAGAAAAATCGCCCCTCACAGACTGCATTAAAAACAAGGAAGTATTGCAACAGGAACCAACTGTTGTGATGAATTTCCCCTCTGTAAAACAAGTGTGGTTTTGTAGGTTGAAACAAATTACACAAACAATTGTTCTCTATTGAGCAAACGAATAATAATGCTCATAAATAATCCCCAAAATAACACAAATTGTAAAGAAAGAGAAATAAATACCTTGATTTGTCTTGCGCTTGTCAAAATGGCAGATCCACACTCTGGAATGAAAGAAAAGAAAGTTGGAAACTACATAACGCTACAGTACGTCGTGACAATCACAATCACAATCAATCTTCCCAAAACTCGTTTCCAAATTGTATTCCCGAGATGGAGCTGCTGAATTTACCGTGCGCTGGAGTTGAGATCCACACTTGCTCAGCTGCTGACTGGGTGCACCTTTTTCAGAATTCAGAACAAGAATCCACCTCTAACCACACCTCCAGTAATTGAGGGCAGGGCTTAAGAATGCACATGTTGCAAATGTCTTTGTCGTCAATAGTTTTTGGACAACTGAATCACCATTTTGGGGCTTTCCCATGCTCACAAACTCAACATATTGTGTAGGTGTTGATCCTGGTGGAAATGTATGTTAGAATTTGGCTCAGTACTTCCCTGAGGAATTCTTTGAAAATTCAGCCCCCGAAACTAGTTTCACTGAGCAACATGGAATTTGGTAAGCGCAACTATCATGAGATAGATTTTGACAATAAAGGACTGGCTGACAACGTGAACATATTTGAAAAGGACACTTTTTGCACCCCACGCCGACCGAGCCGCACCACTGACCACCATCTCACCTCCGACTTCTGCGTTGACCATTCATGAACAGGATGTGAGATGTATTTTCAAACTACAAAAGATCAATAAGGCGGCGGGCACAGACCTTGTATCCCCATCCTGCTTCAAAGTCTGCGCGGACCAGCTCGCTCCAGTCTTCACACAGATCTTCAAACGGTCCACCATCATCCCATTCCCCAAGAAACCTGCAATCTCGGGTCTGAATGACTACAGGCCTGTCGCCCTGGCATTTGTGGTCATGAAGTCCTTTGAACGCCTCGTGCTGGACCCCCTCAAAAGTGTCACATGCCCCCTGCTGGACCCCCTGCAGTTTGCCTACCGAGCAAACAGGTCTGCGGATGACGCAGTCAACATTGGACTAGACTTCATCCTAGAACACCTTGACAGCACGGAGAGCTACGTGAGGATCCTGTTCGTGGACTTCAGCTCTGCGTTCAACACCATCATCCCCGAACTCCTCTCCTCTAAGCTTCTCCAGCTCAGCGTCTCGCCTGCCATCTGCCAGTGGATTTACAGCTTTCTGACAGGTAGGACACAGAAGGTGAGGCTGGGGGACACCACCTCATCTACACGCGTCATCAGCAGCGAGGCGCCCCAAGGATGTGTCCTCTCGCCGCTGCTGTTCTCTCACTACATGAACGACTGCACCTCACGGCTGTCAAACTCCTGAAGTTTGCTGACGACACCAAAGTCATCGGCCTCATCAAAGACGGTGACGAGTCTGCGTATCGCCAGGAAGTGGAGCGACTGGAGTTGTGGTGCGGCCGACACATCCCGGAGCTGAAGACGCTCAAGACTATAGGGTTGAGCGTGGACTTCAGGAGGCATACTTCGCCACAGCTGGCCCTCACGCTGTCCACCTACAATCTGCCAACCGTCGAGACCCTCAAGTTCCTGGGAATTACAGTCTCTCAGGGCCTGAAGTGGGAGACAAACATCAACACCATTCTCAAAAAGGCTCAGCAGAGGACGGCCTGCCACAGGAGCTGTTGAGGCACTTCTATACAGCAGTCATCAAATCAGTCCTGTGTTCATCCATCACAGTCAGGTTTGGTGCCTCTACAAAAAAAGGACAAACTCCGACTGCAACGGACAATCGGGACTGCAAGAAAAATCACCAGGGGTATCAGTGAGTTTTCCTACCCACCCTCTAGGACTTGCACGCTGCCAGAACTAAGACAAGAGCAAGCAAAATCCTTATGAACAGGAATCACCACTTCCAGCTTCTTCCCTCAGGTCGGCGCCATCGATCAATGCAAACTAAAACAAGCAGACATTCCAACAGCTTCTCCCTCTTGCCATTAAATTGCGAGAGGACAATTGTATCAGCATTACCACATTACCGGTAACCTTTCATTGCTCAGTGACTCTCCGTAATGTGTTTTCATGTTATTATGTCTCTAAAGGATTGCTTATTTTGTCAAAATGGCTGTCTATTGTCGTACTAGAGTGGCTGCAACTGTCGGAGACAAATTCCTTGTGTGTGTCTGACATACTTGGCAAATAAAGATGATTCTGATTCTTATTTTATTTTAAAATCCATTTCATTGCATCAGCAGACAAAAAAATGCACAATTGTATAACCTGTTTAACTGTCCTGTTACATTGTTTCTCAGGAAGAGCAATAATGACGTGTTGCAATGATCCCAAAAGTATCAGAAATTGAAAAGGAAAAAAAAATCCCAATAAACATTGTTTGTCTCATGCCAAAATGCATTGTTATGTTGATTACGCTTGCTTAGGTAAGCAGATGTTTCATACCGGAAAACTACTAAAACGGGGCAACTTGACCTGCAACATAACAGGGTTAATATTTTGAACCCAAGCTTTTGAGGGTCATGTCAGGTGTGATCATTGTGCAAACTGGATGCTTGCAGGACTCTTCCTCTTCTAGTCGGAGTCGCTGCTGCTGCTGCTGCTGCAGGAGCTGCTGGAAGACTGCCGTACAGCAGAGGGGGACAGAAAAACAGAGCAACACATCAACCTTTGGCAGACAGAAACTACAAAACATTTTTCTTCACAAAAGTGCAAATGTCTCTTGGAACTTTCACCCTCCCCTTATGTGGCAGGCAAGTCAAACAAAGCTATTAAGACAACATTATGATGTAGTTCAATAGGAGATTAAAACAATTCCCATTTTTGTATTGTGGTATTTTTTGGTTTGAAGTCATGTACTTTTAACTTTTAAACAGTATTCTTTTTTGTTTTTCAAAAACAAGTCAACTGTCCTTGTTGAATCATGATCTGTCAGATCTAATGCAAAATAGAAATTAAAAAAACATTTTTTTAAATCTCTAAAAGATTTTTCCTAAAAGAATATTCAACTTTTTTTTATTTAATAAAACAACTTTAATCTGGAAAACATTTTTTTTTATCTAAAAAATAAGATAAATTCACTAGAATATGACTTTATTATTGTAATATTACAACTTTGATCTAAATATACAACTTTTTTCTCTAAAATATACGTTGAGCATTTTTTGCATAATATCACAACTTCAATCTCTAAAATGTTCTTCTCAAACCATCACAATTTCACTTTAATCTAAAAAAATTAATACATTATCTTGAAAGCAAATACACCCTATTCTCGCTTTAATCAAGAATATACAACATTTTTTCTTGAAAATAAACCACTTAACAACTACTTTAATCTAAAAATTATGGTAATTACTTATTAACTTCACTTTATTTACTCCATGACTTATTCTCATAATCTTTCGCCTTTTAAAAAAAATGTTCAACTTTATTCTCGTAATATTATGACTTTAATAATAAAAAAAACTTTCTTTCTTTATAATGTACAACTTTACTCTCTAAAATACATGATTAGATTTCGGTAAGATTACAATTTTCATCTTGAAATAAACTTTTTTTTCTAAAAAGTAAACAATATTTGTCTGGTATTATTACCACTAATCTACAAAATACACAATTTATTGTCAAAAAAAAAAAAAATATATATATATATATATATATATTTATTTATATATATAAAATATATATATTTTTCCCCCCCATTTCTGACACTTTTTAATAATTAAATATGCTCCGGGTCAAAATGACCCAGGGCACACATTGCTGTTTGCTGAACATCAGAAGAGCGTTATAGTGAGCTTAGCGAATCTCACCCCATGACAGTCTTTCCCTTTTTTGTGACACATGCGATGCTTGTGTCCTAACTTGTGTCTGCGCCGGCGACACTTTTTACATCCCGGTTCCTTTCCGCATCCATGCCCGCCGTGCCCGTGACCGTGCCCGTGTCCGCCGTGCCCGTGACTGTGCCTGCCACCTCCACGACCGCAGTGCCCTCCTGGAAAGAAATGAAATGCATTCAATAAGCTCTCGAAAGGGCTGAGGAAGAAGAACTGATGACGGATTCCTCACCGTGCTTGTTGTGATGCATTAATGTCTGAAATGAATTGATACAAATCTGTGAATTTATTAAAAACAACACATCCAAAGTGTCTAATGAAAGAAATCCATGCACTTACCGTTATGTGCTCAATGCAAAGTTTAGGAGGAATCTACTTGATGTTGGTCCCTGCTCCTCTATTTACCTGCAGGCGCACCCACAACAGCAATGTAAATCTAAAATCTGCATTTTTTTTAGGACAAAAGTGTTTGTTTGTTTTACAGGCTGCAGAATCGGAACTATCCTGACAATGTGCATGTAGCCATGAAGAGACGTCAACACTGTTTGCATCGGCGCATGTGAAGAATGCTTAAGAAGAATGTGTTCATAAGAATAATAAAAAGGTGTGTAATTATGTGCTGGTGTGACAATTAAGTCCTTGAATCCTTAAATATTGCTTGTTGAATGCAGTTTATCATTATTACCAAATAATGAAAACAAAGGACACAAAGAAAATAAAAAGGGTTTTGCTGGGCATGTCTAGCATGAGTAGAACCACACGCACACAAAAAAAAAGTCTCAAAAAGACAAAGGAAGTTTGTTACTGTGTATTGGTGGCCATTTTAGGTCATTTGGACATTTCCATTGGCTTTGATAGCTTTTTAAAAGCTGCTCAATTTGACCCAGGAACATTACCGCTACTCCTGAGAAACGAACATAACAGGAGGTTTTAGTACATATTTATTTGATACAATACATGATAATAGGCATTTGTTTTCATTTAAACATCATTTATTGCATTCAAGGCTGATACGTCAACATGCAAATAACGTGATTACTGGATCAATGACCAAATTGAGTCAGGGCGTAGTGCAGGGTCCAGGTCTATATCTGTATTCACACTCGTACTCGGGCCTAAACCCGAGTCGGATAAAAGAGAGCGGTTAAATTGGTCTGTATTTGTATTTTCTGCAAGGGTGTGTACCCCGGAGAAAAGGTGTATGTATTTTCGTGGTGGGCACGAATCCCCAATGTGACTCAGTAGCGGCCCCTGGAAATCTAGAACAAAATAGCCCGTGACACGGGTTAGACCGATCAACACGAACTTTTGATGGGCAAAAGTTACAATTACTGTACATGAGCTGCATAATTTTACCTTATGCTTTTAATCACCTGCTGTCACAAATGTTCTCCTCCATGTATATTTGTCCCTGCCCTTGAACAAAGCATTGCTAACATTCTCTTTCAGTCCCAAATATGTGGACACACCTTGGGCATATTTTTGGATGGGTCCTGCATGCAAATATCAGGTGTGTAAATGTCTCTTTTGCACACTATATCCGATGGTCAGCTACCACTTATTGATTTTTGTACTTGTATTGTGTGTCTTGATTTTTTTTGTACCCTATTTGTACTGTGTTTATACTTGCAAAGTTCCATCAACCTGCCAAGGGAGTACAGTTGGAAACCAGCCTATGGCTATAATGTGCATTGTAATGTTAATAATAATGGAATAATAATGTTCATGTTCAAACGTTCATTAATATGAACTGTCCCTTTTTAAATAAATAAAAATCAAACAAAAGACTCCATCGCTGATTTCATTTTTAAAATCTATTTTATTGCATCAGCACAAAAAATGCACACTCGCACAACCTGTTTAATATTTCAAATCCAAAGATTTGATGATCATTGAAGGTGTGAATTGTGCAAAGTGGATGCTTGCAGGACTCTTCCAATTCGCTGCTGGCGTACTGCAGACAGTGCAGCGGCGGGAACAGTACAGAATAGAACAGAGAGAATCATGTTATCGATTGGCAGAAAGAAATCCCAAAACAACATTTTTATTCAGAAGAGTACAAACGTGTCGTAAAACTTGGACCCTCCTGTTATGTGGCCGGTCAAATTGACCGATTTAGCGTACGTGATAATGTACAAGTTCAATAGGAGAAGAAGACTATTGAGACTTTGTAAAAGGTACTTTTCAATTGTAAACAGTATTTTGATATATTATGAAAAACAAGTGAATTGTCCTCATTGAACCCATGATCTGTGAGAGGTCAAATATACAGGGTAGGATAGTTTTTAATCCAAAAGATGTAAGATTTATTTTATCTCTAAATTGTACAAATTTTCTTTATGCTGGAACATATACAACATTTTATTTTGAAAACAAATGTTTTTCACTAGAATATTCACTTTATTCTTTCAATATTACAACTTCAAATATACAACTTTTTTTCTCTAAAATATCCAATTTAGCTCTAAAATCTATCTTTTTACGTTTAGTCGACGACGACTAAATGTCAAAAACATACCACCATTCTCAAAAATATATAAGAGAATTCTCACAAGATTAGGCCTTTATTTGCCAAAACATACAACAATTTTCTTGAAATGAAGATTACAACTGATCTAAAAAGTATAGCTAGGACATAAATGTAAATTTTCTCTTGAAATGTGACTTTTTCTCACTCATATATATATATATATATATATATATATATATACTTTATTCTCGTCATATTACAACTTTAATCTACAAAGAAATTATGACTTGGCATGAAAAGAAATATTTTTTTCATAAATCATGACTTTACTCTCTAAAATAAACAAGTATTTTTGTAAAACCGTAAAGGTAAACAACTTTTCAACAACAATTCCTGTTTTTTTGTGTCTTTTTCAGTGTCTCCTTTCTCCTGTGTAATTATGCCATCTAAATGATGTTCCTCGCGATTTCCCCTCATTTCTGACCCATGGACGTCATTGCTGATGCTGATAAATTAACATAACAGGAGGGTGACAGTAAGTGTGTCCTTATGAATCTCACCCCGTGACAGTATCTTCCCTTTCTTGTGACACTTGCGGTTCTTGTGTCCAAACCTGTGCCTGCGACACTGTTTGCAACAGACCTTACATGTCCCTCCGTGGCAGCATGCGTGAAGATAATGATGCCCGTGAGCATGTACGTGACAGTGCCCAGGTCAGTCACATACTTGACCACAGTGTCCACCTGAAAAAAATGAAACACATTTGATACAGTCTTCAAAGAGAAGGCTGAGGAATAAGAACTGATGATGACGGATTCCTCACACCGTGCTTGTGGTGACGCATTACTTAAATGATCAGAAATGAAAAAAAAGTTACATATTGTACTATAGACAAAACATATAAAGTTTCCAATAAAAGAAAGCCGTGGACTTACCGTCTGTCTGTGCTCAATACAAAGTTTTGGAGGAATATACTTGGTGCTGGTCCCAGCTCCTCTATATACCTGCAGGCACACCTACAACAGATCACGGTTGCCAACTTTTTAATAATTCGAATTTTGATGAGCGGCACGGTGGACGACTGATTAGAGCGTCTGCCCCACAGTTCTGAGGACCGGGGTTCGATCCCCGGCCCCGCCTGTGTGGAGTTTGCATGTTCTCCCCGTGCCTGCGCGGGTTTTCTCCGGGCACTCCGGTTTCCTCCCACATCCCAAAAACATGCATGCTAGGTTAATTGACAACTCTAAATTGCCCATAGGTGTGAATGTGAGTGCAAATGGTTGTTTGTTTCTATGTGCCCTGCGATTGGGTGGCAACCAGTTCAGGGTGTACCATGCCTCCTGCCCAATGATAGCTGGGATAGGCCCCAGCACGCCCGCGACCCTAGTGGGGAGAAGCGGCTCAGAAAATGGATAGATGGATGCGTAGTTATGCTTACTGCAGTAATTATTCAGAAGACTACTTTTTACTTTTACTTAAGCCATATTATTCGAAAGTAACAGTACTTTTTACTTGAGTACTACGAGCCTAGAGTGTGAAGAAAAGAGCCCATGCAGACAGTAAACGCACTGACTGTATTTTCACTGGCGATGGCAGCACTTTTTTATCAAGCTGCCGAATTACACTCGTCAATTAGTGTAGTGCAGTGATCCTCAAAGTGTGGTACGAGTACTACATTTGCGAAGAGTACCACAAGTGGTATGCAGGCTCTCTCTTGTTGTAATAAAAAGTCAAATAATTAAAACAAAATAGAATCAAACATCCGGGAAGGCAGTACAGTTGTATTTAACTAATTTTTTTAAAATACAGCTATCTTTATCAACTGTTTGTTGTTAAACATTAAAGTAAAATTTTTCGTCAACTTTTGTGTGCAATACGTTTGAAATGAATCATTATTTACGTACCTTTTTTTTTTTCTTTTCCTATATTTAAGCACAGTGCTAACGTTCAAACTGTATAATGTTGCAGTTCCTTACAAAAACAAATATACTTTTTAGGACTAAAACCTCTGCCTTCATATTTTTTTTGACTGTATTTTAATGTTGACCCTTATGTTGGTACTTGGAGAGCTAAGTATTTTTTAAGTTGGTACTTGATGTTAAAGGTTTGAGAACCGCTGGTGGAGTGCAAGCATGCATGCTGCGGTGAAATTCAGAACGGCTCGGTCACAGAAGCATTTTGGGAAACGGGCCAGCTCGCACAAGATTGACTTTGTTGTCTAATTTCACACTTATCTAGTTGTAAACAAGCAATTAAAACGTAAATTGTCCATGCCTGGTCCCCTTTAAAAGGCACAAATGAATGTTTATGGCAATGTGGAGTATCGTGTCGGGATACTTTCACACTCATTGGATAACTCGGAATTCATAGTTGAAATGTAACCAGGTAACATTTATTGTTTTGACGACACAGTCTGATGCTCCAGATGTTCACAGCTTGAGCTTTCCAGTCAGAGAACTGTGGGGGTTCAGTGCTGCGAAGCGGCCCAGTGTCCAAATGGGGAAGACGTTCCTGTATGACGTGTAGCTGATAGCGCAGCTCTTGTTGAACACGCCTGAAATATTCTCCTAAAAGGGCGTAAGAATAAAATGTCAAACATGCTCTACCTACTCAGTTGAACTGGATATTAGCTGTATAGTTGGTGGACTCTGACTCACCTGAGGCCAGTCTCCATTGGGCAGCTGCTTGTCAATCAAAAGCTTGATCCCTCTCTCGATTGCCTGCTGGTCCGGGTGCCTGCAGACAGTCACAGCACCACTATAGCATGGATCGTCAATATTTCATCTATACATGCTTCCCAACATCATTATAAAACAGACTGTAAATTATTTTACTTTTTTTTTCATGTAGATGTTAACCAGTGATGCTGGTCACGTGCTCCAGAGTAACGTAAAAGCTACTTTGACAAGTTTAAATGTATCCATAAAATTACCTAAATAAATGTAACGGAGTAAATGTAGCACGTTACTACCCACCTCCGGTTATAGCCGCTCACCTTTTCACAACTTCCTAGTTCTGACCCTGGTCGTCATGGAAACGAAAGCCATTCCCAGTATTTGAGTTTGACGAAAGAATGCCATAGAAATATTGCAAAGTAACGCGTTACTCCAAAAATGTCACCGTTTTGAGTAACAGGCAATGTAACGCGTGAAAGTAATTAGATTATACTTACTTCGTCCAACCAGTAATAGTTACTTTTGAGACAACATTGTCTAATCCCAATGTATAAAATAATATATAATAATGTAATGTCTAGTCCCAATTTGTGGCTAGTGACTTGAAGAAACAGCAAGCCATCTGACCAAAAGCCGTTTCCGGAACACGCAGGCCGCTTATATTCTGAGTTACTGGGGAAAATGACTGGGAAGACATTGTCTATCACAGTGAAGGTGCAGGAAAATTTTGAAAATGCAAAGAAATGCGTGGCTTCACTGTCGCCACACTATTTTTGTTATTTTCCTTAGAAAAACAGCGCATTTGATTGTTGTTATTTATTTTATTTTTTTTACACATTAAGAATCGCGTTTTACTGGCATGTTAAGCACGCAATGCAATATAACAGGAAGGTTAAATGTTATATTGTGGGTCAAACAGACCGAGTAAAAATCTAGGTTTTTCAAAATATTTTTTATCCATTAAAAACATATTTTCATAGGTCATTTTGACCTGCAATGTAACATTAACCCTCATTTTATCGTGTGGGTCAAATTGACCTATTAAAATAAAAAATCAAAACCAAAATTTCACAGGTGAATTTGACCTGCAATATATATAACAGGAGGGTTACTGTTATAAATGTGGGTAAAATTAACATGTAAATCTAGATGGGTTTTTTTTTGGTACAAAATAAAGAATAAAAAAGTCAGTTTTGTTATCTTTTTATATTTACAGTTTAAAAATAATTTTAAATTTGCATTTTTATACTTCAATATGCAGCAGGACCCATGAAAAAACAGGAAGAAACAATTGTGAGAGGGTGGGAGCAAAAAAAAAAAAAGCATAATTTGTTTCCTTTAAGAATAAATGGAAAATTTGGATTTTAGTTATCTCAAACACCACAGTTCCAATATCTCCAAAATGAAAAAAAAGTCTTACAGACTATACAGTATATATTTCAGTGATGATATTTTTTATAGGTATTACATTTATACATACTGTAATCCAGCCGGTGTTACCTTACCTGACTGCCATGAGCCCTAACAGAGCCCAACAGGTGTTGTGGATCTGCGCTGAGCTGCTCTGAACGTAGCGTCGTTGCTCGCAAGACTCAAAGTCCTCCCCCCAGCCACCGCCCGGCATCTGGTGATTTAAGAGAAACTGGCAGGCTCTCCGCACTTCCGCACATCCATTCCTAGTGAAGCAGGCACAGTAGCATCAGTCTATGAGTGAGACTGATTCTCACTTATGTGACTTTCTCCGACCTCTGATAGCTGTGCCCCATACAAGCGAAGGCTTCCAGGCCAAACCATGTCCCATAGGTGAAACACACTCCCCAGGACCTGGGTACAAAATATGTTACCGAAGTCTTATCTTGACATCTAAAAGGGTAAGCTCACCCTTCCCAGGATCCGTCAGGCCTCTGCACCCTTCGACAGTAATCGAGCCCGTCTCCCAGAGTGTTCCTAAGTAGAAAATAAGCATTTGACTCACCCAGAGTTAGCTGAGATGGGCACCAGCATGCCGGTACCCCCAGAGTGAGTAAGCGGTACGGAAAAATGGATGGATGGATAAAAGTACTTTTTTGGTATGAAACTTAATGGTTTGGCTTAATAGGTGTACTCAAAATACAAGTACAATGTAATTACAACAACTGTTTTAACATATTTTTATTGAAAGAACAAGTGTTATCCTCCTTGAACCATGATCTGTGAGAGGTAAAATGCTCAATATTGATGGAAATAATTAGTAAATAATAATAATTAGTAAGTAAATAATGACATAGAAACAATGTTTTGGAATGATTGATAAAGCATAACTGACTCCACGAATAAAATATCCATCCATAAATCCATCTTCACTAGGCTCGCGGGCGTGTTGGAGCATATCCCAGCTGACTCTGGGCAAGAGGTGGGTTATACCCTGAACTGGTCGCTAGCCAATCGCAGAGCACATATAAACAAACAACCATTCGCACCTACGGACAATTTAGAGTCTTCGGTTAACCTACCGTGCATGCTTTTGAAATGTGGGAGGAAACCGAAGTACCCAGAGAAAAGCCACGCAGGCATGGGGAGAACATGCCAACTCCACACAGGTGAGGCCAGATTTGAACCCAGGTCCTCTGAACTGTGAGGCAGATGTGCTAACCAGTCTCCCAACGTGCCACCGGTAAAACATCATAATATTCCAAATTTGAAGGTAAATTTGCACATGTTGATTACACTCTCCTGTTACGTTAGTTTCTCAGAAACGACATTTATTTTTTCGGGTCAATCTGACCACGGTACGTTTAATGATCAAAAAGTGTCAAGAATGGAAGGAAAATGAAACTGTATTTGTTGATTACACATGTTAAGCTGATAAGAACTAGTTTCATACCAAAAGCTACTAACTTTAAAATGGATCAAATAAACCTGCAACATAACACAAGGGTTAATTAAAGAGCTTTTTTGGCGTGTACCTAATTTCCTCTGTCCGGTGTTCCGGATGAACCATATGGAAATGCCTCAGAGCTTGCATCACTGCTGACGTACACTCCACGTAGGTGTAATCTATCATGATGTCACCTGTTTGTGAAAGTGAGGTCATTATTTCACAACATGCACCACATCTTCTTTTTAAGAGGAAATGTCTCTATATTGCACTTGAGTTGTTCTTTTCTGGTCACATTGGAAAGGCTAAGTCAGACGCAAAAAATGTTGCAATACAAATGTCACGTTTATATTTGGCTTCTTGGTTGCAGATGTGACATTTTGGTATGTTGTGGATATTTCTACCACTTGTGAAGTGACTGCGTGACTCTGTCAACTGAAGGCTGTATAAATGCAAATTGTATTTTGCAATTGACTGGGGACCAGTCCAGAGTGGATCACAGCACATCTGCCTCACAGTTCTGAGGACTGGGTTCAAATCCTGGCCCCTCCTCTTTAGAGTTTGCATGTTCTCCTCGTGCCTGCGTGGATTTTCTCCAGGTACTCCGGTTTCTTCCCACATCCCAAAAACATGCATGGTAGGTTGATTGAAGACTCTAAATTGCCCTGTGTGAATGTATGCACGAATGGTTGTTTGTTTCTATGTGCCCTGCGATTGGCTGGCGACCAGTTCAGGGTGTACCCCGCCTCTCGGCTAGATAGCTGGGATAGGCTTTAGCACGCCTGCGACCCTTGTGAAGATAAAGCGGTACAGAAAATGGATGGATGTTACATCTGCAATGTTGCAATGCGGTTGACTGGGGGTCAAAATTTAGAAATCACATCAAAACCAGTGGCTGACTGCTGGCCACTCATGAAGACTAGTTACTGAACCCCGCACACTGCATGACAGTTATTTGGTTTTGCCGGGCCTTAGGTAGTTTCAGAAAGAGAGAAAAAAAACAAATAAGCAAGTTATAAATCAAATAGATAGGGATAGGCTCCACAGGAAAAAAAAACGATTAGTTACAGCGACAGAAAAATTCACCCACACCGCCAGGTCGACGATTGGTTTCGGCCACCCCATCGACGAATGCTTTCGGCTACCTCACCAAAAAGATTTTAGGAGACGCCCCTGTGAGAGTGATTGTATCTGGCAAGAGACTCACCAAACACCTCCGACGGGTTGAGTAGCTCAAGGAGCCTCCCCCCTCGCTTCGTTTCATATGTGGCAAACCCACCATCTGAGTTTCTCATGCTGAGCAGCTATGGGAAGATGGAAATAGTGATCATCACATTGACTGAGACACATACACACTGTGCAGTGAGTATTCATGAGGCCAAACGGTATCTGCTGCTGGTAACTGACCACATTGACAGCGTCATACAGGCGCGCCGGCGTGACAGGTTCTCCGACAGACGGGCACAGCTCCTGCAGCAGCATCATGGACTTCAGGCCCTCGGCCGTACAGTCAGCCACTATCCAGCCGCAGTCGCGGGTGCTGAAGGGGAAGCCTCCCTGGCCAAAGTCATTGTGATGACATCAAAAATACAGTATGTTAGCCGAGGCGCTTCAGTTTTGAAGTCAAAAGGCTTGTAAGTGATATGACATCTACCTTGTTCATTTGCCGGTAGTACTTTTGGTAATCAGGTGGATTATCCGGGATCTGACGGAGGTGAAAGAAGTTTAAAAGGAAGGCATATAGGGTATCACACACAAATAAAAAAAATCAATTTTCACATTTACAGGCTTTTTCCTGCAATATTTTCCTTCCTGGTCAAAAATTCAGATTGGCTCTCTCACAGATACATTTTCAGAAATCGGCAGCCAACAACATTCTAATTTTCTCACCTGTGTGACTTTGAGAAACTGTTGGGCACTTTGGAGACACTCAGCTAATTCGGGGTTGTCCTGTGCTCCTGCCTGAAAGAAGCCGGTGCACTAATCATTTTAAACAGCCACACGATACAATCCAATCTGGATCTTCTGAACACAGGTTTTCTTAACACTCCTGTTACATTGCTTTTCAGCAATAATGTCCCTGGGTCAATTTGATCCAGGACATCTTTTAACAAAACATGTCCAAAACAAAAAATCCCCAAAATATTGTTGTTATGGTTAACTCAACTTGCAAATATGTGAAGTTAACCATTAGCTGGCGCATTATGTGTGCAAAAGTAGATATAAATATTTTTGTTTAAATATATGAGAATGAGGTCAAACTATAAAGACCAATAAATTATGGGAAAAATGTTTTAATTTCATGAGAATAAAGTTTTTGTTCTTGGAAAAACTGAAAAAAATATAAGTAAATGGTTATAATTCTCTGAGAAGAAAACCAAAATATGAGATCAATGTACTAGAAACAGAGTATAGTGTTGGTAATACGTCATAAATGAACAATAGAGATTCATCAGATTGCCATCTGTGGAGAAAACGTAAACAAACCAGGCCAGATTCCAAAATTCTTGTGTTTTTTCTGTATCCTAAGTCAATGTGAGTAAGCCTGTTCTTCAGCTTCCTGAAAAAAACTGCAAAGTCATACCAATGGCAGCAGGACAAAAAAAAAAAAATCATCTGGCACAACATATTAAGAGTAAAAATTCTGATTTCATACACATACACACACATATATATATACATACATACATATATACACATGTATATATATATATATATATATATATATACACACACACAGTGGGGATGGAACATATTCAGACCCCCTTAAATTGTTCACTCTTTGTTACTCTTTGTTACATTGTAGCCATTTTCTATGATCATATAAGTATTTTTTTCCCCCTGAATGTAAACAAACTGAATTGTTTACATTTTTGCAGATTTATTAAAAAAGAAAAACTGAAATATCACACAGCCATAAGTATTCAGTATTCACCCTTTGCTTTGACACTTATATATTTAACACGGGTGCTGTCCATTTCTTCTAATCATCCTTGAGATGGTTCTACACCTTCATTGGAGTCCAGCCGTGTTTGATTATACTGATTGGACCTGATTAGGACAGCCACACACCTGTCTATAAAAGACCTTACAGCTCACACTGCATGTCAGAGCAAATGAGAATCATGAGGTCAAAGGAACTGCCTGAAGAGCTCAGAGACAGAATTGAGAGAAGAAGAACAAGAATCACCTTTTATTGTCATGAATATGCACGCATACACACGAAATTTGTTCTCTGCATTTTACCCATCACAGTGAACACATACACGTTCGTGGAACACACTGGAGCAGGGGGCAGCTGAAGCGCCCGGGAAGCATTTTGGGGTATCAGTGTCTTGCTCAAGGACACCACAGCCGTGAGTCCAGGGGATGTTGGCGGATGGTCCAGTCAGGGTCTTGAACCTAGGACCCCCACGGTACAGAACTGGCCAAGGTTACAAAAAAATATATGCTGCACTTAAGGTTCCTAAGAGCACAGCGGCCTCCATAATCCTTAAATGGAAGACGTTTGGGCCGACCAGAACCCTTCCTGCCCCCTGCGCCAGTATGTTCCACTAACGTGTATGTGTTCACTGTGATGGGTAAAGTGCAGAGAACAAATTTCGTGTGCATGCATGCATGTTCATGACAATAAAGGTGATTCTTCTTCTTAGGGTCGCGGGCGTGCTGAAGCCTATCCCAGCTGACTCTGGGCGATATGCGTGGTACACCCTTAACTGGTCACCAGCCAATCGCAAGGCACATATAAATAAACAACCATTCACACATATACAGCGGCTGAAAAAAGTATTTAACACATCACCATTTGTCTCACTAAATATACTTCCAAAGGTGCTATTGACCTGAAAATTTCACCAGATGTTGGGAACAACAGCAGCCATAATATTCCAAGTTAATAATTATTTGCTAAAAACAATCAAGTTTATCCGTTTGAACATTAAATATCTCTTTGTAGTGTACACAATTAAATATAGGTTGAACATGATTTGCAAATCATTGTATTCTGTTTTTATTTATTTATGTTTAACACTATATATATATATATATATATATATATATATATATATATATATATATATATATGGGGACTCTAAATTGCCGTAGGTGTGAATGTGAGTGCGAATGTTGTTTGTTTGTATGTGCCCTGCGATTGGGTGGCAACCAGTTCAGGGTGTACCCCGCCTCCTGCCCGATGATAGCTGGGATAGGCTCCAGCGAGCCCGTGACCCTAGTGAGGAGAAGCAGCTCAGAAAATGGATGGATGGATATATATTATATTATATATATATATATGTAAGTCAGTTACCTCGAGAAAAGCCTGTACAGCAAAGCAGGTATCCCAGAGCTGAGACCCATTGGTGCCCTGTACAAAAAGACAGTTTTTTTTTTTTTTTTTTTTTTGGTTTCCAATTTAAACAAGTAAAATTGACGTGTGGTATTATTTTGCCCATGGCTCTCTTTTAAGTAGACATCTTTCCTGTATAAAGGTGGTATTTGTGACTGTGAGCGCACTGTACATTTCGCACAGGGGGGAAAAATACTCACCTGCATTTTCATACCATCGAGTCCCAACCTGGAATGCAAAAATATTCAGTCAGATGGCATTATTTAAAAAAAATAATAATAATAAAATATCAGTCTGTCCATAAAAGCCCTTGCACACTGCAAGTTAAGTTTTTAACTAAGTTTTTTTATACTCTCATTGCGACACTCAACTTGTGTGTTTGCCGTCACAACAGCGGTGCCTCAAGTTGAAAAATATTAAACTCGTCACCGTCGCATCCAATAACAGAGAAGTTGGCGAAGTAATTTAAGAGTGCTAACCACATATATGAATAGAAGACTATAGCTACACTAGCATACTGTAGTAGCCTGGTTAAGCAACGTGCCTGCCAGCTTGGTGGCGGCAACGTTCCCATTAAAGTTAAAGCATGAACATAGAAAATAAATCATAAGTTGCTCATTTCTCAACAGATTTTCATGAGGTTTACTTTTTTTGTCAATGTCAAAGCATGTGCTATTAATAGAGTACATTTGAAAAAGGAGCCCCCCAAAATTCTCATCAATACGAAAGGTTTTTCCCAGTTCCCTTGTTGTGACTGTACTGCATTGTGTGCAACCATAGCAGGACAATGTTCAGGACTCCTTTTTATTTCGGCGGCTTTTGTGCCGTCCATAAACATGGAATGCACTGACATTCCATGTTTGCTTAGCGTCGCTGTAGGCATGCAGCTCAAAAAGAGTGAATGATATCTACCCATTGTTCATATTTATAGTGCTAACATTAATAAACCAACAAGCGAGCGGCATCCATGCTACTTTCTAGTAGGCCGCTAAGCAGACACTTCCAAATACGAGAAAGCTTGCGCTGGACGTGTCTTCGAGAACAATCCTTTTTGGGGATGGTAAACATAAAATCAAACAAAAGAAACAGACTTTGTTAAAGTGATTTGAGGGTGGCACTGACCAAGGTGAAAGGCAATAGCAAGTAACATTCACTTGCAGTAAGATTTCATTGAGTTGTTCTTTGTGTGAAATTTACGTGATGGTTTTTTTTTTGTTCTTTGAACACTAATTTTGTGTGCAACTGACGGTTGGTTCATATTGTGCACTAATAAAATATATTGGTTTTGAATTTTGAAAAGCAAACAAACCACACCAAAAAAAAAATATGCGCATTTAACGAACCATTTGGAATTGGAAAAATAAAATATATATGAAACTTGTGGGGTTCAGTACCAACAAAAAAGTAAAAAAACACTGGTGTAATTACAGTAAATATTTGTCTGAAAAACTTCTAGGCCATGAATATACTGTAAAACAATCCAATGGAAGAACATTAAGTATGGTGGTCACTGAGGCTGCCTTATTGTGTGACACGTGACCACATGCTATATTTTTACGCGGTGTACAGTATATCAGGACCATCGTAAACTGAGAAACCCCTGCACTGGAATGAAAAAGCCACAATTGAGCTGATTTTGGTTCATTGGTAGATGACAGACTTGAGTTTAGCAGACTGACCAGAGGTAGTCAGGGATCCTGGAAACATGCTCCTGGAAGGCTGAAGACGATGGACCATCCACATGCCAGCGGACCAGCATGTTGATCGTCTTCGAGATCTGCGACAAGGAGGGCATACGTCACAATTACGTTAGTTTACTTTGGTTTGCTATTCACAAATTAATCTTTTTTTTTTGTTTTTTTTGTTTTTTTTAACTGTAGAACTTATCACCTCACGTTTTTTTGTGGCCTTTCTATAATGCTCCAAGATGCAATAAGACGGTCAAAGTACTGGTTAATAAGACAGTAATCGGTGTCAAGGAAGTACGTTGAAGTGATATATCTCAACTGAGAGATGACCATCTTTGTATGTCGGGGAGGAGCTAAGTTTAGCCTCGTTTGTTAGTGGAAGCTAGTTAGAACAGTGGTTTTACATCAAATTCCACCTAAAAAAAAATACTTAGCTCTCCAAATACTGCCATAATGACCAACATTAAAACAATTCCGTCAAAGGCCAGGACAAGTGTTCAAAAACAAAGCATAGGCTTTATTCCTAAAAAGTATGTGTAAAATTATTGTAAGCCACTGTAACATTATGCATGCATTAACATACCGCGCTTATATATAGGAAAATAAAACTAAAAATTACTTTAATAATTCCTTAAAACATAAATGCTAATAAAAAATTTACCAAAATTAATCCATCGATCCATCTTCTACCGCTTATCTGAGGTCGGGTCGCGGGGGCAGTAGCTTTAGCAGGCAAGCCCAGACTTTCCTCTCCCCAGCCACTTCCTCCAGCTCTTAGGATCCCGAGGCGTTCCCAGGCAAGCCGACAGACGTTGTCTCTCCAGCGTGGCCTGGGTCGTCCCCGGGGTGTCGGCCCGGTGGGACGTGCCTGGAACACCTCACCAGGGAGGCGTCCAGGAGGCATCCTAAACAGATGCCCGAGCCACCTCATCTGGCTCCTCTCACTGCGGAGGAGCAGCGGCTCTACTCTGAGCCCCTCCCGGATGTCCGAGCTTCTCACCCTATCTCTAAGGGAGAACCCGCACACCCTGCTGAGGAAACTAATTTCGGCCGCTTGAATCCAGGATCTTGTTCTTTCAGTCACGACCCACAGCTGGTGACCATAGATGAGGGTAGGAATGTAGATCGACCGGTAAATCGAAAGCTTTGCCTTTCGGCTTAGCTCCTTCTTCACCACAACGGACCGATACAAAGTCCGCATCACTGCAGATGCTACACCGATTCACCTGTCAATCTCCCGTTCCATTCTTCCCTCACTTGTGAACAAGACCCCAAGATATTTGAACTCCTCCACCCGGAGAGGGCACTCCAACCCTGTCCGACTGAGGACCATGGTCTCAGATTTGGATGTGCTGATTCTCATCCGAGCCGCTTCACACTCGGCTGCGAACTGCTCCAGTGAGTGTTGGAGATCACGGCTTGATAAAGCCAACAGACCCACATCATCTGCAAAAAGCACAGATGCAATACTGAGGCCACCAAACTGGACTCCCACTACGCCTTCGCTGCGCCTAGAAATTCTGACCAGAAAAATTATGAACAGAATCGGTGACAAAGGACAGCCTTGGCGGAGTTCAACCATCACCAGAAACGAGTCTGACTTACTGCCGGCAATGCGGACCAAACTCTCACACTGGTCGTACAGGGACCAAACAGCCCATATCAGGGGGTTCGGCACCCCACACCCCCGAAGCACCCACCACAGGACTCCCTGAGGGACAAGGTCGAACGCCTTCTCCAAGTCCACAAAACACATGTAGACTAGTTGGGCGAACTGTTCCATGGTCAGGACGAAAACCACACTGCTCCTCCTGAATCTGATATTCGACTTCCCGACAGCTCCACATCTCCAGCACCCCTGAATAGACCTTACCAGGGAGGCTGAGGAGTGTGATCCCCCTGTAGTTGGAACACACCCTCCAGTCCCCCTTTTTAAAAAGGGGACCACCACCAAGTCTGGAAATCCAGAGGCACTGTCCCCGGTGTCCACGCGATGTTGCAGAGGCGTGTCATCCAGGACAGCTCCACAAAATCCAGAGCCTTTAGGAACTCCGGGCGAATCTCATCCATCCCCGGGGCCTTGCCACCGAGGAGCTTTCTAACCACCTCGATGACCTCAACCCCAGAGATAGGAGAGCCCGCCTCAGAGACCTCAGACTCTGCTTCCTCATGGGAAGGCGCGTCATTGGAATTGAGGAGGTCTTCGAAGTATTCCCCCCACCGCCTCACAAAGTCCCGAGTCGAGGTCAGCAGTGCCCCATCCTTACTATACACAGTGTTGATGGTGCACTGCTTCCCCCTCCTGAGACGCCGGATAGTGGACCAGAATTTCGTTCTCCATGGCCTCACTGAACTCCGCCCACATGAGTTTTTGCCTCAGCAACAACCCAAGCGGCATTCCGCTTGGCCAGCCGGTATCCATCAGCTGCCTCAGGAGTCCCACAGGCCAGAAAGGCCGATAGGACTCCTTCTTCAGGTTGACGGGATCCCTCACCGCTGGTTTCCATCAACGGGTTCGGGGATTGCTTCCACGACAGGCACCGACCGACTACCTTATGGCCACAACTCTGGTTGGCCGCCTCGTTCTGCCAGAGGTGGGAGTTGAAGCTCCTTCTGAGAGGGGATTCCATCAGACGTTCCCAGCAGACCCTCACAATACGTTTGGGCCTGCCAGGTCGAACCGACATCTTCCCCCACCATCGGAGCCAACTCACCACCAGGTGGTGATCAGTTGACAGCTCCGCCCCTCTCTTCACCAGAGTATCCAAGACATGTGGCCGCAAGTCCAATGACACAACCACAAAGTCGATCATCGAACTGCGACCTAGGGTGTCCTGGTGCAAAGGAGGAGCTTATGCTTGAACATGAACACACGCTGGGCCAGGGGGCAATAAGTATACCCACACCTGCTTGGCGGCTCTCACTGCGGGAAACTCCAGAGTGGAAGAGAGTCCAACCCCTCTCAAGAGAACTGGTACCAGAGCCCAAACAGTGTGTGGAGGCGAGCCAGACTATATCTCGTCGGAACTTCTTGACCTCACACACCAGCTCAGGCTCCTTCCCTGCCAGAGAGGTGACATTCCACGTCCCAAGAGCCAGTTTCTGTAGCCGGGGATCGGATCGCCAAGGTCCCCGCCTTCGGCCAATTGCTCGCACTTTTTACCAATTTGCGTCAGAGCTAGGGTTTACTTAAAGACAATCGCAGGCAGGATTTATGCACTACCGGTCCAATGCTTATGCATTTGGTGAAGCGGTCGTCAGCCTCGATGTGCTCGTACAGTTCTTTGACAGCCATTCCTCTCAGTGTGGCACTGTGGTGGGCCTCGTACACGTTGAGCACAGCTGCAGAGAGGGAAAGGAGCAACAGTAGTGAGTCACAGGCCGAGTGTGAGGGAAATTCTTGGTGACAAAACATATTTATTTTTCTGTGAGGTAATAATTCTCAAAAGTTTGTTCTCGGTACTTACTGTAGGCCACAGTCAGCAGTGTGCTGTGAGGAGTGTACATGTCACAAGCTGCCACATTGTTCCTCTGAGCTGCCCAGTCAATGCTGGCATAGTCTTGGACATAAAGCTCCTACATGGGGGTAAAAAGTGAAATAGTAAAATTAAATCCACAAGCAGCTGTAAACCCACATTAGATGACATATACAAAAAGTTGCGCAATTCACCATCTGCCAGCTGTCTAATTGAGGCTCGTTTGAATGAATTCTCTAATAGGAGTTCGTCAAAATACAAACCCTAGAATTCACCAAAGATGGGAAAATTCTTGTTCAATTCCAGGCATGGGTGTTTCACCGTTTTCTGTGCATCCTGTTATGATAAATGTCCACCAAATTTCATGTTGAAAGGTGAAACTTGTGCAAGGGGCTAATTTCTTTCTCTCTCAAATCCTCAAAATTATGATCAAATCTTGATGCCATGCTCCGCCCACATTAAATGGCATAGGCAAAAAAAGCTTGGCAATATGGTTTTGCGCATCTGTCCAGGATACCTCCTTCTGATTGGTCCCTGAACTGGTCACCGGCCAATGGCAGGGCATACAGTATGATAAACGTGGTCACCAAATTTTGTGTTGATTGGTGAAACTGGTGTCATGGGCTAATTTTTTCCAACTTTCCACAGGGTGCCACTTGGTAGGGAGGATCATAGTGTAACCAACATGAAAACTCAAAACGCTGCCTATGGGTGGAAAACAAACAATTTTCTCATTCTTTCAGCAGTATTGAGTGAGTTGTCAGCATGTTTTGTCCCCCAAAATAGCGATCCATTTGTTGAATATATTTTATTTAAAATAATGTAATTACGTAGCAAACACCCCCCACCCCAACCACACACACCGAAGAGCAACAAAGACAACTCCATCTGAAACTCCGCCTGGGACTGAGATCGACCACATGTTTTCAATGGCGTGATATTCCATCGCCTCCTTGTGGAACAAATAGGTCATATCACCTGTCTGAGGCTGAGGACCAGGGTGTCCTCCTCAGCGACAAGTCGGACGGCGTAGCAGAAGCTCATGGGGAGGTACACCTGGCGACAGTGACACCACAGTGTAGACGGGTGGGCTGGCAGCCAGGTGGGGAACAACCTGTCATGAAATGGCCCAAAATGGAAGCGCTGAAGCACACATACAGCATGAAAACACATTACATGTAAGAAAATACTTTTTGTGAGTCCTAAAAGTAGACACATTTTTACCAGGATACACACGCTTTTTCTTTTTGTTCAATTTTGGGCGTAGGTCCTTGAGACTTTTTTTGTGTGTCCTATTATGATAGACACGTCCACCAGATTTCATGTTGTTCAGGAAAAATGGTGTCCGGGGCTAATTGTTTTCAAACTTTTCAGAGGGCGCTAGTGTTTTTTGTTTTTTTTTGGGAGGGGGGGGTGGAAGGTGGCAGCAATGAAGTTCCTGGGTCAGTTTGACCCAAGGCATTTTCAATTATTCAGACACGTCAGAAATGGAAAAAAGGGAAATGAAAAAAAATGCCAATGAAAGTTGTTTATAGTTCATGATTAACTCCATTACTAACCACTTCATAAATACTAAAAAAAAATTACTAAATCGAACCTGCTGAATATGATGCATTTGGCATCTATTAAGTAAAGTTTGGGTCTTACCACATCTCTGGTAAAAGCGTGTTCATTCCTTCCCAGCTGTAGACATTTAAAATAGCCAACCAGAATTTACCCCAGGACGGGATGCCCACCGCACCGCCTGCAGAAAACGTTCACAATTTCTCTGTCCTGCTTCTACACACAGTGTACAATCACAGACTGACATCAACTGGATCTCACAAAACTGAGACCATAGCTGTGCAATAGATGATATAGAGTTAATAACACATTGTACAGTAAGAGCAGCTAAAAAGTTGGGAGGTAAAACTTTTTTTCAAATCTAGATTTTTATGGGTCAATTTGACACACAATAAAACAGGAGGGTTAATAAAATGAGGGACGTTACCAAGCATTTTCTTTGAATCTTTTTGTTTTGTAGTTTAAAAAAAAAAGATTTTATGTGTCAATTTGACTCTCAATATAACAGAAGCGTTAACAACATAAATGCTATTAACTAGGACTTTCTTTGAACCTTTGCTGTGCAGGTTGCTCCTTGCTCGAACCAAGTCGGGATCATCCGGATCGACACCTAGAATCCTTAGCGAGGTGTAACTCAAAGCCGTGCCAAACACGGTCGCCTTGTCTTCAATATGTCTGCCGACACATAACGCATACAGCACAGTTGTCCTTCACACGTTGATAATCGTAGGACATGCTGCATGTGGAAAACACAAATGCACAGTTGCCTTACAGGCCCCAGCCTCCATCCGGCAGCTGAACAGAGCGTAGGTATCGAACCATCTCTTTCTTCCAGGCCTGGTCCAGAGGGATCTTAGCGGTATGGCAAGTAATCAATAGACCTGGAAGCGTATAACTCACCATTGTTTATTTTCATGACAAAATAAGGAATGGTCCCTTATCTTATGACTTGTCATACCTGGTAGAAGGAAAAGAGGTCCTCCGTAGTCTCCTGCCCAGTGGCCGTCCTCGGCCTGAAGGTGACTGTAGAAGTTCATACCTTTCAGGGCTGCATCTACTGCTGTGCGGGCGGCCGAGGAGTCGCGTACAAACTTGGTCTGTGGGGACAAATGCAAATTACAAACCATCAAAGTTTTCTGGATGGATTAGTTGGGGCTCATGTGGGTAAATTCCCTACTTTGAGCCTTAGAAATTGACCTCAAATAGCTGCTTCAGAATGACAAGGCAGACTTTCTGTTCAATTTCAGGTATGAGTCCTTGAAACTTTTTCGTGTTTACTCTTATGATAGACATTTCCACACACGATCGGTGAAACTGGTGTCCGAGGCTAATTTTTTCCAACTTTCCACAGGGTACCACAGTGATTTTTAAGGGGGTCGTGTTCAGGAGCCCTAAAATACAATTTCAGAAGTAGAATTCAAAATGGATAATTTAACTTTCCTTTTAGATTCAGTCAACAGCAATAATGTTCCTGGGTGAATTTGAGCTGTGACCCAAACGTATCAGAAATGGAAAAGAAAAATCTTAACTCCATTACTCACCATTTCAATCATGTACAGTATATGTGATTATACTTAAGACAATTCCCTTAATACTTAAAAATATATGTATACCTTAAACGTGTCAATTTGCACTGCAAAATAACAGGAGGGTTTGGTTGATGCACCTTAATTTCAATCAGATTTGGATGGTTTAATCACACTTGTTTATTTCTCAGGAACAGCAGTCATATTCCTGGGTCAATTTGATCGAAACAAAAACAATATTTACATCTCACTATTAACTCATTTACTTGCCATTTCCACCAGAATTTATAGTTGATTAGACCTAAGTCTTTATATTTAAAAAATACATTACAGCATACACACGCTTGTAAAAATTTTGAGTTTTTGTCTATGGTGTAGCCAACATGAAAACCAGAGAGCTGTCTATGGTTGAAAAAGAAGCAATTTTCTTAACGTTCCAAGGGGTACTACATTGCGTTTTTTAAGCATTATTTTAGGAAGCACACAATATGTCCCCTGGCACCCACCGTGTCCAAGCCTAAAGAATGGGCCTCTAGCATGGTCTGCTCCCTTTTTGGGGCATCCACATCCTTCACATAAGACCAGGTCTGCCTGCCCTCAGCATTAGAAAGCCTCCAGCGCCTCAGGTCTGTAGCTGGCTCAGTCTTGTATGGTCCCCCTCGCCTCCGCAAGTGCCTGAGAGAAGACGACAAAGGAAGTCAACATACTACGTACCTCCACAGTACGAACCACAGGTGGGACACTCGAGTCACATGGCTTGACTCGAGTCAAACTTAAGTTGCCAATTTTAGGACTTGGGACTTGCTTGGCTAATGATGATGAAAAAGCTTAACATGTTAATTGGGTAAGTACAGGTACAAAGTACAAAGTGGCTAATGTGCAAATAGATGGTGTGACTGAACAAATTTGTCTGACTTGACTGAAGACTTGCTTAACCTAAGCAATGACTTTACTCATGTGCCTCTGTGTCCGGGCTTCTGGGTAAAATATTGTTAACTCAACAATGACAAAAGTATTGACAGTAAGAATAGAATGTTGTACATCACAAACATTTGCACAAAACTGTGTTTGACGAAACTGTAGAAACATACGGAGATGTTTGTTAATTTGTTGGTTATTTCATTTCACTCAATTTAGCTAGAAGAGAGAGGTCAAATAGAATATTTGACGGCAACTTTAACATTGACAAGTTAAATCTTCATATATGTAAACTTATACCAGTCATAAAAAACAACTTTTCATCCAAAAAGGTCTTCATTTGTGTTATTAGGGCGTGCTAAACACTTACATTGTCTCAGTCATGCCCAGCAAACAGCAGCTCTGCACTGTATGGATGAACGGCTTCGGGTACCGCCGAAGGTTTTCACCTCTTATATGTTACCCATGGGAGATGTAGTGCTTTAAGAGGCATGAAACGTTAAAAAAATATTTAATTACACGACATTTCCCGGCAAGCTGAGCGAGACCATCGTGAAACACTTCACCATGGAAAGATATGACCAGAGGCAATTTGACCAATCAGACAGCGAAAGAGCAAGAGCATGGGCGGAGCTGGTTATAAGCTCCACCAATAAGAGCACTCCTATGGAAATGACTACACGTGCTCACATGTTGCTTCTGTTGATGTATTTTGATTTACACAAGTACATTTTCTAAGAAATTAGGATGAAGATTTTAAAAATAGGTTATTAAATAGGAGTCGAGACTTGGTGCTGCAGTTTTGCAGTTTTCATGTATTTATTCTATCAACAGCGAATCATTCACCTTCTAATATCACACATATTCGATTATTTATTCTAGAGATACAATCACTTAAAGACAAGAACCAGTTCCGCCCCTGTCACGTTTAAAAAAAAAATACTGCATCAAAATTTCACCCGTAAAAAAATACACGACTGAATATCCGGTTTCCGGAGAGACGACACAGTAACGTTGCATTCGCGGCTACTGGTAAATCGAAAAAGTACCACTTGGATACGACACAGTCGGCCATCAAAACGTTGCGGCCAAACGTGACTGACGATCTCAATAAAGGGTGCTTGCTTTGGTTGGGAATAAAGTTTGGCTAACGTCAACACATTTTTTTTGTAGCCTGCCTTATTTTATAAAAACACACACGGATGTCAGTTGTCTTGAACGCAACACTACCCCCCCCCCCCCCCCCCCCCCAGCTCAACCAGTGTGTATTCCGCCATTACGGAACGATTCATTGACTGAAACGATGTTAAAACAGCAACAAAAGACAACATTTTGAACCGAGTTTATCGGGTTTATCTCTACATTCCTACGGAAATTGTCCTTAAGACTCTACCCGCTCCTCGACTTTGTACTTTACACCACCGGCGTATGTCACCTTGATTTCAGACATGGCAGCTGTCGTGTGACTGGCAATCAGTATCCCCCCCAATGTGTTAGAAAGCCATAGTAAATATATAACATTAGCTATTTTTGAAATGGGTGTAGTGGTAAGGAATCTCCAAAAGGTGGTGCCTCTTCGCCGCGCCCGGCTCCGCAAGGACGTGAACACGCTCAGGCACATCCTGGGCATCCAGAAGTTCGACTTGGGCGTCGTTTGCGTGGACAACCGCAGGATTCAGCACATTAACAACATATACAGGAAGAAAGACGAACCCACGGATGTCCTCTCGTTTCCATTCCACGAGGTACATCAATTCATATATAAGCCAATGTAAACCTCGTATTGCCGCTGTAATGTATATGGATATGTTGTGTTTCATTTCCATAAGGATACAGTACGGATGGATTAACCTTCCTTTCCGTTTAAACCAGCATTTATAGTTGATTAGACTTATGCAGCATTTGCACTGACTAAAAATAGAAATATTCACTGTCGTCGGTGCCTAACTGACCAGGTTTGAGGGCAACCATGTTTGGGTGATGTGGAGCCCAAAAAATGTTGATAAACATTTTTTTTTTTAAATATCTTGTTAACTCCTATTTTACCGGCGTGGAGACTAGTTGGCGACCTGATGGCGACTCAAGTCTCTGCACCTGCACAACAACAATCATCGCGACTGCCGCACATTACCCGGTTTTCTTTGTTTTTAGAATTGTGAGAAGCCAAAATTGAAGTCACTATCAAAATTCAATTAATTGCCCAGCCTGCAAGTTGAAAGTGTAAAAGGATTTCGTCTGAGTTACATTCCCTGTGTGTCTACTTCAATAATTTACATGTGGAAACCTGTCTTGCGCTCTGTAGGAAATCAATAAATATTAACTTTCAATCTCCGTTTTTTTAAAAACACATAATATACCATAAATATACATAATTATTCATTAATATACACACACATATATATATATATATATATATATATATATATATATATATATATATATATATATACATATATATATATATATATATATACATACACACTGTATATAGGCCTATATCGGTGACTTTCGGGTGAATTGGTTGTCACCTTGTCTAGGGAGTCGTGACGTCTCCAAAGCATGGTCCTGGTGAGAGCGCAAGCAATATTGTGCTGTCCCGGAGTCACTGCAACTGATCAGCCTCGGCAGTTTCTGAGACTTCTCTGCCAGTGAGATAGGCCCTTTATAGCTCACCTTTTCAATCAGTATTTACACAGGTGCTGGACATAAAATTAGAATATCATGAAAAAGTTTATTTCAGTAATTCCATTCAAAAAGCAAACCTTGTATATTATATTCATTCATTACTTTTTCTTTTCCTTTCGGCTTGTCCCATTAGGGGTCGCCACAACGCGTCATCCTTTTCTATGTAAGCCTATCTCCTGCGTACTCCCCTCGAGCACCAACTTCCCTCATGTCTTCCCTCACGACATCCATCAACCTTCTCTTTGGTCTTCTTCTAGCTCTTTTGCCTGGGAGCTCAATCGTCATCATCCTTCTACCAATATACTCACTCTCTCTCCTCTGGACGTGTCCAAACCATCGAAGTCTGCTCTCTCTAACTTTTGTCTCCAAAACATCTAACCTCGGCTGTCCCTCTGATAAGCTCGTTTCTAATTTTATCCAACCTGGTCACTCCGAGAGCGAACCTCAACATCTTAATTTCCGCCACCTCCAGCTCTGCTTCCTGTTGTCTCTTCAGTGCCACTGTCTCTAATCCGTACATCATGGCTGGCCTCACCACTGTTTTATAAACTTTGCCCTTCATCCAAGCAGAGACTCTTCTGTCACATAACACACCTGACACCTTCACAGCCAAGAATTAAATAATGGATTAATAACTCACCCGTTATTACTTTCTTAGGAACAATCATGTTCCTGGGTCAATTTGAACAATGATTGAACATGATTCAATACCCTCACCATTTCAATGAGTAATGATAGTAGATTACACTTATTTAGCCACTTAGTAGTTAAAAAAGGGTCACTTTGACCCACAACAGAATAGGATGGTTAAGGCTATCCTTTCATACTGTACAACAATTTCTTACTTTATGAAGGACTTCTTGATCACGACATTTGAGTCTATTGGATTGGCATTCCAGGGCCTGAGACCCGGTAAGATCCCGTGTCCCCTCTACAGAGACGAGCTGAACCTCGGGGACATTTTCTTGGGCGTGGAATTTGTCATGCGACAGTGTCAGGAGTCGTCCACGGATCTGCATCGAGCACTCACCGTGAGTGGTCACATCAAACGTACTTATCCGAGCATGTGCCAATCGGTTTGTTGACGCCGCCTCCTTGTGTCTGAAGGTGGTGATGGCCCATGGTATCTGCCACCTGCTTGGCTACAGACATGAGACAGAGGAGGAATGGCGTGAAGTATGTGTAGAGACAGTTGTGAGAGAAGCAACCCACACAGATGTGTTTCAACCCTTCTGTTATGTTGTGGGTCAAATTGACTAATTTAAATGTTTTTAAGGTAGTTAGTGTTGTGCGTTATTCATGATTTATTAGGATTTTGTCATGCTTGGTATTTTTCATCGGTCAGCGACCCAGGAAGATTACTGGTGTTAATGAAACACAAATGTAACCGGAGAGTTACTCCATCCATATTTAGTCCTGAAGGAAATAGTGTAATAACCTTGTGTGTTAAATGGACCCATTTTAAATGTAGTTTTTCCAAGTGTTGTGGCTTAGTAACAGTTATCAATGAGATGAATAATACTCGGATTTTATTTTCCCATTTCTGACACTTTTGAGTAATCTGTTAAATTGATTCAGGTACATTACAGCTGTGCACTCGCACCGAAAGTGTAGGGGAAATGATGCACTTTACCTAACAATGGGTGGAGTGCAGCCCCTTGTCTCCTATTTGTAAAAAGCTAAAACATATTTTGGGTTTCTCTAGCAGAAAATATACAATTACCTCTTCTGAATCATCTTTTTTAGAAAAAAACTAAAGAATCACACACTGGGGAGGAGGGTGCTAGGCATATCCTACGTCACATCAAGGCCAACGCTCTGTTGTTGTAATGCAGAATTACAGCCAAGGGTCCAACAGAAGCTAGACACTGATGTCTTAACGGTGTTAAATCTCACACTGCAAAAACTGTTTTTTTTTTTTTTTTTTTTTTTTTTTTTTAAATGGATCAATTTGACCCAGGGTGTGTTTATCCATCCTGTTATGTTGGTCAAACAGGTTTGCTGTTCCTGAGAAACAGATGTAACAGGAATGTTAAATGTTGCATTTTTCTTGAAAGAAAAAACAAAAGCTGACATTTTGAGGTTGCAGTTCTTTAAGTGAAACCCGAACGTGGCATTTTGTGTTGCTGTGCCTCTATAGATGCTGCAGAAAGAAAACTACATTCTTAAAGAGTACAGCCGACTGACAGGGCAACATTTACTGCCCATGATGAAGCCATGCCAGCAGGACAGGTGACAGACTTGTGACCAGTTAATTAAACACCTAAAAACCAAATCTACGCCTATTGTAATATTTTATCATTAGAGTCTGCTGTAAGAATTACATCAGGTTAAATGTGGAAGCTGGAAAAGAAGCTGAACACAGCCAATTCCAGGAATTTTTGTGGTTGGAAACAATAGGTTTGTTTTATTTGCAAAAAGACTAAATGAGATTGATGTGAAGGTTCAACTTTAATTGGGTATGACAAAAGATCTTGCTTCCCTGGTATTGTGCGTCTTCACCGGTCAACTTGAAGTCGCAATAAATAGAAAAACTCAAGACTATAAAAATTGTTAAAGGTTTTGACAAAAATATTGGTGGGGGGAAAACAAATGTAAAGCTCACACATAACATCTATAAAAGATTTCTCAGGAGGCAGATGATCAAAACAAGACATGAGGGCTTTTTTGCTGGAAATCATTAACAGGGGTAAAGCACAAACAGCTCACCTCAGGAAAAACAAAGAAATCCACACAAAACTTGAATTGTGCCCAAAAAGATATTGCACTGACTGTACCTGCTAAATACAGCAACCCTCTAAACTCTAAATAATAGCTTATCCAATATAGTATATTTGTATTTACTTTATAAAGCAAAAAGAGGGTTTTGCGAGGAAAACATAACTCATGAAGCTCCCGTTGTGGCGTCTGATGTTTTTTTTAAGTCTACAAAACAGTTGATAAAACTGTAGCAAAGAAGAAATGTAGACCCCAAACCACCAAGGCAAATGTGATCAATCAAACATTTTAACTGCATCAGTCTCTTTGACAGTTGCAGTTCTGTAATGTGTTGAGGGAAACAAGTGCCAAAACTGAAAGGGGAAAAGAACAGCAATCAGTAGTACTAAAGACACCAGTCTAGTTAAGCTCAAGCTGTTTTGTGTCCGAAGAAGTCGCTGGGCTCAGAGGGGCTGCAGGACGTTTCTCCCCAAGTCTGAGACACTGCCGGTGGCTTTCTCCATTTCAGACAGCTGCTCAAACACGTCTCTGAGAATACACAGAAGAGGGGTCAACAATCAGTTAATCTTTGTCAACTGTAGACCTGTGAAGCCCTTTGAGACTATGTCATAAAGGGCTGTACAAATACACTTGACAAAATCAATTGATGCACGGAACCCCCTTAATCTAACCATGACCGGTACCATGACTGCCAACTTTTTTTCATTTTATTTACAAGCTGCCGCTTGGTGGTGGTTGTTTTTTTCCCCTGTGTTGCGAGACCGAATTTGAATAACAAGCAAACTTCATATACGCTGCCACTCGAGTTAAGTGAGAATGAAAAATAAATAAATAAATGAAAAGGCGCAATACGGTATCTACGCAACCAACATCTGCATTCGGCAAAACAAAAAGTAAGAAATTGGGGTCTGCTCAAATATGCACACTTACTTGTGCATGTAGAAGAAGATGTATCCACTACGGTCACGCTCTCGTTGGACGGCTGTCTCCTGTGTGCGCGACACATCCAGGTCATTGTACGTCAGCCACGACTGCTTCTTCATGTCATACACGTCGCTGATGTAATGTCCTGAGAAGATCAAATACATTAGTCAACAAATCATTACAGTGCATCTAGAACACAATCACAGCACTTCTTTTTCGCCCGCATTTTATTCTGTTACAGATACAGTGGAACCTTGAATAACTGGCTAGTAGGTGTAGAGGTTTTCCGTTAAATCGAGCATTTCTTTTGTGGCCTAAAATCACCAGTACTGTACAAAAATTAGTACTTTTTTTCACGGCCTAAATACACCTGGGACAGTACAAAATTATTATTAATTTAAAAAGGTTTAAAATGTTTGAAAAGTGGGTGGTGTGGTGATGCCTGATTAACACGTGCCTCACAGTTCTGAGGACCAGGGTTCAAATTGGGCCTCACTTGTGGAGTTTGCATGTCTCCCCGTGCCTGCATGGATTTTGTCTGCGTACTCCGGTTTCCTCCCACATTCCAAAAACATGCATGGTAAATTCATTGAATACTCTACATTGTCCGTAGGTTTGAATGTGAGTTGAATGGTTTATATGTGCTCTGGAATTGGCTGGCGACCTGTCCAGGTCCGCCACCCTACTGAGGATAAGTGGTTAAAATGATGGATGGATGTTTGAGAAGTTTTAAAGTTTATCAGAAATTACCTCACTGGTGCATTAAAGGGGTGATTTGGAGTTCTAACACCATTTTCTTTTAGAGCTATCTTGTTCAGCTGCATGGCCTTGCAGAATGGTGGATCTGTATTCCTTTGTGCTGGAACAGTGTTGCTGTGCAACAGGGGAGTTCGAAATACTCCCTCTGCTTATTTTTAAGTTTTTTTAATTATTCTGATGTTTCTTGAAAATGCAGCTAAACAGAAAAGTGTTTTAGGGGACGGACAGAGGGACAAAGTGGACAAGGAGACTAGGAGGGAGAACCACAGCAGAACAATAGACATTCGAACAAGTAAAATTACAACAGTCATTTGTAGATTTTGGGGGACACACCCCCCCCCCCCCCCCCATAATTGGGCATCCAGCTAACTCACACTGTTTGGAGTCGAAAAACATGAGCAGACAAAATAATAGCTGGGCAAAGGTGCTCTCTCACCAGAGGAGGAGCTGCTCCCGATGTGGCTGACGACACTGATGAGCCGAAAAGAGTTGGCCAAGTCCCCACACTGTGGATAAGAGGTGACTGGTTCTTCAGAAATATCAGTTGCAAACTTGTCCCCTCCAATGTTGTATCGAAGGCAGACAAATGTTGTACAGGTGTGCGCTACCTCAGCGTTCCTCTTGAGGTTCTCAGCTTCGGCTTCAGTGTACTCCATGTCAAGCATGTCTTCGTTGCCGGAATCATCATCAGAGCATATGAGCTCAGGCAAAGAATTGTTGAACTCTGTCAGAGTAAAAACATGTCTCTTTAAAAGGTGACGTTTCTAATTTCTTGTATACAAATAGTTGGATCTCTGCAGTACTTGCCCACCAACCAAATAAACATTTTATGAGCTGCAATTTCCCTAAACACGTCCCTGAGAAAGCCGTTCTAAATTTTAACGCATTGTGATGTCAAGATTGGGCTAATTTACTTAATACAACCACACAACGTTTCTCCACCCATTACTTTGGGCTGAGCGAAGAGCCGCCATTTTCAACATCGCAAACCCAGAGAAGGAAAGCCACCTCTATCGCCCAGGCTGTTCTCCTGAACTCTCAGGACTCTAACTTGTAGAACCCCTCATTTTATGCCCTTTTTTATGTATTTCTCATTTATGTTGTTAACTTGTGTCAATAAGTGTGCTGCTCTCTGCTCCCTAAATTACCTTGCAAGTAAAAATTAAGTTTTCCGAGCCTGAATACTCAGCCAAGTTGTTGATGTGGGGACATTTGTGTTTGGCTGTGTGATCTATTACACTAATGGCCTTTTCACAATGCACTTGCTCAGTGTGAAAAGGCCCCCATTGCCAAAGCGCAATGTCATGTAGTTCAAAACCAAGTCGAGTCCCATGAAATGACAAGTCCAAAGGCCTCTTTATAATCCCACGCTCGCGCGGCCGACAACGCCCACATTGGCCCACGCGGCCCCTCTGCGTCACTCGACGCGCACAGGGCAAAAATTGTTGCTGCACGTAGAACATCTCTCGTGATTGGTCCGTTTTAGTCACATGCTGTGATGACGTACTCAGCATGCCCCTTGGTTCTACATACCAGCTACGCCGCTGCCTTCTTGATCGATTTTGCAGCATAGTTAAACGTATCACCTGGTCATCTAGGTCCATTTGTCCAAACATGCAAACACCAAATGCATGAAAAATGTGACCAAAAAAAACAAAAACAAAAAAATATTGTGGGAGGGTCTTGGGGGATACCCCAGGCCACTGGGGAGATTTTTTAACATAAATTAAGCAATCTGGAAGACTCCGGAGAGTACAATAAGGCAAAAAGAATATTACAATTCTTCACACAGAAAAACGTATTTACACCGCTCAAGTACATGTTGATGTACGAAGATCAAAATTAAATTTGCCTCATTTCTTTGCCTTTTTGTTCTGCCCTCCAACTTGAGTCAGGGCCACCTCCACCTGCACCTGATGCCTGCTTCAAGCTGTGCCACATGAATAGCATCCTCCTCTTTAAGCACTCTCATTCTGGAAAAGAATTGACTAAAATCATTGTCTGTTTCACGTCATTTTTCACTATTACCAACCAATTACCAATCAAAAGCTAATCCCAAATGCATCCTCCATGAAAATATTAAGTGTAATATTTTTCTGTTTTATTGTCCATTTCTGAATTTGAACTTAGTTCATTCTGTGTTGTGACATAATCCCTAACATCGCTCCGTCGCTAATACATTTAACATTAACATCCGTAAACTAATTCGCTAATTGTGGGCGTGTTTCCTAATTAATACAAGATGTAGTAGTGGATCAACTCTTGTCGCCGACGTTACGTGTGCTTCGCGGTTCTGCTGGGACCACAACCATGGCCACGACCCGCAGCACTTCAACGCGACAATACAAAAGACCAATGCAACAAATACGACACAGGCCGATCTGATGAGCAAAAATGTTGCTTAAATGTAAGAGTAACAGAGGATGTCCGCTCCAGAAGTAGGTAGAGTAGCCAAATATTGTACTCAAGTAAGAGTACTGTTACTTGACAGTAATATAACCAAAGTAAAAAGGAGTCCCCCAAAAAAATTTTCCTGAAGAGTAAAAAGTACACAGTGAAATAATTACTCAAGTACTGAGTAAACAGTGAAGAACTTCAGATTTTTTTTTTTAACCACAGCATGAACATCAATAAAAAAAATAAAAATAAAATGTGAATGTGCAAATTCTGATACAAGTGTGTGTGCGCACAGTCAAAACTACAACAACACATCTGCAATTTACTGCACGGTGCTTTCTAAATAAGTGAACTGAAATATCCACGTTTGTGCAGACAAATACTACAATACATGGAAGGTGTTGTTTTTGTTCGTCTAAATGTAAACAAGAGTAGCTCGCCGTTGCCTTCATGGTAATGACGACCTTCCCAACATGCCCGCCATGTAGGCACGACAATCAGCCGGGCTGACTTATCTAGTGTTAATAACTATGCCCGAGGAGCCCAATAGAAGATGTCGTGTGAGGTCATGTGGCTTTCTTGTGTTGTTTGATTGGTGAACTAGACTTCAACGTCACTAGTCACTTAAATTGGATTGACGCAAACAGTGCCTGATGCGGAAGTCGTAGTCTCGCGCACGAAATAGTTGATAAATAAGCAATAACTGATAAATAAAAGTAGCGAGCGACATTTAGATCATTGTAACGGAGTAAAAAGTACCGTTACTTCTTAGCGGCAGAAGCGGCGCAAGTGTTTCTTCTGGTCTCGTCAACTCCTGGGACTTATCCAAACCAGGTCCCGAGCGTACAGGCGGAACCTCAGGCCAATGCGTTCGCATATTAATCCGCCGCAGAATAATATTCAGAAATTAAATGTGTATGTGTGGAATGGATCAAGCTGCCAGCGTTCAAGGACTACGAAACAGCCTATGACAACAGCTTTTATAGGGACCCGCTTTCGAAATATCCTCTTTTTTTCTTCACCCACGTGACACGTCCCCTCCTCTGTGGGGTTGTGACTTGTGAGTCGTGGGCATACAATCAATACTTGGTATGTGGATGTGTGGAATGGATCTAGCTGCCACTGTTCAAGGACTACAAAACAGTCTATGACGACAGCGAGCGAGCGACCCTCCACCACTCCCCAGGAAAAACTCATCGGATCTATACGATTCACATAAATGGCCTATTTTGTTATTTTGAGTTCAAAACGGCGATTTTCCCCAAAAGGCGCCTGATTTGTATGTATGCATTCACAAGACAGAAGGTAGATTGAAAGAAAAAGTGCAAGGTGTCCTCCACTACTCAGGGGCACACACCAAATTGACAGTTCCCACCTTGCAAGCTGAGCTCAGTGGCCCGCTTTAGATCGTCATCTTCTCTCATCTCTTGGGCTTCCTGTTTGAAAATCCAGCAAGAAGAAGCCATTTGATTAGCAGTCTACTTGTTGAAACAGTAAAAACATTCATTAGATCATTTAACACAATTATGTAATATTTACCATAATTTCTCATGTATTTTTACAAATTTTTTTACTCCAAAAATTGTCAAGTCATTAGTGCATATTATACTTAGGTATAGAGGAAAATGAAAAAGACTTGTCACATTTTATAAATGTATGCCGCCATCTCGAGATTATGAAAAAGATGTAAACATTAATTCCAATATGCCACTGCCCCCTAGAGGTTATGAAAAAGTTGTAGCCTACACTTTCATTCCAGTATGACAGGGGTACATATGACTGCATTTATGTACAATTGTGCTCATAGCTTTACATACCAAGGCAGAATTTGTGAAATATTTATTTTTTTAATACAACTGATGAGTGAACAACAACAATTAATTTCTGTATGGTTATGCTTTGTTTAATGATAATGTTTTTTTAAAAATGCTTGACAGTTTAATTTGAATCCCATTCAAATAAAAAATAAATGTGTTTCACCTGGTCCATGTTTTCTTTTAAAGAATTGTACACATCTTACAAATTGTGCCTCGGTAATCAAACATATGAGCAGATCCATGTGTTTTCTCATCAACAAAACAAAACTAGGGCTGTGAATTTCAAAATACGAGCAAGCAAATAAAATAAAGTATTATGTGTTCAAATAAAGTGCTTAACTTCAGATAAATTATTTGAAAAAAACATGGGTAGAAGCAAAACCATGCATTGTAAAAATGCATTATACATCGCTAGAAAGGTTTTCCAGGACTTTGAGATCAACTTTGGGGGTGCGTATTATACATGGGTGTGCAATATACACAAGAAATTTCGGTAATAAGACATACATGCTCCTTGAGGCTCTGTGCCAGCGCTTGCTGCAACTCCTGATCTTCCCTCTCCTGATCCAAGTTGTACTGCTGGACCCAATCCATTTCCCCCTGATGCACCTGCGAGCTCTCCGGGGTTTGGTTCTCCTTGTTCTCGTCCATGGTCAAGTCCAAGGAATCCAACACATCTAAATCCAGGTCAGTGACATATGATGTAAACCTCTCCACTCTAACACAGAATTAACCCCCCTGTTAAAGTATGTTGCAGGTCAAGTTAACAAAGTTGAAACGCCCCAAAAAGTGTTTTTTTTTTTTTTAAATTGATATATATATATATATATATATATATATATATAGATAGATAGATAGATATATATACATAGATAGATAGAGAGAGAGAGCTCCCCTTTTACTTTTTACTATATTTTAATATACATCTTGAAATATCTTTGAATTTACATTGTATTAAATGTAAGGACCCAGCAGTGACACAAGACGCTAAAAAGGGCAGAATATCTATTCAACACATTCTTTTCCAGTATTCACACCCCAAAACATTTTTTTTTAATGAAAAAGAAGTAGTTGCACTATGTATTGTCTGCACCAGCAGTTCTTGGGGGCAGTAAACCTGGGGCCCTGGGTAAGTCTGGGCCCCTTCTGTGCCCTCCCTTTTGTCTACAAATAAAAGCCTTGCATGCATAACCTTTTTGTTATTTTGTCAGTCAAACTGATGGTATATTGATTGTTATAAGGGCCTAGAGGGGGGCAGATATGTAAATTTTTGGATGGTTAAACAATAAGCAGGTTACAGGGACCCATGAACATTTGTGGTCTACCAAAGACAAACATAATAGGAGGGTTAAAAAGATAAAGCGGTCTTTTACACACATACTTGCAGGTTGTTTACTGTCTGTATCCAGCAGATCTGTGTGATAGGCCAGTTCATGGGCATCCGTGTCCCCGAAGCCCGTGTCTGGACTGCTCGTCGGTTCGTCTTTCAGGGGAGACGGCGCAGTGAGACCGGCCTCCTGGCGACTCAGCTCCAGTACGGCCTCTAACATTTCGTCGTCGTTAATCCCGCTGAATTCTGCCGGATCCATGGGAACTCCCCGCTGAGAACAACAAAAGCTGTGTTAGGAAGTGGGGGGAGCAAGATTTGAGTTTTTCCAGATGTTCACCTCTTCCGGTCGTTCGTCATCTTCCGGGAGACAGGTGCTGATTCGTCTTTTGCCGCTTGCGCTCACCTTTCTGGTCAGCTCCTCCTCGCTGTCCGAATCCACTAGTGCAGATGTGTTGTTGGAATTTACCAACTTCCCTCCAACCCTCCTATATCCCATATTAATCAGGTTTTAATTACATTTTAACATGGCACAAGCAGGGAACAATGACATAACTGAAAAAGAGTAGTTTGTTGGATGTAAATGCAAACATTTAAACCTGCTGTTAGATTTCAGGTCCAACTGACCCCTGTTAATAATATTTTAAAAAGGCAGAAAAAATTTTTATCTATGAGAGAGAGTGAATAATCAGAATTTACCGCAGCGGTGCCGTGGATGCATTGAGTGTCTGTGAGGTTTTGAGTGCTCTGGACCTTAAAAGACAGGAATTAAAAAGCATTATTTTGGAGTAAAATGGGGAGTGGAATGAAGGTATCTAGAGGTCTTACGCTTGAGAACTCCAGCTGAGACTGATGGGGGGCCGAGTGGAGTCAGTGCAATGTGACAGCAGAGTCAGGTAGCGAGGTATCACTACCTGTTGGCCCAGCTTGCTGTTCAGAGACAGCTGGGCATTAAAACTGTACCTTTTCAGGTGGAGGATGAGCACTCTGCAGGGGAAAAATAAAATATCTATTAGAGAAAAAGCATTAGCCTTCTTTGTTTACTATTTTTTATACGAATACTCTGTGTTTGTGTGTTCAGGTACCTGGGTAGTTTGCTGAATTTGTGTGTAACCGTGGCTGCTTTCCCACTGCATTTCTCACACGAATATTCAATTTCCTCTAGCTGTAAAACGAAAACATTCTTTAACGTGTTCCAAATGATTACGCATATTTGATTTAAAATGAGTTTTAGTCTTTTTGGGGAGGTTTTAGCAGGTTTCTTCTTAATTTTGTATTTATATTTTAAAGCTTTTTGCATAGTACCAATACAAAATACAAATGAGAGTTGGTAGTATTATCTTTGTCTACTTGAAGTTGCGATCCTCACATTCTACACTGTAATATCTGTGACTTTGAATGTGTGTGTGGCCTTAAAATGTGGGGCCTGGCCTTTTGAGTGATAAGGGAGTCGGAAAATGGGTGTAGAGTTGGCCGGCTTTGCGTGTTGAGTTACTTGTGTCAGTTGTGGCCATGCAAATAGTGTATAAATGTGCTTGCTACGTGATGATTTTGTTACGGTTTGTTCTATTTAAATTACCTAATGATGTTTACTTTACCACTGACATGCAGTTGCGTAAGCCAGTTCTACTTTACAGTCGACGCAGTACACCATCTTTTTTTTTAATGATTAAAATGATCCCAAACTTTAGACTTGACTTGTCTTTTGAGAACTCTTGCTTCCTGGGTTGTGCTTTTTACTACATTAGTCCGCAGTAAAATTAGTCCATGTGGAAAAATTATCACTGCAAAATCTAGCAGGATACTGTAGCTTAAAATTCCTGGTATACAATTACACACATGATTTAAAAATATGCAGAAAAAAATGCAGTATATGTGGAAATTATTACTGACCATTTCTTGATTTGAAAATAATTTATTTTAATAATTTAACTTTGTGTTTTGAATATCCAAAGGTGCGGGTGAACAATTGAAAAAAACAAAACAATATTTTTGTGAGAGAAAATAGATCTACTTTTAAGGCCATATCATCTAGTCCTAATTTAAAGCTAATATAATTGTAAACATTGTATTCACTGACTTTAGGAAAATGAACAAATACGACCTAGGTCTAATGATTTGGAAGACAAGTGTTTAATTCAGTCATAGCCTTCATGTTCAATCCAACAAGAAATATGTTTAAAGGTCCCATGCCATCAAAATCCTCAACAACACCTGGCGACAGTGAGTGGATTCCTCCTGTGTTTACATGCCAATGTTGTTAATGACATGAGTCGTGGGCATACAATCAACGCTTGGTGAATTCTGCTTCACGATGATAGTAAGATCCCCACATCAAATCAAATGAATGCGATGTCGCTTTGAAAACTGGGCCTCTCCACTGATAGCTAATTACCGTCTAGCTGTTTTCCATGTTAAAATTGTGGAAGATGTGTGATACAATCAGAGCAAAGCTAACATACATGTCACATATTAATAAGAAATCCAGCCGTCTCAACTGCCAGGTCTTTCAGACAAACTAAAATAGCCCGAAAAAGGACTTTCTGGGCATTTTCAACCCAAATTATCTTTCAAACCCGATAAAAGGACATAAAAAATTATGAGTAAATGAAAAAAATCTGATAGCATGGGACATTTAAAGCTCAATCACTGCCATTGACGGCTGTTGAATTCAAATACCCATGTTAACATGCAGGACTGGCAGTGAAAGAGTTTTAGGATAGAAATGTATCTAAGTTAACTCACCCTGAAAAAAAGATCCAGGGAATCTTGGACAGATCGAAGTGGGAGTGTGTTTTTTCTGCGAGGTAAGTCGATGGACAGGTCGTTGAATTGCTCACGCTTGGTCACCACTTCGCCACAACTGCAAAAACAGAGTTATTACACGGGTTTTCGGCAAAATCCATACTGTCAGCCAAACAACAGAGCCTTACCATTTGCAGGTGATAGTGTGCTGCACTTCAAACTCCATGTTAACAGCCACAGGGCAGGTGTAGATGCGGGAGGTGTCCGCTTCTTCGCCGGGGTCCACCTTGGCCTCATGGTTACTCTCACACGTCACCGATGAATAGGAGGAAGAGGAAGAGGATGCAGATGCTTCATTTGTCCAGCTTTTGTTCATTTTCTCCACGTCGTCTTTCAGCTGGTCCAGACACTGGCTGAGGAACTCATGAGCGTCCTGGTAATGTAGTTACATACAGTGCTGTGAAAAAGTATTGGCCCTTGTTTCAAATTCCTTATTTTCTCACAGTTTCCCCACTTTAATGTTTGAGATCACCAACGTAAATAGACAAATATAACAAGTTGACTTAAAATGCTGTTTTTAAATAGTGATTTCATTTATGAAGGATAAAAAAACTTCAGTTACCTGGCCCTGTTTGCAAAAAGTAGTAGTCATGGCCCCCTAAACCTAATCCTCAGCAGGAACAACTATCTATAACTGGCAATGAGTCTTTCAAATCTTTCAAATATTTTTGGCCCAAAGATCTAAAAAAGCTGCAACAAAATGACACCATCCAAAGAAATTCCAGAACAGCCAGGAAATAAAGTAATTGACATCTATCAGTCTAGAAAGGTTTACAAAAGCTTTAGGATTCCAGCGACCCATAGGGAGACCCGTTATCTTCTTATGGAGAAAACATTTAACAGTGGTGAACCTTCCCAGGAGTGGTCGGCCTACAAAGATTACCCTAAGAGAACAGCAATGACTCATCCAGGAGGCCACAACTTTTTTTAAAACACAAACGACCTGTAAAAAAAAAAAAATTATCCTTGGCATCCATATCTTACATTCTGCATATTTCCAGAGAAACGCTCAGCGGTAGAGGAGATGGCACTTTTAACTTTCCTCAGCAGGTCTTTTTGTGTTTCCGGGCAGCCCACGTCCTTCTTTGCCAGAAGATGAGCGAAACGCCTAGACGTAACAATACGAGCAGATGACAACTATTTGAACAAAACCTTGGAGATTTCAAGAAGTGGATACTGGATTTACACTGCACGACCAAGAGCCAAATTTAAAGGAAAATAAGGAAAATATACTTATTAATTGCATGTTTATAAACAGTTGGGTCTCTGGAGTACAAAGGAGTATTAGGGCAATACTGAAAGTATTTTTAAATAATTTTAGAGATTCTGTATATTTTGAGATTAAATTCATATGAGAATCTGTATAATATTTGAGAAAAATAAATTATATTGACATAATAATACACGAATGTAACCGACACACCACTAAAGATGACACCCAGCAACACCCAGTCTCGTGCTGTTCCGCATACCTGCCTTGGCTCCCCACTGAATCAGTCTGCGTACACAAAACATCTCAGGAAAACCTTGTCTGTTTATCAAACAAGAAGCACGAGGAGGCTTAACTTCGCGCATGGACGCTAAACGAATTACCAGCCAGTCCCAAGTAGCTCATCAAAGATGAGACACACACAACTGGTTTCTCACCAAGAGGCTAAATTAATTAACTTCCACCCCCAGCCAGCCTGAAGAGTGTCACCAACAAAGACTTATTTTCCCTGCTGTTTTCAGTGACATTTGTTCCTCCCGTCTGGGACAATGGATGGAGCACTAGCGACACCCACAGGTAGTGGAAAGCTACTGCAACCCTGGATTAACTAATCACAATCTTTACTGGATTTGAATGTTATATAATATTTTAAGAACATTGTATGAACACCACCAGCGGTACCATCGCAATAGCGCCACTAGTGATTGTATTTATGCAAATTTGAATGTCTAATGTCCAATCTGTTTGTCAAATGAACAGGATGAAATGTTTCACCCCACACAACAAATGCCACATTGCAAATATTACAATGTTCTCAACATCCACATACAATTGAAACATTTGTTACAGGGATTAAAAAGGATGTGCGCGTGACAATGCAAGATGGATAATGGTCTCGTTATCTTAAATCCAATAATTAATATTTTATCAAGTTAAGTGGGCTGAAACATCCATGTTTGGGCAGTCAAAGTTTAAGACTATGCTGCATGACAAAGCTGTTGCTTTTCAGAGTCTGTAAAGTAAACACTCGTGGCTGTTCCCCCCCACCCCCAAAATGAATCACTTTGATTGGCCCACAAAGGGTTTGGGTGTGGTCATGTGACTGCCTTGTGCCATCAGATAGGTGAATTGGAGTCAAATGACAAGTGATCACGGATTGGTGCAACTGCTCCCGATGCTGAAGTCGATGATAAAGTCTAAAAATATATAGCACACGCAACAATTGATAAATAAAAGTAGAGAGCAGCATGTCGATCATTGTAACGGAGCTAAAGTATCGATTCTTCTTCACATAAATACTCAAGTAAAAGTAAAAACTATGTTGCATTCAAACTACTCTGACAAGTACAATTTATCTAAAATGTTACTTGAGTAAATGTAGCGTGTTACTTTCCAACTCTGCTGCTTACACAATGACAAGTCATCGTCGATTAATAACCTCTATTGTCAAAATGAACGCTTAATGAGTCAAAGACACCATCCCACTGCTGTCTCTCGCCTCGGTTTACCTGGCTGCAAGAGGAGCACAAAATGAGCTTGACCAGACACGCACGTACCACCCTATCCGCGACTCATAGATAACTTTAGGGACAGTTGGAACTTGGGACAGTTGGAACAAGTTGGAACTTGCATAACTCTTGGAACAACAGTCCATGTAACAACTGAAGGTTTTGCTAAAATACATTGTTGAAAATCATTGCCTGCTCCTTTATTTTTTTTCTTTTACTTTAAACTATACTAATATACTGTAGCAAGTTGCTATCCTGTCGTTGTGTTACATGAGTTGGTGTTAAAAGTTGTACAAATTCCTACTGTATCTTGAAGGTACCTGAATGTAATTGGATGAACGTGCTGGGGGTGGGATATTTAGGACATTGGAGCAGCCAGGGAGGGAGAGAGTGAGTAAGGGAGCTTTTGCACAGCGATTGTGTTTTTTTTTTTTTTTGTTTTTTTTTACATTGGTGGACATAGCGAGTTGAGAAACCAATGACATCATCAATTAGTTGACGAAGACTCATAGTCACCTTAGTGTCGACCACAAAAAGTCATTCAATCCCCACTATTTTTTTAAATAAATACATCTTTAATCCAGAAAAAAAAAATTCTCATAAAAATACAATACTATTCTTATTATTCTTTATTCCAGTGATATCCCAATTTTAATGTAGTAAACATGCAACTTTATTCTCTATTATTTATGTTCCATTTTCACATAGAAAATGACTAGTTCAAAAAAAACTTGGAACTTTCTTGTAAAAATAGGACTCTCCTGCTAAGGACTTTAATCTTGATAATATGCGACTTTAATCTAAAATAAACTTTCTCTTGAAAACATCAAATTTTAATATATTTTTGTAAGGTAACAAAATTTTATTGAAATTTAAATTATTGCAGTGTAATTGTTTTCTCTTTTCAGTCTGGAGGGCCTAACCATCCTTCAATTGTGAAATTACCATGCAGTGTAAATCCAGCCATAGTATTACCGTATTTTCCAGACTATAAGCCGCTAACATTTTCCCCACGTTCTGAACTCTGCGGCTTACGCAACGATGCGGCTAAAATATAGATAATATATAAATGCTTAAAACATGACAGTTTCCCATAATGCACTAGGGTTTGGACATGCGCAGATGCCTCCAGCGTGTATAAGACGACGACACTAGTTTTTGGCGCACTCAACGTAAAACAACACACACAAACGCAAATTTTTTTTTTTTTTCACACCCTCATCATGGAAAGTACAAGAAAAGCATATGATGCAGCTTTTAAGTTGAAAGCCATCGATTTGTCTATCGTGCTTTTAAAGCGGCACTCCGATGTGTGTGGGAGGCTTGGATGACCAGCGGTGAGAAATCTTTCACAAAAACGGGCCGCATGCGAAAATCATCCTTTTGTGTGGTCTGCCAGTGGATCTTAAAAGCGTGGAACAGTGTGAAAGAATCTACGATCCCCAACGGATTTCGAAAGGCTGGACTGCTACGTGAGGAGAACAGCACAACTTCAGCGGGAACTGTGTCGAGATGAAAATGACATTGAGAGAGACACCGACAGAGACTGAAATGGTGTGTGACGGAGATGTTCTGAGGCTGTTCAACTCTCACACTGAAGAAGACAACTTCAGTGGTTTCAGTGAAAAGGAGGAGGATGAATAAAAACTGACTTTTCTGTTATGTTTGGGCTGTTTTACTGCCGTGTTCCAGGCACTGGTTGGAAACAATTTAGGTATGTAAATAAATATTTAATTATATCTAATTTCACAACTTATATATCCGCGGTGTACTCTGGTGCGGGTAATATATATCTCAAAACAAATTCTACAAATTTAGTGGGCGCGGCTTGTATTGCGATGCGCTCTGTCGGTCGGAAAATACGGTACATTCTATTGGGTTGTTAGACTAGCAAGATAAACACTATATTCGAATTAGCCCACAGTCCCACATGTTGTAATTGAGTTTTTTGACTACCTGAGCAACGCATTGACAGGCACTTTCTTCCAAGGGATGCTCTGCCTCAGCATGTCATTGGAGAAGGACGGCAGGCTGAAGAGCGACTGCAGAATGGCATTCATATAGCAAGTGTTGCCCAAATTTGAAAATCTGTCAACGATTTACACATCGGACAGCACTGTCAGAAAAACACACCAGCAAGGGTGGCCTCTGATTGCCAAGAAACTAAAGTGTTACCCTTGCAGAGGAGGCTGCGACTGGGCTGGAGTGGAGGGTCTCTGCTTGTTCCAACCACCATAATCCACAGAGGGCCGTACTTTCTTGAAAGGAGTGGAGTGATTGGGCAGCAGAAGGCTGCGTTTGGCTGTGGGCGTGAGGGATGTACTCGATGGCCTGAGATTTTGGAAATGTCATACAATTGTTACTGCGTTCATTTTAAAGGAGACATTATGCTTTTATCACAATTCAAACAAAACAATTAAATAGTTGTGAGCTGTCTGTGATGTGCTTTCATTAAAATACTACAAAGATCAAGAATTATAGTACATTTACTTATGATGCAAAAATATATGCCTTTGCATGTTTCGAACAAGCAAACCTGTCTGTTTTCAGTCAACTAAACAATGCGTGTGGGTGAAAGGCCAAAAACGCACAAAAATACGCTACATTTGTTGAAATGTAGTGACTAATGTTACGTTTGTATTTCCGCTGTGAAATACGCATGTGCCCTCTAACCCCAATAAATGTAACTTTTTAACTATGCCGTTTTTAATTTATGTGAGATGTTTTCAATTTTTTCTTGACCCTGGAGGGAAAAAAAATGTTTTCAATTTGTTTTCCCTCCAGGGTCAAGAATGACATCCACTAGAAATGATAAGGTATTTTGTGTGTTAAAATATGGTCAAACACAATCTAACAAGAGCGTCCATTTTCAAGGAAATTAAATAAAAATACACCAACTAGAAAGCAGATTTTGGACATAATTCAAAGAGGATGGCAAAAAGGAAAAAGTATGTGGTGTCAACATTTTTGTGGAGACCCTGTATTTTAACACTACACACGCTGTACTTCCACTGACCAATCGAAAAGCTCACCTTTCTGAAAAGGAGTGGCTCTGGCTGTAATCCTTGGTCACAGATCGACTGCTGTAGAATGAAGTCGGCTGGAGGGGAGTTGTTGAACCAAGGGGAGCTGAGAGGATTAAAAAAAACAAAAAACAAAAAAACTACAGAGACATGCTGAAATATATCTTGGAACAGCACAAATATATATCACATCACATATATAATCGGACTAATATACTCTAGTCCGATTATATATGTGATGACACTATACTATTTTACCTATGCTCCGGTTGTCTTCTGCCTGTTTCAGTTTATCTTTGCAGCTCAGTAAAAACTTCCTAGATGGGTCCGAAGTGGCCTTGTTGTTGCTTTAAAAAAAATACACAAACAGTTACACACAGATTGTATTAAGCCTCCTGTTACGTTTGTTTCACAGGTACACCAGTAATGAGCCTGGGTCAACCAGGTTTAATTTTAGGCGGTAAGCATTGTTGGGGGAACCTCAATAAACATCATTCATATCTCATCTCCATTACTAACCATTTCAAATCAATATTTAGATTACTACCTCTCATAGATCATGGTTCAATGAGGATAATGTACTTGTTTGTCATTACAAAATTCATTTTAAAACTATTTAAATGTAAAAATATGTGAAATTAACTACTTTCACTGGATACAGTGGTACCTTGACTTACAAGTGACTTACGAGTGGGGTTGGGAACAGTAAGTAATATCCATTTGTAAAGTCGAGAAATACGATTTCAAAATCGATACAACTTCTGGCAGGAATCCTTAGATACTAGCAGTTGTAGGGCTGTGGACAGAATATCACGAGGTTAGACAACTGGTTGCCTGAGGCGTCATCGTTTTCATCTCTTGAAGCAAGCGTGAGAGCAATCGTCCTGTGCACTGCGTACATAACGCTGTGCTTCCAACCAAAAACAGCAGTGGTGGGTGCGATACTAGTTTAGTTCTCTCCGTAGCATAACTATTTCAACATCAAATAGCTTTTAGTAGTTAATCTACTTTCGTGGTCACAGCAATAGCAAATTAGCGTTCACAGGCGCTACATTTCCCCGGCAATTGTAAACGTTGAATGCAACGTCACATTACGTACCTTATTTCAAGTCCGCCATCAACACCAATAGATCATTTTACACTTGAGACTATGAGAGTCCCAGGATGCACATGTCTGGAAACAATGAGTGCCTTCAATTTATTATCACAGAGTGCAGATACATAAGAGTAATCCTCTGCTATATGACGGTTGTCCCGCCGTATTTCAGATTTTTGTTTGTCCAATTTGTACAATCCTTTTGTTATCCATTGCTCTTGCTCACTATGTTATGTTGCAGGCTGCCACAATAGCAATTCTTTTAGGGCGACATATTTTCCCTAAAACTGTCATGATAAACGATAGTATCAATGTTTTTTTATACGCTACTGATATTATATTATAGAGCATAATTCAAGTAAATCCTTTTTAAGAACAATTAACTTTCACTTCTACAGAATATTGGCATTGTAATATTGAACAACAAATAAAATATCGATAAATCAAAAATACAAATAAATCAGACTCAGGCTCTGTTTGCAAAAATTGCACTTAACCAAATATTAAACATTTGGTACATAGGTATAGTCATTAACTCCCTAAAGAGGCCCAAAATATTTCTTCAAGTCTGCAAAATTTGAATGAATTAAAAAAATAAAAAAAATACACCAAGTACTTGAAAGCAATTGGGCTTTGTCACTGTTTTTAAATGAGATCCCATACATTTTAATATCACTTATTTTTTAGTCTTTATTTTTATTTATTTTATGTTGTCGTGTTATGTACTGTATAACTTCTGCTGCCTCTTGGCTTTTGAAAAAGAGATTTCATCTCTCAATAAGCTTTCACCTGGTTAACCCTCGTGCATTATAATCACAATACATACGTAGGGGTCATTTTGAGACAAAACATGGTTCAAGCTTTTAAAGTAAATCAAATATTTTTTTTACTTTCAACCCCTCAAAATGTTCAATGGCATCAGACCTATCCATAGATATATATATATATATATTTTTTTTTGATGGCCTTTATAGGCAATAAAAGCAGTATTGCGTTATGACCGTAACTAAATATGCTGTACACGCACACACACATATATATATATATAAATATATATAGCCGCGTTTCATCCATCAGCGATAGAGAGAGAGAGAGAGAGAGAGAGCGAGCCGCGTTTCATCTTCAATGCCCTTGCTGATGGAAGGAGGTTTTCATTCAAAATCTCACAACACATGGCCCCATTCATTCTGTCATTTACACGAATCAGTCTTCCTGATCCCTTTGCAGAAAAACAGCCCCAAAGCGTGATGTTTCCACCCCCATGCTTCACAGTAGGTATGATGTCCTTTGGATGTAACTCAGAATTCTTTCTCCTCCAAACACAACAAGTTGAGTTTTTACCTGAAAGTTCTATTTTGGTTTCATCTGATCCTATGACATTCTCCCAATCCTCTTATGGATTATCAAAATGCTCTCTTGCAAACTTCAGACGGGCCTGGACATGTACTGGCTTAAGCAGGGGAACACGTCAGGCACTGCAGGATTTGAGTCTCTATTTAAATGCACAGTAATATTGAGCAGGTAAGTGTCCAGCCAGACTGAAGTTAAAATCTTCATTTTTTCATGCCCAATTATACTGTAGTACGTACAGTCATTAGAACATTCCTAAAACCATAAATTTTTAATCAATAATTTTACGCGTATGTTTTAGTATAATATGCATTAGTATTTCTATATTTGAGTGTGATTGTGTGTAACACAATCCATGACAAATAATTTGGTCCTATGACACCAAAATGAAAACTGTCGCATGTTTGATTTTTTTTTGAATATCTTCCGTGTCGTGTGACAATAACGAGAACATGAATCTGACGAATCACCTGACGTCGACCAATAGAAGTGCGGCTTTAAACGGCACATTGTCTCCCTTACTCGCCATTGTCAGCATTTATCCACACACACAACCAATGTTGACCGAAACTTTAGACCATGACTTACCAGAACGCTGCCATGTTTACGTACAAACGTTAGCGCCATATTAAAAGTATGTTAACATTACCTCAAACTCTCCTTGAAGATTGGACAGTCCAAAACATCCTCACCCAAGCACACATAGGGCTTGAAGTTTACGGATTCTTGATTGCCCAGGGCAAGTCAAAAACAGTCACGGGCAACCCAGCAAAACATACAACAAAATCATTCTAGTTGCCGTGTTCAATACTTTTTCCCTGTGTCATTACACATTATTACTCACCACTTAATTTCTGAGATTATTTGTTCTACTTTCTTTGTATGTATGGATTACATGGGTTGTTCCTGACATCTGGTGAAATTTTCATGTCAATAGCACCTTTGGAAATATATTTAATGAGAAAAATGGTGACATATTAAATACTTATTTCAGCCGCTGTATAGCAAACATTTGAGTGCACTTGACCAAACAGGGCAAGCAAACATTTTAGGGTACTTGCCCGAAGTCAACTTCCAGCCCTGACCCAGGGACGACACCACACCTCTAGGTTGCTCGGTGTGTTGTTTGAATGGTTATAATTTACCATAAATGGCCAACTTGCATTGGCTCCCGGTCTACTTGAGATGCGATTTTAAGGTCATGTTACTTATAAAATATTACACAGGTTAGCACCCTCCTATGTTGCTAACTTAGTTGGACCGTGTGTTCTGTCCCAAAAACTACACCCGCAAAACGCTGTTCATTTGGTCACTCCAAAACCCAGAAAGAAGTCTGCGGGTTCTCAAGGATTTTCCATTCAGGCTCCAGTACTCTGGAAGGCCCTACCCATGAATATTAGAGCTGCTACCTCAGTTGAAATGTTTCAATCCTGAGTTTAGACTCACTGTATTTCTACTCTTTGTAATTTAGATGGAGCAATGTGTCTATTTAAATGACCTGTTCATTTACTGTATATACTTGTGTACTGTATACAAAGTATCTTCAAAAGTATTTTGTAGCATTTTAGACAAAAGGTGAAACAGTGACCTCTAGGGGGCATTCAAGGATTGGCCACTGACATAAGTTTGTTTTCAGTCAGGTCAAAGCAACATTACAACTTGACAGAAATAAAGAGTGCTAACTTAGTGTAATTAAATTACTTTATTGCGACCATTTCAGGGTGTACCCCGCCTCTCGCCCAAAGATAGCTGGGATAGGCTCCAGTGAGCCCTAGTGAGCATAAGCGGTAGAGAAAATGGATGGATGGATGGAAATTAAATTACTTTGCAGACACCGAAACTTTAGAGCATGAGTCAACAGAACGCCGGCATGTTTATGTACAACTGTTAGTGCTAGCACTAGTTTGCTAGGCTACAGAAAGTTTTGTTGCCTGCTTGAGAGCCGTATTTTATTAAAAGTACATGAACATACCTCAAGCAATCTATGAATGAAAGTCCTCTCCCGAGCATCGGTGATGACCACTGTTTTTCCTTATTATATAAATCCGACCCCCCACACACAATAAATCTATCGTTATCGTTGCCATGATAACGAGTATCCGCTGGCCTTTGATTTGCCAAGATAAAGCCCAGGGTTCATAAAAGACGGGATGCGGCGGTATCGGAATATAAGATTTTATTGCAGTAGTCTGAAATAGTGCAATCGTGAAAGACCAAATTTGCCTTGTAGTCTGATACAGGCATTATGTGTTGTCTGTCTGGGACACCACCAAATGTTTTTTCACCGACAAGATTTAAATAAAACTATTGTGAGTCAGTTACAGTACTACATCACAAGACACGTGACCAGGCTAAAAATAAACGAGCTTTTAGATTGGTACAAGACGGCAATGTGGAGTAAATGTCTTTTGTGGAGCCAATCAATCACATCATTGATCGAATCGGCGAATTATGACAAAGCCGATCAGCATAAAATGCTAATTATCGGCCGATACTGATCAAGCCAGATTGGTGTAAAGTCTCCTCGTCAAAGTGAATTATCAAGGACAGTAAATCTCCATTGTTCTGCTTAACTATTGGTCAGTCGTGCACGGCCACAAACTGCAAAGAAATCGACAGTTGCGATTTCCGTCTCCATTTACTCCAGGGTTTTTTTCACTGCGGCCAGACCAGCCGAAAAATTGAAGTCAAGGCGGCCGCTACAATTGTTAATAGTATGTTACCGTGACACCCCGCCTCTCCGCCAACAACAAACAAAAAGCTTCATATATTACAACATTGGACATCAATGCCATTTTAGGCTTTAATTTTTAATCTCTTTTTTTTTTATTTTAAAGTTGGCGCCGGAGCTTAATGAAGCCTTAAGGCCTCTGTATACTCTCGTGCTCGCAACCGACGCATTGGGCCGCGCAGCCCCTATGCGACACGTGACGTGCACACAGCTTACTCAGCTTTCCCCTTGGTTACTCAATACCGCCATTCTGAATTTCATTTAGTGGCCACACATATCACCTACACTTCCGCCTTCTTGATTGATTTTGCAATATAATTAAACGTGTCATCTAGGTCCATTTGTTCTAGCAGGCACTGTTCCACGGTCGCCATTGTTGTTGCTTTGTTCCAGAAAGTATTAACGGCTACCGGAATTGGCCATAAAATGCAGAGGAAACTACACTCTGTGGTGTCCTAGCCAATACCAGCTGTAGCCACAGGCCCGACTTGTAGGAGAACTCCAGCACATTTTCAAAACAGTGTGCGTGGGTTCCGCTCAAGTATAAAGGCAAACTGCGCGCGTGATAGCCGCAGTGACGTCAGCGCGGACGCCGCCCGTGCTAGTATAAAGAAGCCTTTGACCATGCGTTTGGCCCCTGGTGGCTGGCTAACTAGGTTGCGGTCACTGCTGTTGATGTTAAAAAAAGCCCAGACAATCAGACTCATTTAATCGTGGCAGCCAAAATCGTAATCACGATTAAAATTTTATTGATTGTGCAGCCCTAACTGGGAGTGACAAATAACTAAGCGAGATCATTAGTTTTTCCTCTTATTGCGCTTGCGCACACCGTGATGACGATGATTAATGTAGCATGCAGCCATACTTCAAGCTATTTCTTTCCACTTCCTGTTGAAGTTTACTGTCAAACTAAAGCAAAGTATATAATAATAAAAAATTAAAAAAAAATACATTTTGTGCATTTAAAACAACCACATAACTTTGCCTTAGGAAAGTCCGCTAGCTTAATGCTAAGACAATGCAAAATGCATAGCGTCGATGTAACCTTGAAGTAAAGGATTTTTTTTAACACAAATGCGGGAACACGTAGACAGACAATACAATACTCAAAGGCATACTGACAAGCTACTGCGAAAAATGGCATCGGCCATTATATTGCCCCCCCCCCCCCCCTAGTGGCCAGGGCACGCACACCAGAAGTAGCCACACAATTAATTAATTATGACATACAAACAGTTTTATTTTATTTTTTTTTATAAATAAAGGTACAATACTAAAGAGTGCTATTTTTCTTTATGGCGGGCTGAACGGATTAATGGAATTGCAATTTATTTCCATTGGGAAAGATGATTTAATATACTAGTGCAGGCGTGGCTAACCAGTCTGAGGCTAAGAGCCACAATTGTTACTGTGTTGTTGGTTACGCTTCCAAATGGGTGGGGGATGTTGTACCGTACTCCGTTCATACTGTTTCCGTTCCGCATTTTCGCGCGGCCTGAACGTAAGTGTTGCAAGAAGCTGGTTAAAGAGCCACATGCAGCTCCCGAGCCGCGGGTTGGCCAGACCTATACTAGTGTTTTCAGTTATGAGCATGGTCATGGAACAAATTTAATTAGCAAGTCACAGAATCACTGTTTGTTGATTACAGAACCCAAGCGGGAGAATTTACACACTCAATCGCATCGTGTATCAGTTTAAGTGCAAACGACTTTTACCTCGAGGAGTCATTTTCTTTGGGGTAGTCCTCACTCAAGTCGCTTTCGGAGGGAAGTAGTCGCTTTCTCTTTTCACTCCTGGAAAAACAGGGCCAAAAAGAAGGTTCTGAAATGATTCAAATGGATATTTGGGTGCTTATTCTGGACAAAAAAAAAAAGCAGCTACTTCCAACCCAAAAGTCAACATCAACGGCAAAACCAATGGTTATTATACCGGTTCTCGGAGAGTCCGGTTCGAACAGGCGTGGAGGCCGCTCTGCTCGGACTGCCCAAAGGTTTACGCGGTGTGGATTCCTCCCGTCCCTCAGCACTCTGCCGTCTCGTTGTGGTCTACAAGATGGCCAGAGTCTGGATATCTAGTTTCAACTAACTCCCATTTGAAAAGTTAAAATCATCTCTTTATGAAGTGTGCACTAAAGAGTAATCAACAGACACTATAAAATGGTTAATTTTACTTACGAAAATCTTGTAAGAATTTTTGGCAAGTTGAGTTCATGATAAGATATAAACCAAGGGATTGTGTTGTTACTGAGACTTTTTGGATATTTAAACATGCCCTTGGGTCAAATTGACCCAAGGACATGATTGCTGTAGCTAAAAAAAATTAACAAAACGAGGGGGGGGGGGGGGTGAACAGATTCCAATTGCTATCAAAGTCGGGATGTATTTTTGTTAGTTTGTTTTTTACACAATTGCTCACCTGTCTTTCCCCAGAGGGGCTGATTTCATTTTTCACTGAGCGCCGAGTCGGCACGCTGAAGTTTACACTTCCATGAGATGATTTTAAGACACCTTGAAAAGGAAAGAAGAATCTTGGCAAAAGCACATTTTGCAGATTTGACAGGACACCAATGCATCCACTCATTATCAGCTACTGCTTTCATAATGACTTTTAAGTCGTTTAGATAATTTAAAAAATTACTTGTCTTTCCTTGCTTCAGCTTCTCCAGGTAGTCTCGAGTCTTCTGGGCCAAAGTGGGAGGCATTTTGTCCAGAGTGATGACGCTCTTGTCATTCAAATTCAGTATGATTCGGTCCATGTTGGAGGAGACCTTCTTCACATTCTGATTCAGCTACGGTCACGAAAACAAATGCATACATCAGATTTTCATTAATAATGGCATGCCTTTCCCTGTTGCTGCTGTTTTTCAATGCATTTATTGATTTCATGTTTGTGACATTGTTTTCTTTGAACGTTTTACTTTTTGGGGTGACTAAGGTAAACAAGAGACTTGTGAAGACTTGAAGTTTGTTTACCAGTGTTATATTAAGAGAAAAATGCAATGCAGTGTTCAAAACAGTATAATAGCACTTTAGCATACTTTAATTCAGAAGTACAACACTTAAATCAGCAACTAAACAATTATCAAATTAATCGACAACTATTTTGATAATCATCGTTTGGAGCCCTTGTTTAACTTAAAATTGTCCAAATCCTCCAAATTTCAGCCTCTCAACAGTAAATATTCTCCAATGTCTGTAGTCATCCATGAAAGCAGACTGATTATCTTTGTGTTGAATCAAAATAAGACAGTTGAAAACATTTGCATTTACATTAGGAAAACAATGATCAACATTTTTACCTATTTTCTGACAAAGTACATACCAAACCAGTACCTGAATCAATCTATTTATGTTTGTGCATTTTCTGCTTTGTCAATTTGAAATGCCCTGTTTTTGGATGGAAATTAAACATTTTTTTTTTCATCCGATGCATCCAGTAATTGAAAAAAATAACAAAATCTATAATCAAAATATTCATTTATTACAGCCCTAGTTTAATTGAATACTCTTAAGGTGTGAATGTCAGTGTCAGAGCTGCCAAATGTTAAGGAACGTCCTTATTTGTTCCGGAAAATACTGAACGTTGACTTTGTTACGGGCATAACACGGATTGTTCTGGATATTGGAACAAAACAAAAACAAAAAAATCAGCATCTGACATTACTGGCGCATACACATTGAACAGCTGCTTGGTGCACGCTATTTTATTACGCCCCCCGGCTGCCAAGCTGCAGAGGTAAAAATTCTCGTGTCCTGGGTCAACAGATTGTAAGTCACTGATTATCGCCTCCATGGTAGGGAATAAGCTACACTTCTTACCATGCTTCTGACAAAAGTGTCACGAAGGGAGGATGAGGAGTGGATAGGCAAAGAAGCATGCTAATTGGTAAGCTATCGTTACAAGCACTCACAAAACATCAAAATAAGTGATTTGGTGAAACAACACACTTGTCACATCGGTCTGGCTGGAACCACATTTTCGCAGAGAGTAACCAACTTTGAACAACAAAATAACAGGCCAATTATAGTCTGTTTAAAGATATAAATATAGACTAACCATATCCACAAAGGATGCCGCGTCTGAACCGGAAATGAATTAGTGCATCACTGCACAATTCACTTCAGAACATGGGCAGGTTAAAAGTATATTATTCATTCATTCATTTTCCGTACCGCTTATCCTCACGCGGGTCACAGGCGTGCTGGAGCCTATCCCAACTGACTCTGGAAGAGAGGTGGAGTACATCCTGAACTGGTCGCCAGCCAATCATAGGGCAATTTAGAGTTGTCAATTAACCTACCATGCATGTTTTTGGAATGTGGGAGGAAACCGGAGTACCCGATGAAAACCCACGCAGGCACGGGGAGAACATGCAAACGCCACACAGGTGAGGCCGGATTTGAACCCGGGTCCTCAGAACTGTTAATAAATATTTGTAATATAAGATAACCTTAATTAGTCCCACAGTGGTGAAATTTGCATCGTTGTAGCGGCAATTGTTGATGTAGGAAATATAAATATGTAATATAAATAGCATGCAAGACAATTACATTTGACCTTCTTGAACATGTACATTGCACAAAAAAGAAACCAAAACTATTGTCCATACATAAACTATCCAATTCCATCCATCAGCAATGTTATTTGTTAGTTTGCAAAATAGAGTGCTGAGTTTTAATTTTGACTTTTGAGATCTGATTAAACTGCTTGAATAAGCTTTTTTGTTACCAGGGTTGAAAACAGAATTGGCAAAGATGAATAAACCGATAGACACAAATTTTTGATGATGGAACGTCGACATCTCTTACACTGGCTCTTTGACTCAGGCTACAATTGCATCCACCATTAAAAGGTTGACGTAATAAAAACATTAAAATGACAAATGTTGAAGCCATAATTTACTAACGATTATGACAGGCAGGCGGAAATGTGCTTGAAATATTTTGGGGAAAATATGGAAACTCAAACAAATTTGGACAAATTGTTCTGGAAGTGAATTGTGGTTGGCACCTCTGTAGTGTTAATGGTTGTTTGTCAAGATGTGCAATGCGATTGGCCACCAGTCCAGAGTGTATTCATCACTATAAGCTTAATTACATTGTTTTGGGGGGCCAGTCAGCATAGGCTCCAGCTCACCCACAATCTTACTGCGGACAAGCGCAACAGAAAATGGATGGGCGGATAAACAATTGTTCATACACTAAAAAGTGTTACTCTCTTTTGTACAGCAATTTGGCAAAAACAACGCAAAAATCCACACTGTGAACGTGGTTTATTAACTCACAAGCACTGAGAACGTCGCCAGAGATGATGTTACAGCATGCAAACCTGATGCACACATTTATTGAATTCATTTCCATTTTACCTGGAAGGTTTTGCCCACCCCGCCGCAGTTGAATCTTAAGCACAGGCTGACTTTATTGTCCTTTTCCAGTATCTCAAAAGTCCCTTCTTTCCACCGCGAGGTGCCGACATGCAAGCTGTTGTAGCGGATCTTCACAGAGCCGCCACTGGAGAGTTTGGGCACTAGGGTGGCCATGGCTTAACGATCCCGTCGGTGCACTTTGGAGGTCGTGGAGCAATCAAATCCTACGCAGAAAAAGAACAAAATATAGGTATGTGTGTATCCGCCGCTGACTGGCTGTGTGAAGTCACGTAGTAGCTAAAGTCAACAGAGGAGCAAGCAGAGGCAGCTTTATCTAACACAGAAATGCAGTTGTCGGGGCGGACCAATGACACCAAAATAGTCCATCCATCCATTTTCTACCACTTATCCGAGGTTGGGTCGCGGGGGCAGTAGCTTTAGTAGGGACGCCCAGACTTCCCTCTCCCCAGCCACTTCATCCAGCTCTTTCGGGGGGATCCCGAGGCGTTCCCAGGCCAGCCGAAGGACGTAGTCTCTCCAGCGCGTCCTGGGTCATCCCCAGGGTCTCCTCCCAGTGGGACGTGCCCGGAAGACCTCACCAGGGAGGCGTCCGAATCAGATGCCCCAGCCACCTCATCTGGCTCCTCTCGATGTGGAGGAGCAGCGGCTCTACTTTGAGATCCTCCCGGATGACCGAGCTTCTCACCCTATCTCTAAGGGAGAGCCCGGACACCCCGCGGAGGAAACTCATTTCGGCCACTTCTATCCGGGATCTTGTTCTTTCGGTCACGACCCACAGCTCGTGACCATAGGTGACCAAAATAGTCAATATAAGTAAATTAGTATATGATCGCCAGCACTTGCTGAAATTACAATGATCCAGTGACTGAGTTTGCTCAAAAACGTTTATGGGCTTTGCAGCGTCCGGCGAAGCAGCGGATTCGCATAAAACCGACAGAGGCGCAAGCAGAGGCCGCTTTATCAGATGCAGAAATAACAACTTAGCTAAACAGTAGCCCAATACACATCACCGTTCGCATTCATCTTCCTCTCCAGCGTTGTTCGCCGAATGAACACTAAAATAGATAATCCATAATTGGAACTGATATCAAAACACACAACAGCCCTTCTTCAAATGTTTGAACTAGGCTTTACATGATCAGGGGCCGATCACCAATCGGCAAGTTTAAAAAAAACATAACCGATCCGATCACAAGATGGAGCAAAGTGTCTATTTACATGACTTGTTCATTTATTGTACATACTTGTGTACTATATAATGTATCCATCCATTTTCTGTACAGCTTATCCTCACAAGAGTTGCGGGCCCGTCCCAGCTCAAATTATTCTCTAGCATTTTAGAGAAAAGTTAAAACACCAATGACCTCTGGGGGGCATTCAAGGATTGGCCACTGACATAAGTTTAGGTCAAATCAACATCACAACATGACAGAAATAATGGGTGCTAACTCACTGCAATTAAATTACTTTAATAAATAATGTTAATGACGTGCTTACTGTCCCAGCTATACGGATGGTTGCGGTCCAGAGTTTATCCGTTTGACTTTTTTTCTCCGTCCCCCACCCGCCACGGTGCGTTGCTTGAACGCGGCATGCTCCTCATGTGCATTCTTCAGGTGTTAGATCAAATTTGTTATGTTGAAGCATTTACATGACGTTCCCCACGACGTACTTCAGTTGTGCACATACTGCAAATAACTCGCGTGTTGTTTGTCTGAGATACCGCAAAATAGTCCCACACAGACGACGTGTTTTTTCACCAACAAGATTGAAAAGATTGATTTTATTGGCCGTTAGATAGTTACAGTACTGCGCAACAAGACACGTGACAAGGCTAAAAATAAACTAGCTTTTGGATTCATACACGACGAAGACGCCGATCTAAATGACTTGTGCGGAGCCGATCGATGACGTCAGAACAATAATCAGCAACAGCAGGTTTAAGAAAAACTGACAACTGGGTTATATAAAGTCCCTCCATCCATCAATTTTCTGTACCACTTATCCTCACGAGGGTCGCGGGCATGCTGGAGCCTATCCCAGCTGACTCTGGGCGAGAGGCGGGGTACACCCTGAACCGGTCGCCAGCCAATCGGAGGGCACATATTCACACTCACATCTATGGACAATTTGGAGTCTTCAATCAACCTCCCACACATGTTTTGGGGATGTGGGAGGAAACCGGAGTACCTGGAGAAAACCCACGCAGGTCCCAGAAGAACATGCAAACTCCACACAGGCGGGGCCGGGATTTGAACCCCGGTCCTCAGAACTGTGAGACAGATGTGCGAACCAGTCGTCCACCGTGCCGGTTACATAAAGCAACTTTGAAAATAGGAACGTACTGCAGTTGAATCAAATAAAAATTATATTAGAAAATCCTGAAAAATAACCAATATATCCAATAACAAAAATATATCTATTTAAATTGCAACATAAGAACTACTTAACTTAAACATAAGCACATTCTACATTTCAATACATTAAATACAAAATAAATTAGAAAACCATGAAAAATAACCTCAATAAATAAATACAAATGTTACTTTTTAAGTGCAAAAAAAAGTTACATTCAGCTTTTTTTTTTTTTACTGGCAGCATATGGTGGGAACCACATTTGCTTCCTCCACAGGTGCAGCAATACATTTAACTTGTTGACGCAAGTGGGGTTTCCTTTTATTGACAGTGTCATGGCAGAAAAGAATCATGTAGTGCGCCTTGCGGTGCTTCGCTGTCTCTGTGTGTGCCTTGTTTAATCGCTGATCCTGCTGTCGCACACAATGATACACACTTGTAGTAACAAGTTGAAGTCACAAACGAATATTGTTATTATAACTCGTTTTTCATAGGGTTTGAAGAATATGTGCCAGAGAGTATTGTTACATTGCCTGTTTGTATGTCTTTACACAGCGTTTGTGTACAAATATACATTTTGAGAGATACAAGTGCCGCGAGTTCAATGCCGATTTTCGTTATCTTGTCAATGGCATTTTTCATTCATTGTGTGTTAGCTTTGAGCTAGAGATTTTTGTGAACAAAAACGAAGAAAGCAACTAAATCTGTGATGTATTTGAAAATTCAATAGGTGTAATTATTTTGTTATGTGAGCTTAGATTCACAGTGATCTTCAACTGGAGTGTCAATAAACAACTAAGCAAGCAACATTCACTCTTACTCTTTGCTACTAAGTAAGCACCTTAGCAACTTGTTGTGATTACATTCCACTCTGCATTCCATCTGGGTGCTGCTGGATAGAAGTGCTGGAGCAGAGCGTGAAAAAGACTACTTGTATAAGAGTGGTATAATTTAAGATTTTAGATCCAATACTCGTTTTTCTGCTGACAACAGAACAATTTCCGATCTCAAAGATCAGATCAGGACACCCCTAATTTGAACACGTATAATTTTTACTTTTTATTCACTTCTATTTTGAAATGCAGCCCACCTTTTATTTAGCAAGTGAGAGAATCTTACGCAGTTGCGCTCATAAGATACAACCCCAATTCTATTTAAGTTTGGACATTGTCCATACATCCATCCATTTTCTGAGCTGCTTCTCCTCACTAGAGTAGCGGGCTGCTGGAGCCTATCCCAGCTATCATTGGGCAGGAGGCGGGGTACACCCTGGACTGGTTTCCAGCCAATCGCAGGGCACATACAAACAAACAACCATCCACACTCACATCCACACCTATGGGCAATTTATAGTCTTCAATTAACCTACCATGCATGTTTCTGGGATGTGGGAGGAAACCGGGGTGAACGGTGAGGCAGACGTTCTAACCAGTCGACCGTGCCACCGTTGGGTCGTTGTGTTAAACATAAATTAAAACAGAATACAATATTTGCAAATCATGTTCAACCTATATTTAATTGAATACACAACAAAGACAAGATTCCCAATTAGCCTGTTCACCTGTGGGATGTTCCAAACAGGTGTTTGATGAACATTCCTCAACTTTCTCAGTCTTTTTTGCTACCTGTCCCAGCTTTTTTGGAACGTGTTGCAGCCATAAAATTCCAAGTTAATGATTATTTGCTGAAACAATCAAGTTTATCAGTTTGAACATTAAATATCTTGTCTTTGTAGTGTATTCAATTAAATATAGGTTGAACATGATTTGCAAATCATTGTACTCTCTTTTTATTTATGTTTGACACAACATCCCAACTTCATTGGAATTGGGGTGGTATTACCCCAGCAGAATTTGTAAGATGTGTACCATTCTTGAAAGAAACCATGAAGGATCAGGCAAAACACATTACGTTTTATTTTCAATGGGATTCAAATGAAATTATAAGGCATTGAAGAAAAAACAATTAAACAAAACAAAGACAGCAATGCGATAGTCCTTGTTCTGTCATCTGTCCTATTTTTTAAAAAATGTAAAAATTCTGCAAGGGGATGCAAACTTATGAGCACATTTGTACATATCAGCAGCCATACATATTTGTTTAGTTCTGTGTTACTTGACAAATATCAAGTGCCAAAAGTTTAATTGTATTGAATGATCGGCTGGCGACCAGCTCAGGGTGTACCCCGCCTCTCCCCCGAAGATAGCTGGGATAGGCTCCAGCAAGCCCGCTACCCAAGTGAGGATAAGTGGTACAGAAAATGGATGGATGGATAATTCTATTTGGCTGAGGCACTGATTACAAGCAGATGTAGATACAAAGACTAACCTAAGTAAAAATACAGTGGGTACGGTAAGTACTCAGACCCCCTTAAATTTTTCACTCTTTGTTATATTCCCCAAATAACTCATAGCTGTATTAGCTCAAAAGGATGCTTCTACTAAATACTGACCACAGGGTCTGAATACTTATGGCTGTGTGATATTTCAGTTTTTCTTTTTTAATAAATCTGCAAAAATGTCAACAATTCGTTTTTTTCTGGGGGGGGGGGGGGGGGGGGGTGCTGTGTGTACATTAATGAGGAAAAAAAACTTAAATGATTTTAGTAAATGGCTGGAATATAACAAAGAGTGAAAAATTTAAGGGGCCTGAATACTTCCCGTACCCACTGTATATCACAATAAATAGACAACATGATCTTCCGGTTTGATGATATTTGCATGTTCTCCCCGTGCCTGCGTGGGTTTTCTCTGGGTACTCTGGTTTCCTCCCACACTCCAAAAATACGCATGGTAGGTTAAGTAAAGACTAACGCGATAAGCAGTATCGTTAATAGTAGTAGTTCTGTAACGTTAAAATCTGAACGATATACATTTCTAGATAATTACCTGAATATTTGTCACCGGAAATTATACTTATATCACTGGAAAACACTTTAAAAAGCCTGTCTGATAATGATGATCTCTGGTAAATCATTTAATCTTTGAAATTTTACACACGTAACATACAAACTATGTACGCACAGGGGCAAACAGACATGTGACACATTTCCTACAAAAAAAAACAACAAAACAAAAAGAAGAAACGCCACGACAGTCAAATGAAAACTAGAATGATGGCCACTTCACTGTGACCGCCACAGGGGAAAAAAATGAGGGAAGAGACGACCAAAGCACTCGCTTAGCTTAATGAATTTTTACCAATAGAAGCCGAGATTGTATTACGAGATGGCACTTAAATTAATGACAACCGGGCAGAATTGGTCATTTCGGGCACAATGTCGTCCTCTCGACGACCTGCGCCTAACGGATGGCTGGAGGAAGGCCGTCCGACATTAGCCGGTCGGCTAGTAAAGCTAACGTGGCTAATTGCCTGCTTGTCATTTCGAGGGAGGTGAAAACAGTGACCTCGTTTTCCGGTGCATAGTTTGAAATGTACTTGCCTGCTGTTGGCCTACGCTCGCCGTGAAATGTTCAGTATCAAAATGTTGGTTTGGAGAGGCCAAAAGTTTGTTTGGCCGGCGTTGACCGCCGGCTCGATGTATGCTATCTTGTTGACACTAGCGAGGCGGGACTCGCAGCAGTGCAGTGCGATGATGGCGGGAACGTAAAAATACACTCCGGAAGTTACGCGTGTATTTGAGTTTGCGCATGTGACGCCACATCTCGTGATATCTCATTATAAAATTGATAAAAAAGTAGATATGAAACGCCCCTTTTCAGCTGAATGCCTACAGCGCCACTAAGCTAGGAGGGTCAAAGTCGTCAATGCATTACATGTGCATGAACGGCAAGTTTAAAAAAAGACTAAAGATGACGGTTAATTGTGCTGCGTAGGGTTGCGCGCAATCGCCGTAAAATTACGACAAGGGAACTGGGAGTAATCTTACACAGGCAGTTTTTCTTCAGATTCTTACTTTCAGATGTTCTGCTTCCATAGCACACGCTTTGGTGTCGACCAAAAATGTAAACTGTATGAAAAACGACTGGGAAATGAGCAAATTACGATTTCATTACAATGTCCATTGATTGCTATTGATGAGAACCTCAACCTTACCAACATGGCCACCACGTAGGCACGTCGGTTAGCCACGATGCTACAGCACGTTTTCGTAACTAGTCTTGATATCTATGGTTCTGCCTAACTCGAAACTGGAATCCGCGTTTTTCTTTTGCAACGATAACGCACATTCGAAAGTCTTGTTGGTTTTGCGGTCAAGCCAAACGGGAACGCGTGCGGCGTTTTAAACTTTTAGTTGTGCCGCGTTTAGCTGTTTGTAATGTAGTTGCAACACCAGTGTGGGAAGAAATTATCAGCTCGCGGCTAGCTGCGGCTAACGTTAGCGCTTAACACTTTCGTCAACTTGAACCGCACTCACTGTTGAATTTCAATTTTTTGGGGACTATTCCCACTAAGATTGTGAGAATGCTGGCTACTGGAGCCGTAAGTGGGGTTTTTTCTTCTTCCAATATTTACTCTGTGGAGTTAATTAACTACTCTGCTAAATGAATGCCTTTCTAACAACCAGGCGTTACCACCATAGTCGAATCACGCATGCTACGTCACATTAGATTTTCAACGTTCAGCTAATTTCTTATCACTGAAAGTTGTGCTCCCCAACCTTTATTGAGCCAAAGCAAATCTTTTATAGTAGAAAAAAAAATCTCATGACACACTACCAAACAAAATTGTGCCTAAAAAGTGAACGGGAACAATTTAGTATTGTTGGATTTAAATTGACTTTCTACGTATTTAGTGTATATGTTCACTTCTGACATGTCAAATTGTAACAAAACTGAAATTTCATGCGTGAAAGACAACACAAACTTTACTTAAAATGTTGAAGACAACAGTGAGAATAGGAGTGGGACTCTATCAATAAACACTAGGGCTGCAACTAACAATTATTTTAATAATGGATTAATCTGTCGATTTTTTTTTTTTTATTAATTGGACAAAAAAATCAATTCCTTCATTCAAAACCAAGACATTTCCGATTGACAGTGTAGAAAATCCCCAAAAATATTTCATTCTGATTTAGTTACTTTGTCCGTAACACGTCAGGGGGAAAAAGCACGAGAAAAAACAAACAACATTGTTTTCCAGAGTAAAAGCGGATGTTTACAAATGTCTTATTTTGATTATATGCAAAGTCTGCTTTCATAGAGGATTACAAAAGTCTTAAGAATATTTACTGTTGAGAGGTTGACATTCCGAGGATTTGGCCAATTTTATGTTAAAAGAGGCTCTCTAAACGACATTGTTCATCCAAATATTTGTCGATTAATTTGATATTTGATTAGATGTCGTTTAATTGTTGCATGATCTCTACATTAATCTAATTAAAGCAGTGTTTCTCAATCTTTTACTGAGCCAAGGCACATCTTTTACATTAAGAAAATCTCATGATACACTACGCAAACAAAAAAGGGCAACTAAAAGTATATATACTGAAATAATGATGGTGGTAGTGGAAGAGCGTTCTCAACTGAAGCACTTGATGCAGCTGTTAGCCGTTCTCGCTTATGTGTGGGACCTCTGTGTGCTTCTCAAGGGCTGAAGTCAGGGCTGCCTAGACTTCAGAGCTAATTCCCCATGTCCTCTCATTTTTTTACAGGCTGTCACAAACGTCACAGCATTGGCACAGGTAGACCGGGAGAAGATTTACCAGTGGATCAATGAGTTGTCCAGCCCGGAGACCCGAGAGAATGCCTTGCTCGAGCTCAGCAAGAAACGGGAGTCTGTGCCCGACCTGGCACCCATGCTCTGGCACTCCTGTGGCACCATCGCTGCCCTTTTGCAGGTATCTGTCTGTCTGTATGTCTCTCTACAGTATTTATCTGTTGCACAAGAGTGACCGATGTTTATCATTTATTCATATACGTTTCTTGTTTTAGGAAATCGTGAACATTTATCCCTCTATTAACCCACCGACACTGACAGCTCACCAGTCCAACAGAGTGTGCAATGCCTTAGCGCTTCTTCAGTGTGTTGCCTCACACCCGGAAACGAGGTAACTCTTGGAATCGCTGTGCTTATGATTCTTCCAATGAATTAATCGCCTTTTCGGGCAGCCTGAGGATACCTGAAAATGTTTGGCAAGCATGTGTATCTTAGTGAAAATGCAAGCAGTCCTAAACACAACACTCTTAATACTCAAGTGCCTCCTGGATAGATGAGAAAATTCACTTGTTTTTTCAGTCGTAGATCACTCTCTGGTTTTCTTGTTTTCCAAGCATGACAACTCACCAGTGTTTGTAATTGGGTGAAAATTTACTTAAGAGCAGTGATTCTTATAATGTTGTACACAAGCCCGATATAGTGGTATGCAAATAAAATTTGTAGTATTTGAAATATGCAATATGACCCAACATATTAGAATGAAGCTTGTCCCTCTCAGTAGTGCCTGGAGATACAAGTGACCCGATTTAGGAGTTTTTCGAAATATGAGCCGTCGATTGGCCGACTTTAAGCTTTGACTTGCGAGCCCAAACTTGAGAAACAAGTGCTGTATGGCAGCAGGAGGCTCCACTCACTTGACAACAAGCAGCACTTTGGCTGATATAATTAGTGAATATTCTTTAAAAAAACGCTTCCAACTGTACATTGTCACGACCAGTTGGAGTTTACTTGAAAACTAAGCATGAAACAAAGAGAATGGTACGTTGTGTATTTGAAACAACTACAGCCTCCAAACATAAGTTGGAAAACACCACAGCCACACAAGCTAACAATTGAAATAATACAAAAATAAAATACAATGATGCCAGTCGGGTGTTGAAAACCATTTAATGCTGTGGACAAGATATCGCCGGAGAAGTTACGGAGATACGTCTGGACAAGACACGAGCATTTGATGTGGAGGAATCACACGAAAGCAAATCGATCGGCACGCGTAAAATTATGAAAGAGGAACTGAATGTCGCGGGGTGCAAATGTTGTTACTGTGTGTTTGCACTCAATGCTGTACTATTGAGTGCAAGTTTTTTATTAGAAGACGTAAAACAAAAGGTTTGAGCACGGCAGCTGATGAGGGACACAAGTGTTCCTTCCATTGGTGCCATCTAAGGGTTAAGCGATGAAGACCCACAACAGAGCCAACCCCTAAGAAATACATCAACATAGCAAATATTGAAGCCATAATTTGTTAACTATTACAATTATAGAGTAATGATCATGTTACACAATTGAACAGTATTCAGAATTGTTTTTGTCCTATTACATAATAGACTGCAATAACTGTCCCGCGGTAATGTTCTTGACATCATTTACAAAATATGGAAGTTCAGACAAATTGTTCTGAAAGTGAATGCTATAGGTTGGCAGTTCTGCAGTCATAGCCATAAATGCAATTTTACTAATAACTGGTATAGTATTTTCATCCCATGTTTTGGGATTATGCATATATATGTATATATATGCAATGTATGCAATATATTTAATTCATTCATTCATTCATTCATTGGACCCACGCAGGCACGGGGAGAATATGCAAACTCCACACAGGCGAGGCCGGGATTTGAACCCCGGTCCTCAGAACTGTGAGGTGGATGTGCTAACCAGTCGTCCACCATGCCGCGGGCAGTTATTAAGGACAATAAAAATAATAAAATACTCTGAATATAATATGGAACAAATACATTAATTTAAATGCCTTTCACCCTTGTCTGTCACTAGGTCGGCCTTTCTAGCAGCTCACATCCCCCTTTTCCTTTATCCCTTTCTGCACACGGTGAGCAAAACACGCCCGTTCGAGTACCTGCGACTTACCAGCCTCGGTGTCATAGGTACATGCATTTTCTATTTGTAATGATTTTCCCATTTGTTTGGCGGTGTAATAACAATAACAATGATAACATATTACACTTCTATAGCACTTTTCTTGATACTCAAACGTCCTAAGCAGCCTCTTTGTCATCACCACAGGTGCTTTGGTCAAAACGGACGAACAGGAAGTCATCAACTTTCTCCTGACGACTGAAATCATCCCGCTGTGTCTCCGTATTATGGAATCTGGGAGCGAACTCTCCAAGACGGTATCTAACTTTTGTGATGTGGTTTGTTGACAGTGATCCGAGTAACATATTACACACCTTTGTTTTTATGCTCTGTTTTCTTCAAGATTTATAAAATGGAAAATTGACTTTTTAATTGTTGTATACAAATAGCTGTGTCTCTGGAGTACCTGCCCACACATCAAGTAGGAATTTAAGCAATTTCCCTAGTTCTGAGAACGGGTCTCTGAGTGAGCCACCTGGGAACTATTCTAAATTATGAACCAAAATGAAGAGTATGTCTCCTTTCATATCTTTGGGCTTCAGGTCGTATCTGGTCTCTCATCTCTCCATTTTATCCAATAGGTTGCTACTTTCATCCTACAGAAGATCCTGCTGGACGACACAGGGCTGGCCTACATCTGCCAGACGTACGAGCGCTTTTCCCACGTGGCCATGATCCTTGTGAGTGTCACTTCCTACTGTCTGAAGCCTGATGCCCGCACTATGTGACAGCCACCTCCCACAATGTTACCCTTTGTGTCTGTAGGGGAAAATGGTGTTGCAGTTGTCCAAAGAGCCTTCGGCGCGTCTTCTGAAGCACGTGGTTCGATGCTACCTCCGCCTCTCGGATAATCTCAGGTACATCATTGGGGCTCCCGTGACATGCCACTCTGTTTTCATGTTTCACATGTGTAAAAGTTTTCCTATGTGAGTTGCCACATCCTTTGGAGACAACACAGGACTATCGGGTTAGAGTCTAGGATAATTTTTCAGAATTGAAATTTGGTTAAAGTTTATGCCAAATAGAACTGTTTGAAAAATCTCAATTTCTTTTTTAATGAAGATTAAAATTCTTCTGTATTTTTTGCCTTTTTTTTAAATAAAAGGAACGAAAAACAGATAGAATTTGCATGTTATTTATGTACACATACATTTTGTTTTAATACAACAAAGAACATAAGCCCAACAGAATAAATACATATTTTTTCCCCTAGATTTTCAGACTGGTCAATTTTTATTTTTTATTTAATTTAACCTTGATTTATCCAGGTAAGGTAAGGAAATTGAGAACATGTTCTCATTTGCAATACCAACCTGGCTGCAGCTAGCAGAGATAAAACAAACAAACAAACAAACAAAAAACATTGTCTCGCAACATAACAGGAGGCTTAACACTATTTCAAAATGATTGACCCTCCTGCTATGTTGCACGTCAAAATGACAAATTTCAACCCTATTGTTATGCTGTGGATCAAATTGAGACATTTGAAAATCTGGAAATAATATATTTGAAACAAATGAGTATTACTGTAAACGCTTTCTGCCATTCTTTATACTTAGAAAAATTAAACAACAAATCTTAGTTTGCTTTGTTGTTATATTTATTGATGATCAATGAACAGAGCGCGTCACATTGACCCATGAACGTTGTTGTTAAGAAATGACCAAAACAGGAGGGTTTCTAAATTTAGACATAAAACTTGTCAAAAATAATAAAATGGTGTTAACCCTCCTGTTATATTGTGGGTCAAATTGACTCTCTTGGATATCAAGCACCCACGACCCTAGTGAGTATAAGCAATACAGGGAATGGATGGATGGAGAGATATAGCAAAAAAGGACAAAACAGTTTCCTTTTCTTTTATAAAAAATGGATTGTGTTATATTTTTCTGTCAAACATAGAGCATGTCACACTGACTGCGAACGAACACAACGGGAATGTTGTTAAATAGTAGGGCGACGAACAATTCAGTGGGGATTCGGATTGACTAGCGAATCCCGATGGAAAAAAAACTAATCCCAAATCATAATTTGCGCATTCGAATGAAAACAAATCAAAGTATTGACAGTTCTGACAAGACCTGCGATGCGTTGTTTACTTCCACCTCCATTTTGACTTACTGCATATGCGATGTTTTCGCCGCGATCCACGGAAGATCATCAGTCGCACACAAAGCAGTACTCTCCCCTGAGCTGATAATTTCAACGGAAGCGTTCGATAGCCGTGAGGAGCTGCACGGATGTTCATGAACGACTGCGACCGCGCCAGATGAATTGGATAAAATTATGCAATATTCATTGGACACATAGTGGCAGATGACTGATGAGAGCTAGCCAGCTACTGCTAACTAGCTGGTTTAGTAGAAGCAGATGTTGCCAGCCAGCGTGGATTTACGCATTTTATGGCACGGAGACTGGCTTAAAACAGACCACGCTGCGGTAAGGGATGCTTGTTAAAATAAGTCATTTTAAACTAAAAAAAGAAGCATTTTGGCAACCACACAGGCGAGGCCGGGATGCGGAAAAAGCGGTTGCTCGCGCCAGCCAAAATGCGGTAGCTGTCTTTTAGGTGTTGTGACTAAATCTGCGACCCCTCAAAAACTGCGACCAGGACTTATCCAGGGGGCTATAGATAGTTTTCAAATAATCAAATTAGATTTTTCATTTGTTGGACAAAGACAGGTCTTTAGTTCGGAATAGTACAAGGAGTAACGATTTGATTGTGTTTCGCTATTCATCTGTTACTGTCAATGCGAAAAGCGATTAGGGATTTCCACGGTGAGTCTGAGCTCTAACAAATAATGTTTTTATTTTATCTTTTGTTTTATGTCTTTGTTACTTGATATAGTAGTCTTTTGGCCCAGCTAAAATACACACACAAATAATTTAGCTCAAAATGTGTCCTCTTTATTTGGATTCCTTTATATGAAGGCATTGAAGATGAGTCTTACATCCCAGTAGGAAGTGCCTTCACATAGTTCAGAAGATGTAATAATAATGTGTTTTTGTATGTTCAGAGCCAGAGAAGCTCTGCGGCAGTGTCTGCCGGACCAGCTGAAGGACAGCACCTTCGCCCAGGTGCTGAAGGATGACACCACTACCAAGCGCTGGCTGGCCCAGTTGGTGAAGAACCTCCAGGAGGGCCAGGTGACTGACGCCCGGGGCATCCCGTTGGCCCCGCAGTGATGCCGCTAGAATTGTTTGTACTTCTGCCAAATGTGGTGCTAAGACTGTCCACGTAGTGAAGGGCTCCATAACAGTCGATTTGTGTTGATTTTGTGTAGGACGTTTTGGTCACATTTGCTGCTGCTTCATCTCCATTATCAAAAAAATTTCAAGCCAACATTAGTTAGATGTAAGATTTACATCCACTTGTCTGATTATAAAAAAAAGGGGGGGGGGGGGGGGAATAAATTGTGGCCGCAATACAGATTTAACATGCATATAGAATGGTAAGTTGTGGGCACAATATACTAACTTGTGGCCATTACATAGGTACGTGTGCACGAAATACTAATTTGTGGCCAGGACATACCTCGGTATCTCATATGCACGCAATACTAATTTGTGGCCCACAAAATGGTAGTTTGTTATTCCCATGAACAATTTGGACATCTGGGTAATCCAAGATATTGGTATACAGTGTGCACAAAATACTCATTTGTGGCTACGATATAGGTATAACTTGCTCATAAAATAATAATTGTCATTCCTCTGAACAGCTTGAATGTCAGGGTAAGCCACGAAATAGGTATAACATGCACACGTTATACCTTTTCTAAATTAGTACTTCATGGCAACAAATTAGCATTTTGTTTGCATGTTGTGGCCACAATTGAAACCCCCCCCTCCTCCCCCCACAATATCATGGCTGGGGCTCCATATATATTGGTGGGTACTCTGTGTACATTTTGGCCACCTCTGTTTTGGGAGTCGTACGGACTATTAATGCGTTTTACGGTTGAATATTCAAATGGTGACTTAGTTTTGTATTAAACCATGCTGAAAACTGTGAATACATTCAGTAATGATGTAAATAATAAATGTCAACGTTTGGGTAAATCCTACCACATCAAATGACTGCCAGCCCTTCCAAAATGTTTTTGGCTCCACCCCCAACCCCTCCCCCTTGTAATTTTCAGGATGTAACACATGACACTTAAGCTATATGATTGTTAATTTTCGGATAAATAAAACTTTGTAAACCTGATTCCTGACTCTGTGATATCAAATATTTCACGTGAAGACAGTCTGGCGAGGCATCAAGTGCCATCTAATGTAGGCAGTGCATGGCGTGAATATTTAATGATCATTTTGAAGATTTGCCATGGAAAAAAGGGGTGCGAGGGCCTGTTCATCGATGTTCGCATTTTTATAGCTACATTTTGTACATTTTAGAAAGTTGATTACATCTCGGGTGGGTATTTGTTCTCACCTGAGTTCCCCCCAACAGGAACCTAAGGCGAGGCCAGTGCATTATCAGATCATTCTACCCTATAGCTTCCATTATCCTGTGAGAAGCATTTAAAGGGAGAAATCTGCTCTCTAGGCAAGGTCTTCCTAAGCATGCATGTTGCATTCTTGCCAAATTCCCTTTTACGAGCACAGCGCTTTACAGCAAGTCAATATTGGAGTGCATTAGCTGATGTAGATGGGACTGAGGAGCTCACGTTAAATGGCGTCCATAAAGATATTTGGCTTTGCTTATTTATATGACTTAAAGGAAGACATGCATTTTTCTTCACAATTTTAAAACATTTTCCTCCTTTTAGTTCCTCTCACTAGCACATTGAATACATATGTAAGTCCACCAACTACTTCTTGTGATGCAAAATCAGGTAAACTATAGTGGAGACATAATTTATGCATATTTCTCACAATTTAGGCACAAAGTATCACTTAACAAATCATATTTCCTTAAATTAGCCTGCTTTAGGGGCCAGTGACTGCATGCCCCGCCCCTTATAAGATACTTATAGCTGCTAGCTAGCTTTTTTTTTTTTTCTGACCCTATAAAGTTAATTCAAAGATTTGTTTCTAAATACATTACCGGAATAGATATTGAAGATAATTGCTGAAATTGTGAAAAGATATGGTACTCAATTGTGGCGCTACAGCGTTAAACTGTTTTTCACCATATCACTTGTACTGACTTAATGGGGCGTGTCTAAAACGGGTCCGCACGACGCACTTTGAAGTCCGGCAAAAGTCGCCCCTTCCCCCCCTGTGTAAGAACTTAAGCACCTTTGTTTGCATCATCGATTATCTGGCACAATTGCAACGTGCCCTTAGCTAGCTATGCCTACACCCTGAAAATTAGCCTCTTTGGATCGTCCCCTGGCGTGGCCGCTTTAAAGCGCCCCGTTTTTTTTACCGTGAGTGTGCGCACATCAGAGAGAGAAGGCAGTAGAGCAAGGGTGGAAAAAAAAAAAGAAGTCCGACTTGACAGCCAGCGTGTGAACCAGGGCTTTAGGCTGACTCTCTAACCAGTCGGCCATCGTGCCGCCATTTTATATACATATACTTGAGGATTGTTTTAATCATTCAAATTTGGCGCGGTTGTTGACAACACTCATCTCAAAAGTGTCAAATTCAAAAGACATTTTTCATTTTCCAGAGACAAATAAAAGAAACCGTTTTGCAAATACTTGTTCACAGCACTTTAATTGCACACTTAATGGGCTGCGCTCCAGAGCCCTAACTGTTTGTATTCAAGCAATTTAAAAATGAAATTTTCCCTACTCTATCCCCTTAAATTGTTGCAACAGTCTTTATCCAGAGCATCTGACACAGCATGCCCGCAGATGAGGTAAACACAGCAAAGGGAAAGCAGACTGCAGCAGGAAGGGGGTGTGGCTGCAAAAGGAAGGAAGGATCAAGGAGAGGAGGAGGAGGAGGAGCCCATGAAGCCAGTTGGTCTGTGCTCGAGAAATCTTTCTCCGTGGACTCTTCCAGTGCTTAAATGCTCCCCGGACCTTCTGAGCATCTGGATCCAGACATCCAAGAGCGTGTCATCCCGGATTCCCTGGACGGGCTCTCAGGCTGCCCACAATGCATCGACCCCACCCCACCCCATCACCCCCCTGGATTTGAGGCCGTTAGTGGGGGAGATGCTTGAAGTTGACCTCATCTGGACGCCTGACTCATCTCCAGGGAGACCTGCACTTGGTAAATGAAACTATTCTTAGTATACCAATAACACAGGCTGCCTTTTTGTGTCATATGTATAGATTTTTTGGGGGGGGGGTGCTAAGATGATGTCACGCATATATAGCATCTGGTTCTGATTTACCATCTGTAGCAATGACTTTGATTAGCATTCTGCGAGCAGACACCCTGATTACTTGTGTGATATTTTTTAACCCTCCTGTTTATGTTCCTGGGTCAATTTGACCCAGGCCATGCATAATTACAAGATGTTTTTGTTTGTTTTTTAGCTAGCTTGGAGTGAGGATCCTACGATTAACCCTACTGTTACATTTGTTTCTCAGTAACAGCAATCATTTTAGTGGGTCAATTTGACCCGAGGCATGTCTCATGATCCAGTTTCTCATTAACTCCACTTTTAACTAAACAATGTTTAGTGCATTACTTTTCAACTGATGATTGTTGATTAAATGTCTTGTTCTAGTCGTTTTTCAGGAAAAACGGCAATAATACTAATGGGTTATTTTGACCCAAAACATGATCCAAAAATGGAAAAAATCCTGTTTAACTTCCATTGCTAACCATTCTCCATCACAATTTAGTGCATTATCTCCTAGAGGAATTTTGATTGACCTTTATGTTGTTTCTCACAGCAATGTTAAAAGGATAATTTTGACCCATGGCATGTTTTGCGATCCAAGTGTCTTGTCTTTCATTTTAAAAATGATCAATGTCATGGTCATGTGACCCACTCTATGATTAATCATCAAATAATAATATAACAACAAAATGTTAACTGTTTTTAGAAAACAAAAAATGAAGTTCTTAACTTTTTTTTTTTTTTTTATAACAAACTGGTCGATTTGACCTGCTACATAACAAAACAGAAGGGTGAAGCAAATCAAAAGTGTCAATTCAGTTTTTGTGTGTGTGTTTTAATTTGACCCGCAACATAACACGAAGGTTACATATAAAAGCAAAAATGTCACCAGACTGGGGCAATACTGTAAGAGAAACAGAGGATGTTTCTGTTCATGGCTGAGTAGTTAATTCCCTAATTCCTTCTGGCCAGACATCTTGGTGACTGCGCGTGTGGGCAGTGAACTTCCCCGAGGGCTTCGGCTTAGCAGTGACTCATCTCACCTCGGGAGAGCCATGATCCAAAACACACTCCAATGGCCCTAAAAAATAAAAGCGCACATTGATGACCTTATTTATAGCTCGAGGAGGGTGTGTGGGACTTGTGACTGCTGGACTCACTGGAAATCTTCAGCATGACAACAAACATGCCAAAGCTGTGTTCATGTTAGTGAATGATTAATGTTAAAACTCTTAGCCCTTAACTGTTCTGTTATGTTGCACTTCAAATTGAACCATTTCTAGTTTTTTTTTTTTTGGTTTGGAGTGAAGTCTCATCAATGTATATAATGAACATTTCATATTTTTGCAGATTTACAATGATATAAACAATGTTCTGAGGGAATTTTATTTGTTTCTGCCACATTTTGATAAAGTGGTTATTAATGGAGTTAATAATGAGATATAAATAATGGATTTGGGAGTGTCTGACACTTTTGGATAATTAAACATGGTCAGGGTCATATTGACCCAGGGACATTAGATCACAGGTGATTGTTCCTGACAAACAAACGTAACAGGATGGTTATTTAATGAATGACTTACTTAACAAACACTATTGATTATTTATCTTATTTGATGACTTCAAAATCAAAAACAGTAGCTAGATGAATCAGAATTGGTTAGTAATGGCGTTAATAATGAGATATAAACTCTGGGCTCTATTTTCGTGAGTGGCGTAAATTCAGCACAGCGAGCAGCGCAAGTCTGAGCGCAGGCGGGTTAAACCTGTCCCTTTGTAATTTCACAGACGCTCGTAGCTGGCATATTTGAAAAAAGTGAACAGAGCTGACTTAATTCGCCACCAATCAAAGCGGCTCCTCTCATTCCCTTTAAATGAGGCGCAATGACAGTCTCACTTGGAGACGTCTCTGTGCGGAAGAGTGATCCACTCGTGACTGGAGCCTTGTCACTACTCTTGGCTGGTGTGGCAAAAGACAACGTGATTAAATGCATGTATGAGCTGGTGACAACAGAGAGTGACTTAAATACCTGTATGTGCGCAGACCTCATGTAGCTATCCCTATGATAATGACTGGATGATCAAATTCTCCGAAATCGCAGTAGACCAGCTGCACCAAAAGTTAGATGTAGTATGAGCAGGCTAAAGACAGACTTTCTGATACTAAGTTCTCACTTGACCAGGCATGTCTCCAAGGGCACACGCCCCCACTGTGCCAATACGCCCAGCCTGGCGCATACTGCTCTAGCAAATGCGCAGTGAGCCTTGCGCTTGTACGATAATCAAGAGACACCAGTATATAGCACGGTGGGCGACTGATTAGCACATCTGCCTCACAGTTCTGAGGACCCGGGTTCAAATTCAGCCTCGCCTGTGTGGAGTTTGCATGTTCTCCCCGTGCCTGCGTGGGTTTTCTCCGGGTACTCCTGTTTCCTCCTGCCGACCGGTTCAGGGTGTACCCTGCCTCTCGTGACCCGCAGGGGCATTATTGTTGTTCCTGAGAACGACACAGTAAGGGTTAATCAATTCATCAACCTGCATATTGATTATTTATCCAAATTGAATACTCTATCATGGCTTAGATGGTCCTCAAATCTAAAGAAAAGTAGCTGGTTGCATAATACAATTGTGAATAAGGAAAAATAAACATTGTGCATTTTTGGCATTCGTGACACATTTGAGCTCGAGTTATACTTATGTTTATTAAAAATTCCTGTTCAGAGTAAACACTGAATTGAAACTTTAAAATTTAACCTTTTTGTTGAATGATTAAACATGCCTGGCCAAACTGACCCAGGGACAGTATTGTTTTTGAGAGTTAAACAGAGGTTTGGGATAAATCTGTGTTGTTTCAGGACGCAGTTGAGAGGATAGGATATCTTGAGGGGTGCAGACTCAGGATCAGGAGAAAAACATTGTCCTTCCGAAGCGTATCGTCCACCTCGCAGTGAACAGCACAGATAGGGAGAAGTTATTTACTTTCATTGATAAGCACCATGTACTGTTATGCTTTATTCTACCCTCCTGTTACATTCGTTTCTCAGAAACAGCAATAATGTTACTCGGTCAATTTGACCCTGAACATGTTTCATAATCCTAGAATGAGAAATGAACCAAAAAAAAAATCCAAATCCAAATAAACATTGTTTACGTCTCTTTAAAAAAAACTAAAACTCATTTACCAACCCTGTCAAGCAATATTTTGCACATTTTCATTGTATGTGTTTGAGTACATTTATCAAAGCAAGCAAAAGATGTGTCATAACAAAAAACTTCTTGAATATGTTTTTATTAAATTACTTTAAAATGGGTCAATTTGACCCATAATATAACGGGACTGTATTGGATGGATATCTCCTATTATCTCCATTTATCAGGTTATGAGTAAGGTATAATGTTCCTGAACCATTTTCAATTTTCTAAAAGTGTCAGAAATGTAAACATAATCTCTTTATTAACTCTGTTACTAACAATTTAATCATGCACCTGGAGAATTTCGTTTTAAGATTTTTTGGTGTCTTAATCGGGGATCAAATTGGGATCATTGATCAGTAATGTGGGTTAATAAATTGATTAATCCCTCCTGTTCATTTCCACCGTGGACAGGATATGACAAATGTGAAGTCTGTCAGGACTAAAGCCCCAAATGTCATGAGAAAAATTTAACCCAATAGAATGATGGATTATGACTTTAAAAGTTAAAAATATAAATATGACAGTTGGAATAATACTTTTGGCAAAATATAATTATCCAAAGTTTATTACTCTGGTTACTCTCCAGGGAAACAATGTGGACAAAAAGACATTTCAAGCATATCCAGCACAGAAATTGATATCATGTCACCATGCTTGGGTTATGAAGCGGTATGCTTTGGATGATCAGTTTCCATGATAAGATTTTGTAATTATTTTCTATTTTTTCTGACACAGCTTTTCTGTTCTTCTCAAAGAACAAAGGGGAAAAAAAAGTAAATTATTCACCAGTAGAACAGGAAAAGTTGACTTTGTAAAATTTCTTGAGCCGGCACGGTGGACGACTGGTTAGCACAGCTACCTCACAGTTCTGGGGGCTGGGGTTCAAATCCCGGTCCCCACCTGTGTGGAGTTTGCATGACCTTAAGTAATTTATTCCAAATTTCATTACTATTTTCTTTTTTTGTCTAAAGCCAAGTTTTCATAGTGCAATATCTTGAGATTTCTATGTGTTGTTAAAAAAAATAACAAAATAAAATGCTTGGAGCAAGTGAAATGCTCTTACAGAAAAACTGCCCAATAAGAAGAACCATCTTAGCTGACAAAGACCAAGCATTTCCTTGCTTTAAGATATTTAATCTTGGTTCGATTTACAGTGTGGGGACTGTAGTTTGATTATTTCTATTAAAACAGAAGAAGATATATTGAGATATATATACACCAAGATAAGAAAAGTCACTGAATAGCTGCAATGTCTTCAAACAACTGGAATCCATCCACTAACATCTGCTTCATTTTAGCAGCAACCTTTCCATTGGCATGATTGAGGCCTAACAAAATGGACTCTCAAGGTTCACGTGAGTACATGATTAATATTACTCCTAATATTATTCCTTTATGATCGCGCAGTTATACTGTATACTGTATGAGTCTCCAGGTCTTCAGGATGACCCCGATGTCAGGGTGTTGATGACAGGGTCTACTTTGAGGAAGGTCAAGTCCCGTATGTGGAAGAAGCCAAGGCATTTCCGACTCCTGGAGGACGGTCTGAGTATCTGGTACAAGTCCAGATGGCTGGGAAAAGGCCACTCCACTTGTAAGTTCCCACTGGAATTCCTCCAAATGAGCCCCAATAAAAAGCAACACTGAATTAATTGCAAGGCTAGACCATCTGGATAGAGGATGAGCAGGAACCCCCAAAACAAACTCAGTAGTGCTCCCTGGAAAGTGTTCCCCCACCCAACACACATACACATTCCCCACCGATGAACACAAAGTTTTGTTCAGGCGTCATTCACCAGACGCATGAAAAAGTCTCAAGGACCCGTTCCCGGAATCAGACACGAAATGTGCCCTTTTGTTTGACCAGGCATTTCGAGCAAATTCCAAGGCTTGCACTTAAATGAGCCCCAGTCGGAACCAGGTAAAGTTTGATGACCATTTTGAGAACTCGCCATGAAAAAGGGGGTGCAAGAGTTCTAGTTAAATATACTGTACACCAAGACCGGCTTTGACTTTAAGAACACTTATAATTTGTTTCTCGTGTCAGTTTAATAGTCAATGTATTGAACTTTCTCCACAATTGGATTTCTTTTCAGTCTCAGTGAGTGAGGTGGAGGCGGTGCGCGAGGGCCACCACTCCGAGGTCTTGCAGAGCATCACGGACGAGTTCTCGGCTGACCTCTGTTTCACCTTGGTATTTCACGGTCGCCAAGGCAACCTGGACCTCGTGGCCGAGTCCCCAGAGGAGGCCCGAGCCTGGATCCGGGGATTGCGCAAGCTCATTCACAGGGCTAGAACCATGGATGAGAAGCAAAGACTGGATCAGTATCCGAAATATTGTTGCATATACAGTCCATCTATTTTCTTTAGCGATTGTCCACATTTGAGTCACAGGTGAGCTGGTGCCTATGCCATGTGATTTTGAAAAAGAGTCGGCGTGCACCCAGGATTAGTCACCAATGAAGCGTAGGTAGCTGATGAAACATTGTTTTACATGTGAAAAGAAAGAAGCTCAGTGGAAGGCAATCATGCGGCCCTTTTCCACCAACCAGTCCAGGAACATTGAGTTCCTGGTAGCAGGAGTTCCGGAGACAACGAGCTTTCCAGCGAGCACTGAGTTTCACCAGCCAGCTCCTGCTTTACAAACGCTCGGCTTAGTGGAAAAACGTAAAAATCTGTGATTCGCAGTTTTGCATTTCAATTTCAATTTCCGAGGCACAAAATGCCAATTTTGACTCCCAAATTACAATGCGAATCCACTTATTTCAAGCCTTGCCGTCACACTGCATATGTCCAGTAATGGCGGCTCTGTGAATGTGAAAAGTAAACAAAGTCTGTGTCAACCAATCAGTGCTCATCAGTACAGTCTGCCTCCTCAAGAGTTCCTGGTAGGTTTAAGAAGAACCTGGGGGACAGAAGGAACTAAATAATCCTCGGGGAACCTTCTGTACCCTGGTAGTTTTTTATGGTAAAAACACAGGGAACTCAAACTACCAGAGTAGATAGGGAAGTTACTGAAAAGGTTCTTGTGGTGGAAAAGGGGCTGGCGGCGTTAGCTTGAATAGTGGCCACGCGAGACCCCTCAGGAATCTCATCTAATTGTAATTGCAATCCAAGTTTCCCTGAGCATCCTCTCAGGTGGGTCCAAGACTGGTTTCACAAGGCCGACAAAAACAACGACGGGAAGATGAACTTCAAAGAAGTTCGGAAGCTGTTGAAGATGATGAATGTGGACATGAATGAGGAACATGCTCTCCATCTCTTCACGGTATGATTTTGATTGTAGAACATGTTAACAACTAAAGTATAAGCTCTTCTGTTTGGTCTCCAGATGGCTGACCGATCACAGAGCGGCTCTCTGGAGCTCGAGCAGTTTGTCCTCTTCTACAAGATGTTAACCCAGAGGGATGAAGTGTGGCGGGTATTCCAGGACTACTCCGGAGACGGCGAGACGTTAATGCTGGAGGAGCTGGAGAACTTCCTGAACGTAGAGCAGCAGGAGGGAGAAGGCAGCGCTCAACATGCCAGACAGCTGATGGAGCACTATGACCCATCGGGATCAGGTCAGCGATATCACCTAAGGCCTGCTGCACACCGAGCGACGCGCCCCAACTCGACTGAACTGTCACAGTATGTGTGGCAACGATTTCCATGAGTGGCCGTGATGGTCGGGTCCAATCGGGTTCGACCGCATCACGCAGTGTGCGGCAAGCCTTGAAGCTCCAAAAGATCGAAGAATTTGCAGACTGATTTGACTGAAAAATAATATGGGAGTCTCGCAAGAAAGCTTTTACATTTGGGAGGCAAAATTACGTTTTCAAAACAGGAAATTCAAAGACAATTTATGTGAATGTGTATGGAATACTTGGAATTTTCAAACTCAAATGCAAATTAACTGCAAGTTTGAAAAATTTGGCAGTGAAACGCCATCAAACTCAAGCAGCCATGTTTTATCGTTTAGTTGGTTTGGGTTTGGCATCACATAAAGCATTTTAGCGGACTTAAATATGTATTCATTTCGCCAACAAGGAGAGCTCTGGCTGTGGGCCAAAACAAGCAATTTCGCACTTTCCATTTGTCTAGGATAGATGCTTCAGATTGGGGCTAATTTAGAGAAATTCCCTCGTATGAATTTGTCAAAGTACTAGCCCTGGATTTCGCCTAAAATCGCCAACGTTCTATGTGGTCACCTTCCTCAGAGTGATAGCCATAAACAGACCATATTCCAGTTGTCATATTTCATGCTCTAGATTCAATGGTAAATGGAGAGCACTAACTGTATAGGGCTTTATCTTCTCCAGGGGTCGGGAACTGAGTTAGGAAAAAAGAAAAGAATTCTGACAATTATGGGCCAAAATTACATTTTCATCAGGCAAACCATGCTTTTCCGACAACCCCCCCCCCCCCAAAAGAAAACACCTTTTTCTCATTTATACTATAATATCATGTACAAAAATTTAATTTATCTAATTTATTAATTTAAAATAAAATAATTTGCTACAGGCTGTTATTAATTCTCATTCTTGGGAGGTGTAATTCGTACAGGGTCCCTAACACCTAACACAGACGGTATGCAAGATATAGTAGAATCAAACACGGTTGTTGCTGTTATTGCATATACATTTGTAGTGACAACAAATCCAGCCACGACTGTTTTTTTTACTGAGCGTTTCCGAAATTGTCCTCCAGTGAAAAATGTAGTTAGGAGGCCGAGTACGAGGGTGTAAGAACTGAATGTTCGGCGAATATCAAACGTCCAGCTAACTTTCTCTCGCTTATTCCTGACCACGCCGAGAACAAACTAATTGTTAGATTTACATCAAACGTCACAGAAAACAAGAATAAAAATAGTTCATCAAATCAATACATCTGCCAATGGTTTTGACATCCTATGAATGTGTGATTTTGGACACCGAAATCGCCCCTATTAGTCTGTTCTATCGAGGTTCTACTGTATATTGAAAATAAATCGTAACTTGCTCATTTCCCACTTTGTCAACATTAAAGCATGTGCTATTAATGCAGAACATTTGTAAATGAATCCCCATAAATGTTTTTCTCAAAGAAAGATTATTCCCAGTTCCCTTGTTGTGATTGTACATCATTGTGTGCAAGTATCCATCCATCCATCCATTTTCTACCGCTTATCCGAGGTCGGTCGTGGGAGCTTGAGCCGTCACCTTATCGTGGTGGAGGGGTTTGTGTGTCCCAATGATCCTAGGAGCTAAGTTGTCTGGAGCTTTATGCCCCTGGCAGGGTCACCCATGACAAACAGGTCGTAGGTGAGGGACCAGACAAAGCACGGCTCAAAGACCCCTTATGATGGCGACAAAAAACGATGGACTCGGTTTTCCCTTGGCCGGACGCGGGTCACTGGGGCCCCCCTCTGGAGCCAGGCCTGTATACACCCAAAATTAATATAAGCTAAGTTATTCACTTAGATGGCTTCTTATGTTGCCATAGTTGTCACACTCTTTTTTTTTTTTTTCCTTTCTTTAATTTTTTTTTATGGCTATCGAGTTGCTCTCCTTTGAAATGGTTAATTTCTCAACTTTGATCTTATGTTTGTGTTCACATCTGTCTTTGTGCAGCCAAGAAGCAAGGCACCATGTCCCTAGACAGCTTCCAGATCTACCTGTGCTCTCCAGAGGGCTCCATATTCAAACCTGACTGTCTGGGTCTCTACCAGGACATGAGCCAGCCGCTGAGCCACTACTTCATCTCCTCCTCACACAACACCTACCTGATGGAGGACCAGCTGCGAGGCCAGAGCAGCCTGGAGGCCTACATCCAGTGAGACCTGCTGGTCATATTACACACAAACAATGATGTGGTGCCTTGACTTAATTTAATTTGTTGCATGACCATGCTTGTAAATTCAAAACCATTGTATCTCAAATCATCTTTCCCCATTGAAATGAACAACATTGATGCTAGTTTCTTTAACCCAAGATGTTTCGTATTGTGTGTTAATATATACTGTAGCAAACGGAATTTTGGAAAACCGCTAATGTGTTTTTTTTTGTTAAATACGCAATGTAATTCTGTTTTATGTTTAGTTTTAACCTCAACAGCTTAAAGCGAGGACTTGACCTTCTTTTTGAAGAATTGTTCACTATCTGCCAAACTGCTGCTTGTTGTGAAGTTCGCTGTCACCAAAGCTACCACTCATATCTAAAAAAACTTGTAAATCGGGTCACTCTTAATTTGAGGTACCACTCTATTATCTTGCTTGGACTAAACAGCCAGTTAGGGTCAAAGTAAAACTAACACATTTAGGAAAACCAATCTTAGTTTTTGCTATGGAAAAAAAAAAAAAACAACCACAAAAAAAACCAAAAAACAATACAAGGCCAATTAAAGTATGTTACGGTTAGATTTTTTCTACAACCCCAATACCAATGAAGTTGGGACGTTGTGTTAAACATAAATAAAAACAGAATACAATGATTTGCAAATCATGTGCAACCTATACTTAATTGAATACACTACAAAGACAAGATATTTCATGTTCAAACTGATCAACTTTATTGTTTTTAGCAAATAATCTTTAACTTAGAATTTTATGTCGAAAAAGACTGAGAAAGTTGAGGAATGCTCATCAAACACCTGTTTGGAATGTCCCACAGGTGAACAGACGAATTGGGAATAGGTGGATGCCATGATTGGGTATAGAAGGAGCTTCCCTGAATTGCTCAGTCATTCACAAGCAAAGATGGGGTGAGGTTCACCTCTTTGTGAACAAGTGCGTGAGAAAATAGTCGAACAGTTTAAGGACAATGTTCCTCAAACAACAATCGCAAGGAATTTAGGGATTTCATCATCTACGGTCCATAATATCATCAAAAGGTTCAGAGAATCTGGAGAAATCACTGCATGTAAGTGGCAAGGCCGAATACCAACATTGAATGCCCGTGACCTTCGATCCCTAGGATATCACCACATGGGCTCAGGAACACTTCAGAAAACCAATGTCAGTAAATACAGTTAGGCAGTACATCCGTAACTGCAATTTTAAACTTTACTATGCAAAGCAAAAGCCATTTATCAACAACACCCAGAAACGCCGCCGGCTTCTCTGGGCCCGAGCCCATCTAAGATGGACTGATGCAAAGTGGAAAAGTGTTCTGTGGTCCCACGAGTCCGACATTTCAAATTGTTTTTGGAAATTGTGGCCGTCGTGTCCTCCGGGCCAAAGAGGAAAGCAACCATCCGGACTGTTATGGACGCAAAGTTCAAAAGCCAGCATCTGTGATGGTATGGGGCTGTGTTAGTGTCAATGGCATGGGTAACTTACACATCTGTGAAGGCACCATTAATGCTGAAAGGTACATACAGGTTTTGGAGAAACATATGCTGCCATCCAAGCAACATCTTTTTCATGGACGCCCCTGCTTATTTCAGGAAGACAATGCCAAACCACATTCTGCACGTGTTACAACAGCGTGGCTTCGTAGTAAAAGAGTGCGGGTACTAGACTGGCCTGCCCGCAGTCCAGACCTGTCTCCCATTGAAAATGTGTGGCGCATTAGGATAGTTGCTTCTGACTGGAGCTCATTTGGGGAATTCTCTAGTAGGAGTTTGCCAAGGTACAAGTGGAATTGTCCAAAATGACTGTGCTCCAGACCAAATTGTCCAACTTACAGTTAAATTTTAGCCATGGGTCCTTGAGACTTTTTTGTGCATCCCGTTATGATCGACATGGTCATCCTATTTGCGTGTCAATCAGTGAAACAGGTGCTAGGGGCAAAAAAAGGGATGATTTATGATATATATTTTTTCTATATCTTTCCAGTTTCAATTCTAGTACTAAATACTACTGCTCATGCGTACATATAAATCAATACTTTTTTCCCCCCAAATATTTGTGCAACACAGGGCCCTTAAGAGAGGCTGTCGCTGCGTGGAGGTGGATTGCTGGGATGGCAGTGACGGGGAGCCGGTGGTGTATCACGGCCACACATTCACCTCCAAGATCCTCTTCAAGGACATCATTGCAACACTGAAAGAATATGCCTTCACGGTGGGAAACACTAACCTCATATAAAATTAAAAAACAACAACAATATGACAGTATATGATGTTCAGTTTTGACTTTTCTTGATAGACATCCGACTTCCCGGTCATCTTGTCCCTTGAGAATCATTGCAGTGTGGAGCAGCAGACAGTCATGGCTCATCACCTGAACAAGATTTTGGGTGACACATTGCTAAGGAACATTTTAGACGGGCACACTACCCCTCAGTGTCTCCCTTCTCCACAGGTAAGTTCAAACACTGCAATTCAAAATAGTCAGTCAGGAACGCCCCCTGGAAAGTTAGAAAAGCTTAGCCCTGAACACCAGTTTCACCCATCCCTGAATGTGTTTATTGGCAGTAAATCTATAGTAAAACTTCATACATTGTAGGTCTCATAAGCCTGATCAGAGATGACTTTCCATCAGCACTTAGCAAATCAGTATTAAAGAAAAAGCATGACGTCAAAATGCATTTTAGCATCTGCGGGAGAAAGTAAAGTGCAAGAGGTGCCCTCAAGAGAATACTCAAATCTATTCACATTTCAGATGCCCTGCACTACTGACACTGTCTTGTTGACATGTGAAGGAGCTCAAAGGAAAGGTTTTGCTGAAAGCCAAGAAAATTGGCGATGCAGAGGGGTCCCTGGACAGAATGCTTACAGATGACATTAGCGACGACGACGGGCTGACCAACGGTGAAGCTGTAGAAGAAGAGGTACATATTGAGCGTTTGAACCACAAGGTACAACTGTGTCCATAAACCATACAGATTGATTGCCAAGGTATGAAAAACATGCATAGGTGTGAATGTGAGTGCAAATTGTTGTTTGTTTATATGTGCCCTGCGATTAGGGCAGATTGGTGACCAGTTCAGGGTGTACCCCACATCTCACTCAGAGTATGCTGGCATAGGCTCCAGCACACCCCGCGACCCTAGTGAGGATGAGTGTTACGGAGAATTGATGGATGAATTTATTTTTCAGGATAATGTAAGATGAATTTGAAATTATATTCAAGTGTTTTGGGATCATAGTTTGTGTTATACGTACAGTTTAAACTATTAATATAGGAAATGATAAACCTCTTTTTGGAGGGGGGGGTTACCCTTTTCGGTCTTTGTAACAGAACAATAACATGTTCAGATCACAACTGCAAACAAAATTAAACTGACACTCATGGCTTTCTAAATGTTGACGATATTGCAAATGGTTTGACTTTTATCATTTCACCCAGTTCTATTTGCCAGATTAGGCCATTGTCAGGACGTTTTTTGACGAACAAACTTTGCTAAATGTACCGTTTCCTTTTCTGGCTCCAAACCCAAGTCCAAACTCTCACGGGAGCTATCCGATCTGGTGGTTTACTGCAAGAGCGTCCACTTCCGTGGTTTTAAAGGCACCCCTTTACACACCAAATGCAACGAGATGTCCTCATTTTCCGAGTCCAAGGCCAAGAGGCTCGCGAAGGAAGCAGGTAACAAAAGATCATGAATGACGTGAATTTGGAGTTGATTCCTTGTATAGATGAACAACATCTGTCATACTTTTCGACAGGAGCAGACTTTGTGCGGCATAATGTAAAACAGCTAAGCAGGATTTACCCTAGTGGTCTTAGGACTGACTCCTCAAACTATAACCCCCAGGAATTGTGGAATGTGGGATGCCAGATAGGTGAGGGGAAGCACTTCAGTTCCAGCTGTGCTCATCGAATCCAGATGACCAACTCTTGAATGACATGTTTCACTCTTTCCACCAAGTGGCTCTGAACTTCCAGACAGCGGGTCTGGAGATGGACCTGAACGACGGGCTCTTCGGACAGAACGGACGCTGCGGTTACGTGCTCAAACCGAGCTTCATGAGAGACAAACACACAACATTCAACCTGGAGGAACCCCAAGAGCAGCCGGGCTACAAACCTCTGCGCTTATCCATCCAGGTGAACACATCTTCTCAAACAACTAATAATAAAAAAAGTCCTGACCACCGACTCACTCTAAAGTCAAGGGGTCCGTTTACCACTGATTATCGTACCTCCAACAGGGACGACGAGTATGAAAAAACTGCTTGGCCATACAGTAAATAGAGTAAATGTGCCTTGTGACCACGCATTCTTACGAAATAGGTGCGTCTACTCCTTTATACTAAGCAATGTTTTTGGCCATTCTTTGATAGACGCACTCCTGACACATGCGTAACAGAGTCAACTTTATCTCAACACACAATGAATGCGTGGTACACACGTACCGGTTTTTAACATCTTAACCAATTTCATCAATTGATAGGATAGGACTGTCAGGATAGTCTTTTAGTAATATCCAATGATCAAATCTTTGTTGACTTTGATTGCAAGGGAGGGAAAAAGCTCAAATTTGGCCTGATTGTTGTTTTTGTTTTGTTGTTCTTGTTTTTTTAAATAAACAAATTATTCCAGTTCCTTGCTTAAGCAGTGTTTCCCACAGGACCGGAATCACCCTCCGGCTGGGCCGGTCAGGCGTGTCGGGGGAGAGGATCTCTTTTTGCACATCGATGTTAACGACCCCCCCCCCAAAAAAATTATTGAGTTTAAATAAACACCAAATAACATAGGAAATTCAATAATAATTACATAGGCTAAATTATAAAAATACAAATAAAATAATGTCAACTGTAATATCATACACCAAATAAATTTCAATAAAACTATAATGGCTTCTATAAGAAATAATAAAAAAATCGAAATCAAAAAACGTAACTTTAAATTTTCTTGCAGGGATTGTACTCTTCACTGGAGCATTAAAATGAATTGTAGTTATCCATCCATCCATCCATTTTCTGAGCCTACTTTCCTCAGACTAGGGTCGCGGGCGTGCTGGAGCCTATCCCAGCTGTCATCGGGCAGGAGGCGGGGTACACCCTGAATTGGTTGCTAGCCAATCACAGGGCACATACAAACAAACAACCATTCGCACTCACATTCACACCTACAGGCAATGTAGAGTTGCCAATTAACCTGCATGCATGTTTTTGGTACGTGGGAGGAAACCGGAGTGCCCGGAGAAAACCCATGCGGGCACGGGCATAACATGCAAACTCCACACAGGCGGGGCCGGGGATTGAACCCCGGTCCTCAGAACTGTGAGGCAGACGTTCTAACCAGTCGTTCACCGTGCCGCCTGAATTGTAGTTGTACCAATACAAATTTATTTGAGTTCTTATTGACTTTGTCTTTCCTATCAGGTGATAAGTGGGCAGCAGCTACCAAAGGTGAACCAGAAAGAAGGCTCCATTGTAGACCCCTTGGTCAGGGTGGAGGTATACGGCGTACCGCAGGACCAGACCAAGGAGGAGACCAGTCACATACACAACAACGGTATAAAACGGTTGTGTGAATGGATGGTGTCGATTTTATTCTGGCCATAAAAAGAACAATAAAAACTTTCCCTGCAGGATTTAACCCTGTGTGGAATCAGACTTTGAATTTTGTCATTCACACTCCCCATCTGGCTATGGTTCGCTTTGTGGTGGAAGATTACGACAAGACATCCAAAAATGACTTCATCGGACAGTACACATTGCCGTTTATGTGCATCCAAACAGGTGAGCAGTAAGTGACATTTGATTTTAAAATGAAAAATTCCAGTGGGACATTTCACTTACAACTTCATTTGTGTTGCAGGATATCGTCACATTCATCTGCTCTCAAGAGACGGGACGGCCATCCCGCCAGCGTCACTGTTTGTTTTTATCAGTATCTCGAAACGCACATGAACTGCTTAACCCTCCTGTTTAATTTTGGTTCGCATTAACATCAATCCTCTTCCTGCGTCAATTTGACCCGGGGGCTTGCTTAATTACAGAAAGTGGCTGAAACAAAAACAAAAAAACCCAATAAACACTGTCCACATGTCACGATTACTGCTACTTATATTAGTAACCTTTCAAATCAACACTGCAGTTTCTTTCACAGGTGATAATTAAAGGGGCATAATTCATGTTTTTCATTGTAAACATGCCTTTTAAAACCAAATTTTTCAGTTTTTACAAACATGTGAAATAAACTATTTATTGGATGTTGATAGGTGCATCTTAATAAATTGGAATACTGTGGAAAAGTACAGTATGTAGTTTCAATTCAAAACGTGAAACTCATAGATTCATTAAACACATGGAAATGATGGCCAATTCCTACGTAATTTCTATATTAAAAGTCATTTAGATTATGTTTGTGAATTTTGCGTTTTCATTAGCTGTAAACTATAATCTTCAAAATAATAATAAACAAATTTAAATATTTAACTTAGTAGTGAATCTACTGTATAATGAGTTTCACATTAGGAATTGAACTACTGAAACAAATTATATAGTCTAATTTATTACGCCAAGTAGATGTGTAATGCAGCCTAACAGGAGATTTAAGTAAGTCTGGTTCGACATTACAATTCCAGTGTATCCATGAAGAATTAAAAAAAAAAAAAAGAAAGTATGTTTGGGATGTCAGAAGGGGCATTTTCCAAAATATTGCCCAAGGGATTTGACGTTTAATATAAACATGGACAACATTTGGAACTGGGTAATGGTTCTATCATAGGAAAATTTCCGAGTAGTATCTGTGCAATACTACAATGTTTTATATGACAATCAGTATTGGCCTTGCTTGAGTATATACAAAGGTAACAAAAAGAGTGACAAGCATCCTTATTATCCACCCTTGTTATTCCTAAACTGTAACACGCCAGCTTGAATGAGTTGGATTTATTCACTTACTCCATGTATACAAGGCTTGTTTTGTACAATTTTGGTATATGCAAATGTTATTGCATGCATAAAGAAATGAATGCCAATTCAGTTTTATGGCAATGTTCTGCTCATTTATTCACTGTAAAAAATATACATAATTTTCAATGACAATTGACTTTTTGTTTTGGTTATGTTGCGGGTCAAACTGACCTGTATTACAATTTTAAAAATGCAAAAAAATAAAAATAATGATTCTGGCCTTGTTCTTTTCTACTTTTTATTAGAATTAAAAAAAAAAAAAAAAAAAAAAGAAAACTTAACATGGTGTATTAAATATAGTAATCCACGGGCTGCCCTAAAGGGGGGCAGAAATTCAGCGGGTCACATTGAACCATGACTATTTTTGGTATACCCCAAAAAAAAAACAGTAACAGGAAGGTTAATCCAATTATGTCATCCTTATACTAAGCAAATATACTATATTCAGTATGAAGCTGTTGATTAACCCTCCAAAAATATTCATGGGACAATGTGACCTGCTAAATTTCTGCCTATTTGTCATTATATTCAGAATAGCATGTAAATTCAAAAATAGTTAAAAAATTACAGTAAATCTCCACATATTTGTGGTTCACACTTCTCAATTCACATATTCGCATTTATTCTGTTGAACCTGTTCCCAGCAGTTTGATGAAAAACTTTCTGAAACGCTCTAAAATGACAGATGGTGACAGATGGTGCCAAAGCCTTATCGAAATAAAAAAGTGGTACTGTACACTAACTGGTCCTACGAAGTATGTTAAAGTGATACATCTCAACTGAGCTTGTACCACTTTGTACGTTCATCAAGTTGAGCCTGGGTTGTTAGTGGAAGTTGCAGAGTCTTCGTGATGTACAGGTTTTTTAAAAATGTTTTTAATAAAAATATTTTTTTAATAAAAACAAAATCCAATCATCAGCGATTTATTTTTAAAGGTTATGTTGTAAGATGCGTTGGTAATTATATTAAATTGTTTTGGGATCATACTTTGTGGTACATTTATATTTACAGTTAAAACTATTACTACAGCCAATTATAAACAATTTTATGGGCAGCATCACTTACTTGCCGTTTTTCACGGTAGGGCTCGGTCCCTATACCCCGTGAATAGCTGGATTACTGTATGTCATAAAAAAAGTCAAAGAAAAAAAGACCTGCAGGATATTTGTTTTCGCATTTTTACAAATATTAACACGGGGTAATTTTAATCACGTCAGGAGGGTTAAAGCGACTCTGGAGACAGAGTGGCTAATTTTTTTAACTGGAATACAAAGACGTGATCCATTATTGCATGAGTAAGACTTGATCACTGGAACACTTGAGTTCAACTCACAGTTTGTCCGCTCCTCGGTGTTTGTTGTTCTCGCTTCTCCTCTGTTACTCTATCGTTCAGCATTCCTTGCATAGCCTCCTTCAGGGTGAGGCCGCCAGTCTCCGAGTCCCTCACCACCCCCTGCTCCACCGGCGTCCCTGGGTGGTGTCTCTGCAAATGTTTCACCGCCTGAAACTTCTGCTTGGCTCGATAAGAACAGCGACAACAGCGGTATGGCAGCTGCTCGGTGTGTGTCAAGAAGTGATGCCTGAGGCCGGCGGGCCAGCGGAAAGCCTTGTGGCATACGCCGCAAGCGTATGGCCGCTCGTCGCCGTGCTGGCGCTGGTGGGTCTTCAGGATGAAGCTGGTCTTGAAGGCTTTACCGCATTTCTCGCAAACGTAGGCGCGCACGTCACAGTGACGCGTGACCCGGTGGACGCGGAGGGCATCCGCTCGGTTGGTGCGGTAGTCACACTGGTCGCAGGGGTACGGCTTCTCTCCTACAGCCAAACGGTATATGGAAGTTGGATAATATTGGTTAACTCACACACACCTACAAACCGTCACATCTCACATACATACATACATAAGTTAACGATTATTTGCTAAAAACAATCAAGTTTATCAGTTTGAACATTAAATATCTTGTCTTTGTAGTGTACTCAATTAAATATAGGTTGAACATGATTTGCAAATCATTGTATTCTGTTTTTATTTATTTGTTTAACACAACGTCCCAACTTCATTGGAATTGGGGTAGTACTTCTCAGTTTTTGTAGAAAAAAAAATTAAGAAATTAAGGTCACATTAAATCAATCAAAATATGGTACTTTCAAAACGATATGTTAATATTCAATAATTGGTTGGGAATCCCTTTGCTTTCATCACTGCCTTGATGTGCAATGGCATTGAGGCAATCAAGCCTGTGGCATTGTCTGGGAGTTATGGAAGCCCAGATTTCCGTGATGCTTCCTGTCAGTTCTTCTTTGTTTTTGGGTCTAGTGCGCCTCATTTTCCTCTTGATAATACCCCATAGATTCTCAATGGAATTTAGAGCCGGCAAGTTGGCTGGCCAGTCAAGCACTGTGATGACATGGGCATCAAAGCAGGTTTTGGTGCTTCTGGCGGTATGAGCAGGGGCCAGGTCCAGCTGGAAGATGAAATCTGCATCTCCATACAGATCCTCAGTAGAAGGAATCATGAAGTCCTCTAAAACATTCTGGCAGATTGTTGCGGTGCCCTTGGATTTAAGAAAGCTGAGTTTACCAACACCTGCACTGGACATTGCACCCCAAATCATGACTGACTGTGGATATTTCACACTGGACCTCAAGCAGCTTGGGCCGTCTTCCTCCAAATCCTTGGACCTTGATTCCCGAATGAAGGGCACACCTTACTTTCATCGGAAAAGAGGACCTTAAACCACTGGCCAACAGTCCAGTCCTTCTTCTCCTTGGCCCAGTTGAGACGCTTCCTACGTTGGCTCAGGCTCAGAAGTGGCTTGAGCCGAGGAACCCGACAGTTGTAGCCCATCAACCCTGATGCATTTGAATCTGGCGGTTTTTGAAGCTGTGCCTACCGCCTCATTCCACTCTTTCTGGATCTCTGCTAGATTCTTGAATCTTCGCTGTTTGATAATCCGGTGAAGCTCACGGTCATCTCTTTTGCTGGTGCATCTTCTCCTGCCACATTTTGTTCTTCCAATAGACTTTCCATTGATATACACACAGCACTCTGTGAACAGCCAGCCTTCTTAGCTATGAACTTTTGAGGCTTATCCATCCTATGGAGGGTACCAATGATGGTCTTCTGGCCAGTTGTTATGTCTGCGGTCTTCCACATATTGAACCCAACTGAGACAATTGAACCAAACTGAAGCAATTTAATGGCACCTGGGAAAAATTGTGCAGGTGCTTTGAATTTGGTAGATGATTAGTATCTGACACTCAGTTTAAAACATTTATGGCCTGCAAAATTTGGTCTGATTTCTTCATAGTATTCAAATTTTTTAAATTCCTGATTTCGAGGGTTTTATGAGCTGAAAGTCCAAATTATGTAAAAATAAACAAATACTTGAAATTGTTTAAATTGCGGGCCCTGAATCTATCATCTATGAAAGTTTAACATACATCGATCCATTTTCTAAGCCGCTTCTCCTCACGGGCGTGCTGGAGGCGGAGTATACCCTGAACTGGTTGACAGCCAACCGCAGGGCACATAAAAACAAACAACCACTCACACTCACATTCACACCTACGGGCAATTTAGAGTTGTCAATTAACCTACCATGCATGTTTTTGGGATGTGGGAGGAAACCGGAGTGCCCAGAGAAAACCCACGTAGGCACGGGGAGAACATGCAAACTCAACACAGGTGGGGCCGGGGATTGAACTCCGGTCCTCATAACTGTGAGGCAGACGCTCTAACCAGTCGTCTACTGTGCCGCCTAAAGTTTAACATTTTGAATGGAATTATGGAAATAAATAAACTTTTCCATGATATGATTGTTTTTGTAAAGGGTCTGTATATATGTGCCACACACACACACACACACACACACACACACACACACACACACACACACACACACATACATACATCCTTACATTCAACTCCACTTTGTCAAAATTGGCTAATTACTTTTTTTAACCTTGGCAAATGACAACACATTAAAGAACTTCAGCTTTAAGATGATTAAAGATAAAAACATCAGTTGCCTGTCTTCAAACCTTGCGAATTACCATGTCCTGGATAACTGAGAATGTCAGACATTTTTACATTTTGGTTAAGTGCATTTCAGTTTGTACTTTTTTACTTTTACTTTACTAACACTGAACAGGTACTTCCTAACTTACCATACCAGAATATTTTTTTAGACAGGTAACTGTATTTCTACTCAATGTGAGTACTTTTGCCACCTCTGGGTCTCACCTGTATGCTTGGTCATGTGGTACTTCAGCTGAGTGGCCCACTTGCATTTGTAGCCACACTCAGGACAAAGGTACTTTTTCTCTTCTCGGTGAACCCTCATATGAAGCTTCAAGAAGGCACAACATGCAGAGAAATAGCTGAGAACCTTTGCATAAAGCTTGTAAAAGGTTTTACATACAAATAAAATATATTTTTCTAGATTGCTCATGACAGGAGGGTTTTACAAATTGGCTTTTTTGTTGAAGTCATTTTATTTGATTCACTTTGATCTTACCTTCAGCCTTGAGGGATCGACGCATGCGTAGCTACAATGCTCACACCTGTGCGGCTTCTCCCCCGTGTGTATGCGAACATGCCAGGTGATCTTCTGCTTGTTGCCTGTCGAGTACTTGCATTCTGCGCACTTGTACACGCGCTTGCCTCCATGTGAGCGCAGGTGCTGTTCCAACACCAGTGGATGCCGGCAAGCAAATGCACAGCTCCCGCACCGGAGTGGTTTGTTCAGGGTGGACTCCTCGTGCTCATCAAGAAGGTGCTGTGCAAGGAGCTGTTTGGTTTTGCCCGCGAAAGAGCAGAGCTGACACTGGTGAGCGAGGTGGATTTTCTGATAAGCCTTAAAGATTTCTTTGGTCTCGAATGACTCCTTGTGCTCACTTCGTTGGTGGTTCCTCAGCGTGGCCTCGCTGCTGCAAGTGAAATCGCAGCGCTCGCAGGCAGAATGCGCGGGCTGCCGGTGTGCTCGTTTGCGGTGGTTTCTCAGAGCCGCTTCTGAACTGAAGCGAGCCTCGCAATCAGTGCAGTCATGATGTGAGTCCCCCATGTGACACCTGCGAGCGTGTCGCCTTACATCGTCCGCCCTGTAGCCGCTGTAGTCACAAAATGAGCATGGCCAAGCGGGTCGTCTGTCATGAACACGCACTTTGTGCTGGCGCAGCTTCGTTACCGATCCGTAGGTCTTGTCACAGACGTCGCAGATGTGGCGTCCGGTTCCTGTGTGAAGGGACTGATGCTCTACCAAACGGTAGCGCCTGGTGGTGATGAAAGGACAATAACGACATGTGTGAGGGGACGAAGCACCCATTTGGTTTTGTGTTTTGCATCCCTCTTGCTCAACGGTAGAGTTGCGGGGTAAATGCTTTGGCTTAACAGCACACATAGAGCTCTGGACCACATTGGGCTTTTCCTGGAGAGCTAAAGCATTTCTCATTCCACCCTCAGACACAGTGGAAGAACCTTTCCCAGGCCTCTCCTCAATAGGCTGCTTTTCTTCGACTGGTATACTGATGACTTGATTGTCTTCTTTGCGTTTTTGACAACCGGAAATGTGCCGATTAACGGTTGCGAACTTGACTGATGAAAAACTGCAAAAGTTGCACATGAATTTCCCGGTATGTGCTACATTTATGTTCCCCGAAACGTCTCCATGTTGACTTTGATTACGATTTGGCTCACTGGATATCGAGGCACTATGAACAGAGGCATCATGATAATCTACTTCTGCTGAAATTCCCTTTTGTTGTGATAGAACATTTGCTCCTCTGAGTTTCTCCGAAGTTTCCTGACTCACAGTAGAGTTGTCTTCTATCTGTTCGGCTGCCTTGCTAATAAATGTTTGTGGGCACTTCTTGGCAAGTTGGCCATCAAGGCCCCGTCTCCGTTTCAACTGGGAATTACAGGCCTGACACTCATGATGCTGCGGTCTACTACGACACAAAGACCGACGGCGGCGCTGAAGAGTCTTCTCCTTCTTGGTGATATAAGAGCACTGGTCTTTAGTTGGCACCGCAAGCATCCAGACCCTGCCGTCCAAAACCAGAGCTTCAGCCTGTGTTCTCGTAGGATTCAAAGGGCAATCGTGTTCCAAGACCTGATTTTTCTCAGGTGGAGATTCTGGAGTTTCATTCTCAGCCTCATCAGAACTTTTTTCACCCTCGTCATGAACAGTGGTTATCTCATCTTCTTCAGCTGAGTTTATAGACAAAGAGATGGCTTCTTTTTGTTTTCCCGAATCTGAGGTAGTGGACGTAATATGAGAGGTTGCGTCCTCCTTTGGCAAAAAAACATTTTCACAGTCTGGGGTCAATGTTGTTAAAACAAGGGTGCAGTATTCTAGACTGGTCCCAGGTGGAGGACTACGTAATATTCCTTCACTGGTCCGCTGCTTACTCAGGACAGCATCAGCATTAAGGGATGGAAAAACCTCTGAACAAACTTCAGCAGCTTCTGCGGCACTCTGATCTGCTGGAGCGCCTGCATTCCCGGACTGTTCCATTGGAATGGGTTCTTCGGTGGACACCCCAGAATTCTCATGACCTATCAGTGAGTCATGTAGCATGCTATTAGAGTTCCTCTCCCTCTCTTTGGCAGCATAATTCTCCAGCCAGGCTTTGTCACCAGGCACGTAACCGTGAGCTTTCCTCTTGTGCAGGAAGAGGCTGATGCTACTGAACGAGGAATAGGGACAGAGAGCACAGCGGTACTGTTTCAGTCTGGTGTGTTTACAGTTCTCGTGATTTTGAAGGGCTTGCCGGAAACCCGTCGTGTATGCACAGTATTTGCACTTGTGTACAGATGCTTGCTTGCCCTCTACCAAATGCTTGGCCAACATGTGATTGCGAAGCTCACATTTACGCTTGCAGGTGTATGCACAGATCTCGCACATGAGCGATTTGGCCTGATGTCGTAATTTGTGGCTGTTGAGCTGGTCCAAGCGGTGACAGCGATATGGGCACTGATCACACTCATACCTAGAAGAAGAGGAAGGTACTTTAGGCGATGCACATTTTCTCTGAACCCTGCGATTCTGCTCAGTACGGTTTATTAAGAGGCATGAAGGAGAGCAGATGGACTTTATTACCTCGACGGAATGAGGTTATGGCCGTGAGTTTGTTGTTTGTTCATTTTTGTGCAACTTTCCGCCTTCTTGGTTTTTGGTATATCAAACCGGACTTTATACAGTATACACTCCCCTCTGAAAGTATTGGAAGAGTAAGGCCAATTCCTTTATTTTTGCTGTAGACTGAAAACAAACAAGATGAATATGAGACAATGGCTCAACAGTTTAACTTTTATTTCAAGGTATTTACATCTGGATTGGATACAACTTAGGATACAATGTAATTTATAGACTTAAATACATTAAAGTGAAAAACACTGAGTGTTTAGTTGTAAATCATTCACTTACAATAACGCATCGAGCCTGTTACCCTTTGACATCACCAAACTATTTTTCTTTTGTGACACTTTCCCAGACTTTTACCACATATATTTACTTCTTTCAATCTCCTCTTTAGTTGTTTAACTGCATCCTCTCAAGGGTTTATCTATGGAGACTGACTTGACTCCTCTGTTGTTTTGGCAGTGTGTTTCAGGTCTTTATCTTTTTGCATAATGAAGGATCTTGATTTAATTGCATCTTTACTCTAAATTGGCTGACAAAATGTTTGTTTAGACTTTTGGTTTCATTTGTAGGTTCAACCTCAAACAAAAATAGGTGTCTAAAGTGTCTATGCAATCCAGATGAAAATACATCAAGAACCCGAAAAGAGAAAGTCGCCGAACAAATGACACCACCCCTACAAATGCATTTCCCTCCCACACTCTTTAAACTCATAAAGATTAGATTTGTTCTGTATATACGTAGAGGTGAAATTTGTGTTTTAAAAAAAAGACATTTGCAGCGACACTGTGTAGCCTAGTTAGTTCTGAGCAAAATCCATGAAAATAATTGTGTAACTGTATGTCTATGTATACGGTATATATAGATATAAATATACATATGCAAACATGACCATGTATATGTAATGCAACACAAGTCTTACCAGTTACTTACCAGTAAGTAAATGAGAGTGAAGAGTATGATGATTTATTGGCTGTGCAGTACAATGCAGATGATGACGATGATTTGTAGTGTACTGCACAGAAAAGAGCTTTTACAGCTCTTCATAAGGCGCCTCGTCTCCAGGCGCTTCAGGAGGGAGTAGCGCAAGAAGTTCCTTATACTCAGGCGGTTCCTCTGAACAGGCTGACGTTGGCTTGTCTGACGTGATAGGTAATGGAAGTACGGGCAACTGCTGGCGCTGTTTCTTCATAGTGGTAAGCAGGGTCTTGTACGTTTGCATTGCACCATCAATAGCGTTCTTGAATTGCAATGCCCGAACCATATAAGGATCCCACGCGTCCACCATCCTCTGGAGGTCCTTTGCCGTTTTTGCCATCACTGACAGCCTTTCAAGTGACAAGCCTTCGTCTTCGTCATCCTCCTGCGATGGATCAGCTTCTTGTTCTGCCTCCTCACTGGCTGGTTTTGTGAACTCAGCCAAATCATCGTCAGCCATTGGATCAGAGTGGCTCTCGAGGAGGTCATTCAAGTCATTGGGCATTATGTTGCTGAAACCTTCCCCTCCTAAAAGGTTTGCCAGCTTGACTGCCTTATCCATCGCCAAACGCTGAATTTCTTCAGGAGGAGAGAAGCCTTTGCACTCTTGTACACATTCCGGCCACAGCTTTTTCCAACATGCATTCAACGTTTCTGGCTTTATCTCCTGTAGACATTTTTGAATGACCTGGAGAGCCGTTGCAATGTCGAACTTCTTCCACAGCTCTCCAACGGAAATATTCTCGACACTATCCCTTGCGTCGACGAGGTGCTGCATGGCATTCCGAGTGTAAAGAGCTTTGAATGTCCGAATGATGCCTTGATCCAAAGGCTGAATATTACCTGGCAAGATCTCAATATGTACTCCGTCGTAGGACAAATCCAGTGGGTGGCCGCTGGCATTATCCATCGTCAGGCAAATGTTAAAGTCCAATCCCTTTTCCGATAGGTACAGCGTCGCCTGAGGGATGAAACTGTCATGGAACCACTCGCCTATAAGGGGCTTTGTTATAGTTACCTTCGAATTATGCATCCAGAAGACAGGCAGCAGGTTTTTGTCCTTGCTCTTCAGGGACCGAGGGTTTGCCGATTTGTAGATTAATGCTGGTTTCATCAGGAAACCAGCAGCATTGGCACACATAATCAGTACTACACGATCGTTATGCCCTTTAAATCCAGGGGCTTGGGTTTCCTCCTTCATGATAGATGTCCTTGTTGGCATCTTCTTCCAGAACAAGCCAGTCTCATCCATATTAAAAACTTGCTCAGGCTTGTACCCCTTCTCTTTGATGAGTGACTTGAAGGTCTCTGGGTACTTCCTGGCCGCTTCCACATCTGCTGATGCAGATTCCCAATGTGGTGACACACTCTTCAGCTGGTATCTCTTCCGGAACCGATCAAACCAGCCCTTGCTTGCAAGAAATTCAACGGGTTCCTCCGATGAGGAAGATGGTCCTGGTTGAGGATTGTTGCCGTCTTCTTTATCACGTTCGGCACTTACTGCGGCCAATTCCTGGTAAAGTTCTCTAGCCTTCTCCATCATGGCGTTGGTATTCAAAGGAATGTTCTTTTCCCTGCATTTGGTTATCCACAGAACCAATGCCGACTCCATCCTTACTATGTACTTATTACGTGTATTTACCACCCTCTTCGAGGTGTGCGCACCATTGATGGCCACTGTACATCGGATGTTGGCTTCCTCCTTCTTGATGGAGCGAATCGTTGATTCATTCAGTCCGTAACAACGTGCAACTGCGGAAAACGTCTTCCCGTCGCGGAGCATATTGAGGATCTTGACTTTCTCGTAGAGGGGCATAACCTTCCTCTTGCGTTTGAGCTTCGGGCCAAAAAACACCAAAGGTGCTGAAAGTTTGGGCGACGTCTTAGGGCTTTAAGATAAAGCGTAAAAAACACTTTACTAATGCAGCCATGACATACAATGATGCAAAAACAAAGGAATTGACTTCACTGTTCCAATACTTTTGAAAGAGATTGGTTTTCATATGTGTACAGGTGGTCCTTGGTTTACAGTGGTAGCGGCATATGTTTCGAGGTTACAAAAGGACTAAGTCTAAGAATACATCATCATACACAAGACGAGACACTCAGCGCCGTCCTTTTTTTGCTGTTTTAGATTTGATTTTTTTATAATTACGACCTTGAAGTGTTTTTCATTGAAATATCTACTTGAATTATGACTTAGTACTGCTCTAGTGTAGATTAGTGAGGGACTGCAGCGCATTGCAATTGATGAACAAATTTGGGTTACGTCGCCAGCCGTGGGAACAGGACTCATCAATCGTCATACATAAATCAAGGACCCCCCCTCTACAGTAATTGTAAAGATCTTCTTACATCAAAAATAACTTATTGCTCTTTAAGCATAATTAACTCCTTTTAGCTACTGAGATGCAAGATTATTTATTACGTCTCGGTGGAGGTGTGTGCTCTCTTGAGTGCATTAGTGTAAATATTGTAATGCACCTGGTATCAAACTTTAGGTAGGGGCGCCAGATCTGGCCCGACATATCATTTCATGTGGCCTGCGAAAGCAAAACGTGTCAACTTCCATGATTCTTCTTCAAATCCATAACAAAATTTCAAAGTCATGTCATAAATGATAATGTTGCAATATTGCAAGCATTTTACAGTAACTTGAACAATAGTTTAATAATCTATTATCCTTTACTTCTGATTCTAAAACTAGTTCATATGATAAGCCTATTAAACATTTTTATGGTTTCACAGTCATAACGGTCCTCTGAGGGAAACCATAACTACATTAGACCTCCTTGACCTACTGAACCACAAAACATGGTTGGTGCATCCTATTAATGATAAGTATAGCAAAACCCCGCTAATCGCGGGGATAGAGACCGAGCCCAGCCATCCATCCATTTTCTGAGCCGCTTCTCCTCACTAGGGTCACGGGCGTGCTGGAGCCTATCCCAGCTGTCATCGGGCAGGAGGCGGGGTACACCCTGAACTGGTTGCCAGCCAATCGCAGGGCACATACATACAAACAACAATTCGCATTCACATTCACACCTACGGGCAATTTTAGAGTCTCCAATTGATGCATGCTTTTGGGATGTGGCACAAATAGAAAAAAAGAACACTGCCTAAAAATGTCCATCATAAACTATGATGACCCCAAAATAGTTTAATATCATTTCACTCATATTACAACATTACTCCTTAACCCTTAATACATAACCGCGTACAGATGATTTGAATTTGTGACAAAGCCCCAGAAATGTGTGTGTGTACAGGCAAGGGAAGACTCTCTAACTCGGCTGAACTCCTCCCTAACATACAATTTTCTTCGGTCTCTCAGTTGAGATGAATGACTTCAAAAATATTTATTTGACACCAAGTACTACCTTTCTATTATTCAGGACTTTGTTACTATCTTGTGGCATCTTAGGGCGTTACAAAAGGAGCACAGAAATACACAAATAGGTGAGATTTTTAGCAAAAAAGCTGAGGACAGGTTTCACAGGAAAAAACGCAAATATGGGAATACTCCAAAAGTATTGGAATTGTAAAGTCAATTCCTTTGTTTATGTTGTATACTAAAGACATTTGGGCTTCAGATCAAAAGATGAATACAAGACAAAGTTCAGAATTCCAGCTTTAATTTCATGGTATTTACATCTAGATGTGTTAAACAACTCAGGACAGAGCGCCTTTTGTTTAAACCCACCTACTTTTCAAATGAGCAAAATTATTAGAACAGACATGATTAAATTAACTTAAAGTGAATAACATTTAATATTTGGTAGCATAACCCTTGCAATAACTGCATCAAACCTCCGACCCATTGACTTCAGACTGTTGCATTCTTCATTTGAAATGCTTTTCCAGGCCTTTACTGCAACCTCTTTCAGTTCTTGTTCGTTTCTGGGGGTTTCTCTCTTCAGTCTCCTCTTCAGGGGGTAAAATGCATGCTCTATTGTGTTACGATCCGGTGATTGACTTGGCCTGTCAAAGACCTTCCACTTTTCCCCCCTGATGAAGTCCTTTGTTGTGTTGGCAGTGTGTTTTGGGTCGTCTTGTTGCATGATGAAGCTTCCCCCGATTAGTTTGGATGTATTTTTCTTTGAAGTGCCAGACAAAGGTACAAGGTACCTTTATTGTCAATTCTAAAATATGCGTAGCACATACAGAGTATTGAAATTATGGTACTCAACGGCCCACGGTGCTGCAAAAGACGGTATAAATAATAAACATTGGCGTAAAGAAGCTAAATAAAACTATGGTATATACATTATAAAAAGTATAAATTAGATGTGCAAAAATAAAGATTAGGAGACGTGCAATATAGTCAAAGTCTGAGTACCAAAGCAAAGACATTTAAAAATTAGAAGGCAGTGTGGGGAGGGGTCCGCGTGTGTGTGCATGCGCATGTGCGTGGGTGTTCAGAGTTCAGGTGGGCAGAGGAAAAGAGAGGTAGATGGGGCAGAGCAGGCAGAAAGTTCAGCTTTCTGACAGCCTGATAAATAAAACTGTCTTTAAGTCGGCTGGTCCTGGCCCGCAGACTCCGCAGTTTCCTCCCTGATGGCAGCTGACTGAAGAGGCTGTGAGATGGATGGCGACATCCCCCGCTATGAGGAGGGCTTTGAGGGTGAGGCAGGTGCTGTAAATGTCCTGCAGGGAGGGAACAGAGGTTCCAATGATCTTCTCAGCTGCCCTCACTATGCGATGGAGAGTCTTGCGGCAGGATGCGGTGCAGGTTCCGTACCACACAGTGATGCAGCTGGTAAGGATGCTCTCTATGGTCCCTCTTTAGAACGAGCACATGATGGGGGTCGGGCTCTGGCTCTTCTCAGCTTGCGTAGGAAGTAGCAATCCTGGTGAGCTTTCTTGGTCAGTGATGAGATGTTGGTGGTCCAGAGAGGTCCTCAGTAACGTGCACTCCCAGGAACTCGGTGCTGAGCACGCTCTCCACCGCAACACCGTTGATGTTCAGGGCAGCATGCTGGGAGTGCACTCTCTTGAAGTCCACAACAATCTCCTTGGTTTTCTCCATGTTCAGGGAGAGATTGTTGTCCGTGCACCACACGGCTAGGCGGCTCACCTCACTCCTGTAGTCTGTCTCGTTTCCGTTGCTGATGAGACCCACCGCAGTTGTATCGTCTGCAAACTTGAAGCTGTGTATTGGTGTGCAATCATAGGTCAGCAGGGTGAAGTGGAGGTGGCTCAACACACATCATTGAGGAGCCACCCTGTTCAGGGTGATGGTGTTGGATGTGTTATTGCTGACCCATACTGCCTGAGGTCGCCCTGTCAGAAAGTCCAGCAGCCAGTTGCACATCGAAGTGTTGAGCCCCAGCTGGTCCAGTTTGTGTATCAGTTGTTGGGAGACAATGGCATTGAATGCTGAGCTGAAGTCTATGAACAGCATGCTGACATATGAGTCCTTCGAATCCAGGCGTGTCAGGGCATAGTCGAGGGCGGTGGAGATAGCATCACCGGTTGACAGGTTGGACCAATATGCAAACTGGAAGGGGTATTTGATGTGGTGCATGACTAGCCACGCGAAGCACTTCATCAGGATGGGAGTGAGGGCTACCAGACGGTAGTCATTGAAGCAGCAGGGAGACGACCGGGATGATGGTGGTGGCTTTGAAGCACATAGGGACAACAGCCTGACTCAAGGAGGTGTTGAAGATGTCCGTTAAGACATCTGTGAGTTCAGCTGCACAGTCCCTCAGAACACGACCAGATATGTTATCTGGGCCCGGGGCTTTATGTGCGTTGATCCTGCTGAGGGATCTTCTCACGCTGTCCCGGGTCAGTGTCAGCACTTGGTCACCAGGAAGGGTGGAGACTTGTGTGTAGGTGTGCTGTTGTGTGCCTCAAAGTGAGCAAAGAAGTTGTTTAGCTCATTCAGCAGGGAGGTGGAGCTGTCACAGGTTTGTGGTGAGAATTTGTAGTCCGTAATGGTCTGAATACCTTGCCACAGACTCCTGGTGTCATTGCTGTTACTGAAGTGGTGGGCGATCCTCCTGGAGTACTCCCTCTTGGCCTCCCTGATGCCACGGGACAGATTGGCCCTAGCTGTCCCTCCTCATCGCCAGATCTAAAAGCAGCGTTGCGGACCTTCAGTAGTCTGTAGACCTCCACCGTCAGCCATGGCTTCTGGTTAACACTGGTGACATCATCCATGCACTTGCTAATGTAGGCGGTAACGGTCTCTGTGTACTCCTGAAGGTCAGTGATGGAGTTGTAGGTGGCAGCCTGTTTGAAAAATGGTCCAGTTTGTGGTGGAAAAACAGTCTTGAAGTGCTTCTAGCAAACCAGTACGTTTCCTCACTGGTTGGGTGACTTTAACCAGTAGTCTGTAAGATGGTATTAGCATTACAGTGAGGTGGTCTTAAGCACTGAGGTGGTTGGAGGGGAAGGGCCTTGTAGGCTTTCTCTCAAGGGGGTAAAAACATTGTCCAGAGTGTTATTTCCCTCTGTTGGAAAGTGAATGCTCAAGTAGAATTTCGGAAACACAGTCTTAAGGTCAGCACGGTTGGAATCCCCAGCCAGGAAGAGAAAAGTATCTGGGTGGGCTGTCTGCTGCTCAATGATGTGATGGTATAGTTCACTCAGCGCCTCACTCCTTTGTTGTTATTGGAGCTGGGAGGGATGTAAACAGCCACAAGCAGTATGGCAGTAAATTCCCTCGGTAAATAAAATGGCCGGCACTTCAGAACGTTAAACTCCAATAGTGGTGAGCAGTGTTGACTGACCAAGACAGCGTCCCGGCACCAGGCAACGTTGACGTAAACACAGAGCCTGCCGCTGCAGGTCTTACCTCCCTCGATGAGAGCTCTGTCCACTTGGTAGCATGCTAGCCGGTCGAGCTGAATGACGCTGCTGTTAAGCCATGTTTCCACAAACACAAAGACACAGCACTTTCTCGCTTTCTTACGGGTAGAGCGGAGTAGTCCCCACTTATGCTTCCTCCTTCACCGTTCGTGGCGCCTCCACTGTGGGCGCGATGCAGGATTGGGGGTCGGAGTTGTAGCCACCCGTAGCAGACAGCAGTTCTGTAGCTCCTCAGTGAGAGTAGACTTTAACTCCGTAAAACTGTATCTGCGCCTTAGGACATGTAGACTTGATGAAGACGGGCTAAAAACACTCTGACATATAAGACGAAAGAAACGAAAACACCATTCGGTCGGGACAGAGAGAAGCCGCTGCGTGTGCCGCCATTACGACTACTAAAATGGTTTGCCAATCTCCACAGTGCAGGGGTGAAGGTATCACAATCCACAGTTAGTAGAAGACTTCGAGAAAAGCAATATAGAGGCCATACCACAAAATGCAAACCACTCATCAGCAAAAAGATTGGAAGGCCAAATTGGATTTTGCTAAGAAGATGAGCCACAAACGTTTTGGAACAACGTTTTAATGACTGATGAGACCAAGATTAACCACTACCAAAGTGATGGAAACGCCAAAGTATGGAGAAAGAACGGATCTACTTATGATCCAAAACACACAAGCTCATCTGTGAAGCATGGTGGAGCTAATGTCATGGCTTGGGCTTGCATGACTGCTTCTGGAACAGGCTCACTCGTCTTTATTGATTATGTAACTCATGATGGTAGCAGCAGAATGAATTCTTAAGTCTACAAAACAATTTTGTTTGGCAGTATACAGACAAATGCATCCAAACTAATCAGGAGAAGCTTCATCATGCAACAAGACAATGACCCAAAAAACACTGCCAACACAACAAAGGCCTTCATCAGGGGGAAAAAGTGGAAGGTCTTAGACTGGCCAAATCAATCACCGGTCCTTATCCAAACAGAGCATGCATTTTACCTCCTCCTGGACGCCTCCCTGGTGAGGTGTTCCGGGCATGTCCCACCTGGAGGAGACACCGGGGACGACCCAGGACACGCTGGAGAGACTATGTCTCCCGGCTGGCCCAGAAACGCCTTGGGATCCCCCCCGGAAGAGGTGGATGAAGTGGGAGGGAAGAGGGAAGTCTGGAAATCCCTGCTAAAGCTACTGCCCGCGCGACCCGATCTCAGATAAGTGGAAGAAAATGGATGGATGGATGGATTTCACCTCCTGAAGAAGCGACTGACAGGAGAAACTCCCAGAAACAAACAATAACTGAAAGAGACTGCAGTAAAGGTCTGGAAAAGCATTTCAAATGAAGAATCCAACAGTCTGGTGAAGTCAATGAGTCGCAAGCTTGATGCAGTTATTGCAAATAAGGGTTATGCCACCAAATTATAAATGTTATTCACTTTAAGTTTATTTAATAATGTGTTTTCCAATACTTTTGCTCACTTGAAAAGTGGGTGGCTTCAAACAAAAGGTGCTCTGTCCTGAGTTGTTTAACACAGGTGTCAAACTCAAGGACCGGGGGCCAGACGCCGCCCACCACATCATTTTAAAGCAAATCATGCTTGTCAACTTCCGTGATTTTTGCTAAAATCTGTACCCAAATTCCAAATATTCATAATAATAAACAATAATGTTGAGATATTGCATTTTTCTGTAACCAAACTCTTCTTCTACAGTAACTCAAACAATACTTGAACAAACTATTGTCCTTGTCTTCTGATTTCAAAACTAGTTATCCCTCACTTTGTTGTGTAATGATAATAATATGTTTTGGTGATGATTAAACATTGATATGATTTCACTGTTCTAACGGCCCTCTGAGGGAAATCATAACTACAAAGCGGCCCGAGACAAAAAAAGATGTATGTAAATACCATGAATGGTATTTCATGGTATTTAAGATGTCTGTAAATACCATGAAACGAAAGCTGGAATTCTGAACGTTTGTCTCATATTCATCTTTTGATCTGAAAACGAAATGTCTTCAGTATACAACAAAAACAAAGGAATTGACTTTGCCGTTCCAATACTTTGGGATGGGACTGTAGCAAACCACAAATAGGCAGGGGTTCACTGTACAGTTAGCGTTCCTTGTCTTTAAATAACTGACAGTTTAAAAGGAACGGGACGGCATTGTATGAGCTGAATTGAGGACCTCTGCATTTGCACATCATAGATACGTGTAATCCGGCAACATTTACATAAACAATTATACTATAGACTATACAATGTGTAGGACACAGTTGTACCTTGACTTACGAGTTTAATTACTTCTGTGACCAGGCTATTAACTGTTTAATTGGATATCAGTTTTCTCCATTGAAATGAATTTAAATTACATTTATTCGTTTCAGCCTCTGAAAAAACAGCACAATTATTTTTACGTCTTTAATAAATGCAAAAAGTACTTTGTTGTATAAAACACAATAAAAGAGAATGTAAAAAAAAAAACCTGGCTTTATAATGTATAATTGCTGTACATACTGTAGTATTTTCATGTTGATGACTCCCTTTAAGGGGCATGACCTATTGAGTGATATCAGTAGCTGGAGTCAGTCTGTGTGGGAGCTTCTGGACCTGTGGTAGCGGCCTATAGAAGCTCCTTGTGAGATTTATCGTTTTTTTAGTCGTGTTTGTTTGATCTCCTTAACCACGTGAGGGCATTACATAAGATTAATTGCTCAATTTTTAAAAAATGTCCACTTCACTCGAGCAGTGGCTTATCCGAAGCTTGAATTTTGGCTCGCAACACGAAGTAAAAAACTAAAAAATCTAAGTTAAGGTACCACTGTATTAGGTGCTGTAGATATGATTAGTTAGCAGCATACAGAAAGAAGACCGTCACAACAACAGTGACAAAGTACCTGAGGTCTCCTGCGTGCTTCCTCATGTGGATGTTTAGGTAGTGCTTCCACTTGGTGATATATCCACATTCCTCACACATGAAGTTCCTGTCATCCGAGTGTGTGCGCATATGCTTTGAGAGGTACGATTCGTCTCGGCACCGGAAGTCACACAACTCACACTTGTGAGGCTTCTCACCTTGAAAGACAAAAGAAAATGTGGACATGCATTTCAAACACACAACACTACCAGCACATGGGTTAGTCATTTAAGTCTCCTCTTCAGCAGGTAAAATGCACTCTATAGGGTTTAAGTCTGGAGATTGACTTGGCCAATCTAAAGCCTTTTACCGCTTGTCACTGATAAACTCCTTTGTTGTTTTGACAGTGTGTTTTGGGTCATTATTTGCTGCGTGATGAAGGCTCTCTCAAGGATCCCACAATAGACCCTTGTGGCGCTTCATCTTAAAAACTAGATCTCATATCGTGCTGGCACAGCAATTCCAGGACACCTCTCACATTTCTTGTGCATGTGAGACGGTGTCAATTCAGTTGCATGTGTCTGCAGACACACACCCTTGGGACTCAATAGCTTGGTGTGGGGACATTTCCTAATTGCGATAAAAGACTGACCGTGCAAACATAATAATAATAATAATAATAATAACGCATTACACTTACATAGTGATTTTCATGATACCCAAGTAGTAAGCTACTTGTGTAACCACAGCTGCCCTGGGGCAGTCTGACAGAAGCGTGGCTGCCATTCTGCACCTACGGCCCCTCCGACCACCAAAGAAAACCATCCAGCTACATTCATTCATTCATTAAGTGTCTTGCCAAGGGACACAACGATGACATGCACTCAGAGGGGATATGAACTGGCGACCCTGCGGTTGTGGGGAGTACACTTACCCTCTGCGCAACACCACCCACACTTCTTGGGATGTCCCCCTCACTTGCACTCCGTTTGTACAGATGTTTAGAAAGTACATACCATTCCCACCATATTCCAGTTGCTAAGCCGGTCCACTACCCTTTTCCTACTCTCTTCCCCTCCATTCTCTGTCCTCTAAATTGTCACACTACATTGTCCTGTTCTTCCCTCACAGGGTGTAGAACCACTGTCCCGTATAAAACTCAAACCCAATGTGACATTGTAGTATGCATATAATGCTTTGTTTTGTTTTTTTGCTAGTATCCTGTATTTCCTTGTTCTTGTTTCTTGTCTGTCCACTCTTTTTGTCATTTCTGTCACTCCCCTTTAAAACCTCATTCTGTTCAACTAAAATTTTCAATAAGTATCTATCATAATACAAAGAACTACAGCGGCAGTAAAAAAAACTCCACAGTTGCAGTGTAACACGGTTCCGGCATAAAATTGATACAGATCCACCATTCTGCTTGACCTAGCAGCCGAACAGGACAGTTTTAAAAAAAACAACATTCTACATTTCAAACACACAACACCATAAGCGCAGCCCTTTTTTCAGTTAGTGTTTGTTTTGTGAGGTTACACCCTTCAAGTCTCTTTATCAGGCAAAATGCATCCTCTATAGGGTTTAGGTCTGGAGACTGACTTGGCCTGTCTCTAACTTTCTGCCACTGATGAAGTCCTTTGAACACCCTAGACTGGTCATCAGCCAATCGCACATATAGACGAACAACCATTCAAACTCACATTCAATGGACAATCAGCTTTATGCCGAACATCATGTGACCAAACCCGGAAAACAGGTTAGCGAAATTCATGTGTATGCCACAATAATAAAACAATGAGCCGATGAAATGAATGTTTGAAACCAAGCTTGCTAAAATATAGATATTTGGGGCTGGTGTCTTTGGACAAAAGTTAGATACATGTCTATCATGTATTTATACAAATATGATATCAAAAACGTAAACACAAACGAAGCCTAAACATTGGATACTGTCATCTTTGGTGGCTCTTTGGCGATGTGTTAAAAAAAGAACCAAAGTTCCTACGGGTACTTTGTCACGGTCCCTTTGCCATTCATTTGAGCCAAGAGGAAGTTATTCAACCTGTTTTGCCAAATGTGGAAGAAGGTTGTACATTTACCAGATTTAGAGTCGTCAATTACCCTAACATGCATGTTTTTGGGAATATGCGAAGAAGCCGGAGTACTCTAAGAAAACCCATATAAGCACAAGAGAAGAGGCAAACTACACTGGAGGTGTGCGCTTAAAGTTGAACCCAGCACCCCTTGAAAGTGAGTCATAAATGTTAACCACTGGACCAACGTACTGCCAAATTGGCACAAATCCCTAAAAAAAACAGTTCAAACCTCACCACTGTGCGTCAGCATGTGTCGATTCAAGGCTCTCTTGTGTGATGTCACATAGCTACACTGCAAACAGCGGTGAGTCTTCTCATTGGCGTGCAAGTGTCCAACATGCCGCTTGAATTCCACTGGGTTGAATGTAAAAAAGTTGCAAAAGTCGCAGCAGAGTTTTTCACTTCCCGCGTGACCCTGCCGCTGATGCCGGAGGAAAGCGGCCTTGTTGGAACACGAGAAATCACATTGCGAGCAGTGGTAAGCGAGATGTGTCTTGAAGTGAACCTTCATGTGCTTCTCACTGGGAAACACGGCAACACAGGCATGATGGCGACACCCCACAGCCGTGATCCCGTGCTCCTCTGCGGCGTGTCGCATGTGAGCCCTGCGCAAATGACTCCGGAAAGGACAACCATCCTGGGAGCACGCCACCGCCATTTTGGGTGTTCGGACGTGGTGAGTCTTTATGTGATCCTTCAGCGACCCACTTTGGCCAAAACCTTGACCACAAGTGGGACACTGATAGCGGTGGCGTGTTGGGTCCTCTTCCATTTCGTCTGCGTGGACCGTGGCAAGGTGGCGTCGGATGGCATTTGGCTCCACGGCAGAGTATTCACACAAGTGGCAACGGTGGGCCTTTTTGCCCGCCTCGCGGAGCTGGTGCACACGTAGTTTGCTCCTGCTGGTGAAGAAGCGCTCGCAGGTGGGACACTGCAGACCTGGGTCGGGAAAATGCACATGAAGGTGCTCTTGGAGATGGGAGCGCATCTTGAAACAGCGTCGACACTTGTGGCAAACATGGGTGTCATACATGTGCTCTGACTCCTCTGCAATGTACTCTAAAAAAGACACCAAATAAGAAAAAGATGCTTCAAAAATGCTAATTTACTCACTCACCAGCCACAACATTAACACTCCTGTTGTGATTGTGTCTTACCAAAACTATACACGGATCATGTGACCCCACTAATTAAAAAAAAAAAGTATAATTTGCACTGCATTAAGAACATTATTGAAAAGGGAAAAAAAGTTACGTTTACAGTGAACCCGTCTATTGCCAGTTCATTATTCACATTCCAGTTTTTTTATGTGGAACCTATCCTCTGCTATTTGCTGAAAAAACTATTGTGCCCTTTCTGTAACACTCGAGGATACCACAAGATAATGCTAAAGCCCTGGCTAAGTAATTAATTGGTGTGAAGGATGTTGAAGTGATTAATCTAGACTGAGAAACTAACATCTTTGTTTGTCGGGTGTGGAAAAAGTTTAGTTCGGGTTGTTAGCAGACGTTACAGAATCTTTGCTGCACGCGTCACGTGCACTTCCAGTGCATGTTATCCAAAATCCAATCTATAAGATATTGATTTTTACGTTAACGTTTAAAGACGAGTTTGAAGTGATAGTGTTTTGGGGGGGGGGGGGGGGGGGGGTGTCATAGTTTGCAATATATTTTTTATTTAAACGATTAATATTGCCATTTATAAACATTTGAAGGGTGCACAATAATTGCTTTTCGCAGCAGGGCTCCATCCCTATTCCCCTAATTTTTTAAAATACTTTTTTCTTGGGTCAATTTGACATTCAACAAAACAGGGCTTAATAGAATTGCACATTTCAATGAGTTGGACCATTGATCCATTTCCTACAGCGCTTCTCCTCATTTGAAATGCGGGTGAGCCTATCCCAGCTGACTTTGGGCGAGAGAATCGGGATACAGCCTGGACTGGTTGCCAGCCAATTGTAGTGCATATGACAGACAAACAACCATCCACACTCACATTCACACTTACAATATGGCGAATTTAGAGTCTTCTATGAAGCTAACGTGAAATATTTTGGACTGTGGGAGGAAGCCAGAGTACCCGGAGAAAATCCACTCCTCCCATTACTTGGCAGCTTGACTAGACAAAAAAAACAGCCACTTTCAAGCAACAGACTGTCTGAAATACTATCATGTCTAAGCCAAAGGGTAAACCGAGCTGCATTGACTTGTTGGTTGCAGAGATCAGCGTCAGCTTCTGATAAGCAGCACATGCGTGGTAATCTGTGTTTGATGGTGTGTCAGTTCCATTGCCTGCGCCACATGCACGGATCTGCTATACTAATCATCAAGTGTAATTCGCCATCTTGTTGGTGAATTGCTGACTCCACGAGGGAAATTACAATCTTTGCTGTCTTTGTGGAGGCTTGCCTGCACCTCTCAGTTCTAACCTGACCCCAACTCTGCCACTAGTCTTCATGGTAACTTAATCCATATTTACCATATGTGAGCAGTGGCTCACTTGCATGAGAACAAGGTAATTGCAGCAAGAAAAAATTAGAGGGTGTGAAGTGTCTGTAACTCTTGAACATACGCCGTATTTTGACAAAAACGTTACAGAAATGTTTTTAAGACACCTGGGAACTGTTTTTAACTGTGAAAAAAATAGGCCCAATGTTTCCTTTTATAGGACACGAGAACCCTTGCATGAACGTACCCTTGGTCAGCAATATTTTGTCTTTTCCCTTCGCTTTTCTCTGTTTTTGGGCTTTCCGTCTCTTTGGTTCTTCATTGTCATTTTCTTCTTCTTCTTGGTCTTTGTATTCTTCATCTTCTTCTACTACAACTTCTACTTCTGCTTCGTCCCCATCTGATGTCACTGATGACGTGTAAGTCAGATTTGATTGTGTTTTTCTTTTTGGCCTCTCAGTGGAGACTCGCGGTTGGAGGTCTGCATTTGTACACTTACTACCTGTGAACAGATAAGCAAAGAAGATGATTAATTAAATAGGAAGTTAAAACTTAGTCCATTAGTCATAACATAATAAGCCAATACTCTTCCCTAACTTAGCTTAGGGCCAAATAAAAGCTTATCAAAATCTTCCAAACACGTGGGAAAATGTGTTATGATTATGATGAAACCAAGATTGAACTTTTTGCCCATTATTCCGAAAGGTATGTTTGGTGCAAACACAGCACTACTTATCGCCAAAAGAACACCATACCTTGAGTGAAGCATGGCAGTGGCATGGCTTAAAAAACAAACTAAAAAGTTAGTGTTTTGCATTATTAGTGTAAAAAAAAAAAAAAAAAAACTGGCAGAGTGGGAAATGGCTGGGCTTCCTGCTTCAGATACATCAAGAATAAAAAACCTTACAGTCTTGTTAACGTAACAGGTAGGTAGCCGGGTACATACACTAGTGGTCCCCAACCTTTTTTGCACCACGGACCGGTTTAGAGTAGGCATTTTTCTTTCATGGACCGGCTGTCAATGTGCGGCATATATATATATATCAAAAATAAATGAACACGACCGGCTTAAAAACCAATGTTAAATGCATGAAAAATACAACTCACCATAACACATAACAGACAAAAGAAGCTTTATTTTTCTTTGTGGCCATAGGCTCTTCATCTGGCTCCTCAGGTGGCCTTTTTCCTTCTGAAAAGAAGCTCTCCGAAGATGTTTGTTTTTTTCCTAATTTTTGCTAATTTGCGGATTTATTTCTAGTAACGTATCAAGTGACCTACGTGTAGTCTAGTGTTGTTTTGTTTGTGAACGTTTCGTTCAAAAGAACAAATCTTTTCAGTGAACGTAATGAAGTGAATCCATCCATCCATCCGCTTTCCGAGCTGCTTATCCTAACAAGGGTCACGGGCCTGCTGGAGCCTATCCCAGCTATCTTCAGGCAGGAGGCGGGGTACACCCTGAACGTCTTGCCAGCCAATCGCAGGGCACACATAAACAAACAACCATTCGCACTCACATTCACACCTAAGGGCAATTTAGACTCTTCAATTAACCTACCATACATGTTTTTGGGATGTGGGAGGAAACCCACGCAGGCATGGGGAGAACATGCAAACTCCACACAGGGATTGAACCCAGGTCATCAGAACTGTGAGGCAGACGCTCTAACCAGTCGGCCACCGTGTATGAACTGAATCAAGTTATGAAATGATTCATTCTTTGAGCTTGGCCGCCGCCATTAGCGAGTCGGCTGGGAGCGGAAACGGAACTGCTGCAGCATTCTGTGCATTCTTGATGTGTCAATTGCGACACGCAGCTGATGCAATGGATTAGATCTGTGCATTTTTCAAAATAAAACACATTTGACACGCAAAAACGCAATACAATGGAAATGATATAAATCGGTCATTCCTTCTATGCGGCCTGGTAACAAATGCCTCACGGACTGGTACCGGTCCACGGACTGGGAGTTGGGGACCACTGTCTTAGACAATATGACTGGAAGGCAGCGTATTGCTCTGCATAGGTAGAGCGCTCAGAGCCCAGTTGAGGAGAGGGGGGAAGGATTGGGTGATTATAAAAGGGCTTGCACACTTGTGCAACCACATAATCTCATCTGTTTATTTTTATGTCCCCTCTTGTAAACATTTATATTTTTTTCCAACTGATTTGTACCAGTTAAGAGGTCACATTGATGGTAGAAAAGGTATTTTTTAACTTATTTATCTTTGTGTAATTTGTTTTTATATCACAAAAACCTTTGAACAGGGATGTGTAAACTTTTTACATCCACTGTAAGACCCACAGAGTGACTACTAATATACATGTTTCACTGTACTTTTGAAGCTGCGTAAGCGTCTCTCTGTGAAGTTAAAAGTGGGTTGAGCACCATCTGCGACATTCTGCCCGCTTGTTTCACATTGGTGAGGTTCCATCATCTCCAACAATCCCTGGAACACAAATTCAACAAACCCTTGGTTTGCAAAGCAAAAATAGTAGTTTAGACCCTAAATATACCCCCAAACTATCATCCTAAAACATTTAACACACTCAGAACTGTGAGGTAGAAGTGCCAACTCCAAGAACACTGTGCTGTCCCATTTTATAACATTATCCTAAAAAATAAAATCCATAAGAAGTCCAAAAGGACGTACGTGGGTCGTTCTTATCTCAGTCTCCTTCTTCCTAATGTACCGGACAGTACTCTCGTTCAGGTCATAATGGCGAGCTACATCGGCACAACTTTTTCCTCCTCGTAGCATATCCAGGAGGTTGATCTTCTCGTGGTGAGGCAGAACCCTCCTCAGGCGCATGGGCGGCATCTTAGGGTGTCACAAAAACAGCTTAAAAAAACAAAAAAACACGGAGACTCTAAAGTAGTAGTGTGTTATATAGAATTGTGAATTCACGAATGGCGAGGGCTGTCTAACTGTGTAATAACACGTTTTAGCAGAATACAGTATACTGTATCGTATAAAACTTGACTCACACGAAGCGAAACCCCCCCCATTATATTAACACCACGTTACTACTTTGTACAATAACAATAACTTGACTCCAACGTCGTCGCTAGCTTTGTTATAGTAGCATTAGCTTGTTGTGAATTTGAGGCAGCTAAATGTTGCTACTTTTTTTCCTTAGTAAAAAAAAAAAAAAAAAAGGTTAGCTCCTTAAAGGCGAAATATTTTCGTTAAAATAAATTTTGTCTCACTGAATTTGAAACGAAATGCGAGAATGCATCAGCGATCGATTTACAAATGGAACAACACGGAGCAGTTAGACTGGACACTGTTAAACGAACACAGGAAATACAAGTGGACACGTGCGCTTAAGTTGATGCACAAAAATCAATTAAACATATTTTTTTTAAAATACCAACAATTTAAAACAAATGGAAAGATATTATTACCACGCTAAATTCAATTTGATGATTAATTAAAATAAATTAAAGCGCAAATAACGACACCATGTACTCGGAACACATGTTTTAAGGCGCATCTGCCTAGTCGGAAGGTTGTATAACGACGCCTCCTTGAGTGGCCAGTTGCTTTGGTAGGTCAATGCGTCTGCCATATTAGATGTGGCAAATCTGCCCTGTGAGTCAATGGATTAAACTTCATTTCCAACAAGTATGTGTTTGCGTTGGCAGACTAGTGTGCTGTGAGAGATTGTCCGTGGTGGTGGGAATTATCCAATTTCACTTAATTTGTCTGAAAATTATTATTTATTAATTACAATTACTTTTTTTGTTCATCTATGCTGGTAGAGGGTATAATAAACGGTGCCCACCGTTTATTGCACCATCGGTTGCCATTCATACAAGAAAATAAATTGAGTATATTAGATTTATGTTTAATTTAACAGACCCAGATTTCACACAAAGTCAACTTGTGACTAGACATTTTGCAAAAAGAAAAAAGAAAAAGCCAAGAAGAGGATGAAACGAAAAACTTGACAATGGTGAGTGGGAATGTGTCTGACTGGACTTTGTCCAGTCTCACGAAGCATCCGTAAAGTTTACTGTACATCAGCTAACATTAATTAAACAGCAAACCAACTCATAAACTAGCTGAGACATAACAATATCTGTTTGAATTTGTTTACACAAACCAAGTGAATGTAGCCACACGTTACCATTTCTGCTTTTAGCAGAATAAAGCATGTGTTGCCAATTATACTAGTCTCAAGTTTACTGTCAGCTTCGTCAGTCAAACTGGTACTAATTTGTGTTTAAAATAGAAAGAACGATTCACATTCATTTCAGTAAAGCCCATGCGATATCGCTGTTCCGCTATACCGCAGATTTGTAAGTACAGTTGTTACTCTATTTTTTAAAGAGTCTGTACAATATTTTTGTGTTGTTCATTTCTCTTGCTCGCTCAATATATTGTTTTTAAATGTGTTTGTATTGTTTTAAAAGTGTGTTTAAAGACCTTACAAAAGTGCTGTAAGTGCTATGAAAACATGCCTTGGGTTTATTTACTGTAAATAGGGTATTTTTACAGTATATATCGTGGATTTTCACTTATGGGGGGGTTACTAATACTATACTACAAAATAAGAACACACACCAAGTTGAAAGATGGATTTACACATGAGACCAAGAAAAGAAGGAAAAAAGAAGGGAAAAAATATACTCCATTTTATATGTCCAATTTACATTTCATACATCTATAGATGACGAATAGATAATCGTCATCTATAGATATTCGTCATCTATTCGTCGTTTCGCCAGGCACTGATATTGTAAGTGTAATTAAATGTCATTGTAAAATACTGAGAAAAAAAAGAGGTTTGTGATTCACAAATTGACATGTCTGAAATTGACAATATGAGAAGGAATAAATAGAATCAACAGTACAACTAAAATGGCTGTTCATTAGTAATTCCATACAGAGCTCTAATGTTGAGTGTGACATGCACACATATTCTTGACTTGTATGAACATATTAAAGCAAGCTAACCAAATTTTTAGGCTCCTTTGCTTTTGTTTGCTTTCGGTGGTGGTTTTGTTGTTTTGTTATTTTATATGTCAATTACGTATTGAATAAAATATATCTTTGCTTATCCATCGTCCAAATTTGAGATTACTTTTCTTTTTCCTTGGGAGTCCACGGTCCTCCTTGCTTTGAGTGTGGCCCATAAAGGTAGTACTGTAGGTGCAATGGGGCCCCACCCTTGCCCAAATGGGCTCAGGTGTGTCTCCGCCTACCTCTCGCGGTTGCCCGACGCGGAAGTGTCTCGGTGTCTGCGCGACGGAGCTTTTACGGCTCTCAGAACCACGGAGCCCGGCGGGGTGTCGAAACCACCCAAATGGCTTCCGCAAGCAGCTCCCCCGCCCCGGTGGAGGGACTCGAACTCGGCGACGACATGTCCCTCGGCGGCGGTAGCTCGGAGAAACTCACCCCGTCCAACGTCAACCGCATCATGACTGAGTTTTTTGTGTACTTCCTCCGCGGCGTCGTGCTCTTCTACCCCGTCTACCTCACGGGATACCTGGGCCTGAGCGTGAGCTGGCTGCTGCTGTGTATGCTCATAGTCACCTGGTGGAAGAAGAACCGTCAATGGAAGCACTCCCGGATCGGGACAGCCATCGACTTTGTGGACAACGAGACGCAAGTTGTGAGCACGGAGCTGAAGAAGTCCCTGCAGATGGCATCGTGGGTACGTAAAAAGATGACCAATCTCTCCAAAAAGAGTTTATTCTTTTGCTGTTTTAGCTACAAACTGCAGTGGGCGTGCTCAGATCTGGAAAATGCAGCAATTTTCTCCAGTCAAGCTTTCATACACTACATCGTCTTTAAATTAGTATATTAAACCTTTTAGTTTATTGAGCCAAAGTACATATTCCACGTTATCAGAAAAATCTCCTGACACGCCACGAAAGAAAAATGCTTTAAAAGTGCATGCCCAGGTTAGTTCTGTGCCTTCTGGCATCTACTGTCAAACCATTGAGTCGTTCTGCCTGTCACGATACACCACTGGCATAGATAGATGAACAAATATACATTATACGTAGTCATTAGACCAATTGCATGACATTGTAATTGGATCATTTCCTCCAACACATTGGTGGGATCACTGGTCTATATAATCTTTTTTTTTTTTTTCTAAAGAAATGTTCAATTTAAAGTATTTACTGAAGTTGTTTTATGTTAAGCCATGTATTTGCACGACATACCTGACTTGGGTTGATCCTCATAACAAGTGTGAAGCACTTGCACCACACCCACTCACGAGTAGAAAGTCCCTGAATATGCATGTTTGTCTGTTCTAAACTCACTAAAGATGTTTTGTGAAAGTCAAGCAGGTGCCATGGATTCCATTATAACTGTATGTTAGCGTTCAAAGCTTTCATATGGAAAGAAGTAAAACAAAAACAACAACTACGGTAAGCGGTAATTAATATTGATGTGCCCTTACGTGTTGATTTCAAGTAAAATTTAAAAATGAAATCGATCAACAAATGATTTCATTATCAGGCTCTGATTTGCAAATCACATTTTTGTATTATGGGAAACTGCATTTTAAAAAATTATTTAAAATAGGTGCCTGGTTTCGAAATAAAAGGTCTGACATTCTTCGGTCAAAATACACAGGAGAAAGAATTACAGCATATGTAACTCGTACTGTAACACCACCAGTTGAAATCACTTTGTTTTGAGGGGGTTGTTTTCGTTACAATGATGACCGTGGGCGGCACAAGGTGGTTGTGACAAAGTAAACGCTACTCAGTATTGTGACTTTTCCGGCCCCTCTAATGACCATTTTTCAAAAAAGCAACTAATCCCGCAACCTTTTGTGGTGTTATTGCATTCCTCCAGAGCAGGACATCTTCAGCCTTCCGCGTCCAGATTGCAAATTAACGGGACCCCCCCCCCCCCCTACACACACACACACACACACACACACACACACACACACACACATAAAGTGAGTGCCCATAGAGATTGGATTGTATTTTCACTTGTGCAGGCAGGACTTCATCAAGTTGCAGATTTATACCTTGTCAATACATTTAGTGGATCAGTGCATTAGGCGCATGCAGTGGACATATTGATGGAAAAAAAATATTCGCAGACGCCATGTCATCAACTTTGCTGAACATCCCTTCTTACCGTTTGGCTTTGACATAATACTGCTTCCCTCTAGTAGCTTGAAAATGGCAGATCTTCACCCAGCCTTGTATACCAGTCACCGGGAGAGAAACTCTGTGTGGAAATGGGATTGTGTAAATTAGTCACACCTGTTGGATGGACAGCCACTCCACAGACCCAACTACTGTATTTGTATAAAAAAAATGGGATAATTAAAATTTCCATAATAATTCCCCTTTAATTTCCCAGGTAAGGCCTTTTCAAACATGAATGGCTGATTGCTAATTAAAGACACACCAATCAGTTTGAATATGACCACATTATTCTTCCTGCATGCCTCAGTCAGGTTCAATGATTCACACTGTTTGGGAGAAAACACTTTTGACTTAACTGTCATGTTTTTTGTTTTGTATTTTGTATTTTCTAAAGATCCAATTCAACAATGTGGAGAAAGTCGAGTGGGTTAACAAGGTACGGTATCAAAAACACACGTTTAGCCTTTCTCCTTACTTTACAAGTAACAAAGACTGTGAAGTTTTGGCTTCTGCCACTTAAGATCATTTGAAGCCATTTTTGCAGTCTTTGTAAAAAAAATAAAAAAATTCTGAACTTGTCCGGTGTCGAAGGTGTTGGAGCAGGCGTGGCCTTTCTTTGGGATGTTCATGGAGAAACTTCTTCGGGAAAACATACAGACTGCCGTCAGACAGTCCAGTTCTGAGCTAAAGACGTTCACTTTCACCAAGATCCACTTTGGACATATCGTGAGTTCTTACTTCCTTTTAGTAGTCTGTACATTTACATGCAGGTAACAAAAAACAAACTCCAACAAAACCTTGCCATTCGTAGGGGGGTTAGGGATCAAATCCCAACAAAGAATAGCGAAAATAAAAAATGTTGATAATTGTTTTGATAATTGTTTATATTAATAGTGTAAACTTGAAATATACTAAAATGATATAGTTTAATATCATTTCAAACTCATAACATCTCTCTTTAAAATAATAAGGCTTTCAGATGATTTGTTTTTAAAAAAATGCACCTGAAGTGAGTGTGTACAGTGGACCTTTGGTATTTGCTGTGGATAGGGACCGGGGCCGACTGCGAATAGCGAAAATCTGTGGATAATTGACATTCAGTACAATTGCATTGGGGAGAAAAAAAAACAATTAGAATTTGTTATTTTAAACCAAAACAATTCTTGAATAAGCAGGGAAATATTACCAAGCGTTTTCCACGAAAAACGGGGGCTGGTCCCCCCCCAAATTTACAAATGATTATTTTGTTTAAATTGGGAAAAAAAATCTGTGAATCCGCAGGTGCCGAACCGCGAATATGTGGGCGTCCACTGTACATGCACATGTGGCAAAGACTCTCCATAACTTCGACTAACATCTCAGGCTAATCTTAGCCCCTCCTCGACATACAAAGACTAATCAGTCACATCAGTCGAACCTTTATTTGTATAGCACCGTTCATACTTAAAAAGCAACACAAATTGCTTCACAAGGCAAATGATAAAAGAAGCAAACACTACCCTCCTACCCACCCGCAGTCTCTGAGACCCTGCGACACCCAACACTCGTGAGTAAAAGTAGTTACAATAAAAGAGATGATTAAATACATACCATAGGCATTGAGAAATGACTGTGCACAGAGTGGAGTGAAGAAGCGTCATCATGGGGGGACCGTAAGCGACAGAAACTGCGGGCTGACTCGAGATTATCACTTCAACATAGAGTAATCAGTACAGAGTAATTGACATGCCCACAAAACATTGCACTTTTTGTAATAACTATAATCCTGTGAGGACCTTCGATGTATAAAAGTAGGCAAAAATATTGTGTTTAAAAACCCTCTGGAAAAATTGTGCAATTTTTTTCTTTTTTTTTTTTGCCTTTAAGTGCCATCATAACCGCAAGAGTCGGTAGATCTCTTTTGCACAAAAAATAAACCCTTTTAATGATTGCTGAAGAAGTCAAATATCCATGTTAACTGGCAGGGCTGTCAGTGAATGAGTTAAACACTCAACTTTTGCCGGTTGGAAACCTCTTCCCTGTTGAAAGTATTCACACCGAATTGATCTGAAAGCGGCATGTCTCCACTTAGTATTGGGATTCAGACAAAGTTTGGCCAAAGTGCATGTAAACTAGAATTTTGCAAAAATATACCAGTAATAGGATGTGAGATACCCAAAACATGTAAGATACTGAGGGAATTTATCACAAGACATAATCCAAAAAGAGGATGAATGTCTTGTTAAAGTGCTGCTACAAGAGACAACATTTGAAAATAAATAAGAAAAGTTGACTTAATATATAAAATGAGAAGAGGACACCACCATCACTAATGGACAATAAGGACATGGATGGATGGATGAAGATTATTTTTTTGTATGAAGACACTAAAACTAACTTGTTGTTATTTAAAGAAAATTCATTTTAAAATGAGTTATTAAAAGAACTAGGACTTAACAGAAAAGTGTGAAAAAGTGCTTCGACACAACTGTCAGTAACCTGATTAATTTGTGTATCTTCCTAATTCCAGCCTCTGAGGATCGTTGGAATAAAAGCCTACACCCATGAGGTGGATCACAGGGAGGTGGTCCTGGACCTGACCATCAAGTTGGTTTGGCACATTTCCCGCCTCATAGACTGCGATGTTTCTGACCTGTTTTACTTTGCAGTTATGAAGGCGACGTGGACATTGATGCAGAGCTGAAGTCGGCCATCACAGCTGGTGTCAAAGGACTAAAAGTCAGTACATCTATGGATGCAGTATGATAAAGACCATTGTATTTTCACTCGCCTTGCATTAAATTTGACTGCTGTATGTAGTGCATCTTTACCCATACAGTAGCAGTGGTTCTCAAACTAGAAATCTGTGAGCAGTGCCTTGGGGATCTGCAAAATAATTTGCAATAAATGATCTCGTACCATGTCATTAGCCAAATAGCATAATTGCCTTGGTCAATTTTTGTTAAATGTTTTTGGGAAAACAAGAAAACCCCCTACAAATAATTCAAAACAAGAAGAGTCCAGTTACCTTGATTCAACCTTTACGGATTACCATGACCTGGTTGACTGAGAATCTACTCAGACATAAAGAAAAAAACTACATTTCAGCAACAACATTGATATTTTTTTAATGTATATTGTGACAAGTTAATTGATGTTGGCAGGTATGGTGTTCGGGTAATAAAAGTACATACCTACATATGGAGAATAGTTATATTTTTGAAATTCACTTGCTAAATATGACTTTCTTCCCTCTTTAAATGTCATTCTTCTTCAACTTTATTCTCATAACATTTAAACTTTTTTTTCCTCTCCAAAATATGAATTAATCACTGTAACTTTCTGACGTTTTAAATAAAAAAATAAAATAAAATAAAAATCTAAATAGTCAACTATTTAATTCGTAAGGAATTTAGGGGTACCCATGGTAGTTATATTTAAATGGAGTTTGGATTATGACGCAGTCCTTTGAATGATTATTTTTTCCTTGTGACCCAAAACTTTGAGAACCCCTTTCCTGCAGTATTGGTATGTATGCTATTTCCTTGCGTTTATCTATATGAGATAATTGCTCCTTCTTAAGATCATCAAATATAAATGAAGTGTATCCATTCAATGGCGGTAGGCATGGGTAAAAGAGATATTATGGTTACCTTTCACACTTTTTAAACAACTCCAGTGTAACAGTTTTCGTCAAAATACCCCAAGAATCAAGAACTATAGAAAAGCTACATACACTTTTTTGTCTCGTTGAAATTAGGCTCTTTTTAGGGGAAGGCTCTGTCTCGTGCACCTCGCCCCATTATACTAATGGGTCTTTGAGACTATTTTTATACAAGCAATTAAAAAAGTAAATTTTACATACTAATGCAAGTGTCTTGAATGTTCCAGCTGCGGGGGATGATCAGGGTGATTCTGGAGCCTCTCGTTGGAGAAGTGCCACTAGTGGGAGGAGTCACCTTCTTTTTCATTCGTCGCCCGGTGAGTCCACTCTGTCATCAGTGTGAGAATTTCTAGTGTGTTACGATTCACATTTGGCTTGGGTGAATAATTCAAGTTTATTTGTCAAGATTTGTTTTAAATCTTTTTTTCCCTGCCTTCTGTAGTTCAACTCGTGTCCCTGCTGAAGTGCACTAATAACACGGCTGCGGGCAAAGGGGAACTAGGTTACAAAGTACAGTCAGAGTTGCCAAATTAGCTATTATTTAAAAAAAAAAAAAAAGTTTAATTACTGGATGGAATCATTTTTGCATTGTTTTGCATATGACAAGAAAGGAGCCTGAGTTATAACAGTAAATAATAATACGAATATATTGTGAAAGCAGTGATTTATCCATTTTTGACCCAAGGTACAATTCTAGGTACAATGTGTTTCCACTTGGCAATATCGTTTTATGACATTAAATTATTTCAATTTGTTTGTTATCTTAAGAATTGTGTTTACATTCAGGATTTGACATAATTTCTGTAGAAGCCCGTTTCTGGTATAAAAAAAAAAAAGTAAAAGTAAACAAAAGTCCTGATGATGAGATACTTAAGTCATAACAATGAGATATTAAAGATACTAAGTCATAATTACGACGTACCTTAGCATGTCATAATTATTACTTAGTATCTCATTATTATTACTTTTTAAAAATGTTACTTTTCAAAAAAAAATTCTACTGGTGGTAACAGCGTTCCATAATTTTCACATTATCAGAATTAGAATCATCTTAATTTGCCAAGTATGTCAAAGACACACAAGGAACTTGTCTCCGGTAGTTAGAGCCGCTCTAGTACGACAACAGACAGTTAATTGACAGTGGATACTTTTGAGACATAAAAACCCAGTCACTGAGTAATAAGAGGTTACCATTAATGTGGTAATACCGATACATTTATTTATTTATTTTTGGACAATTGTGCACATGATGCCGAGTCCTCTAGCAATTAAGAACAGTTGGAAATGACAAATAGGAACAATAGTCTGGTGTGGTGACCATTATGCAAATGGTGCAGATACATCTCAAGCACATGAGTGGCCAGTATTGCTCCACAATAGAGTGGCGAGGCTACTACAGTGAGTCCACAAGTAATTTATCATTGGCCCGGCAGAGATGTGACAACAATCTCAAGACGAAATTGTCAGGATGTTATCATGGAATTGTAAGTTAACTGTTTAAGAAGCTGATGGCAAGAGGGAAGAAGCTGTTGGGATGTCTGCTAGTTCTAGTTTGCATTGTTCGATAGTGCCTACCTGAGGGAAGGAGCTGGAAGAGGTGGTGACCAGGATGTGGCGAGTCCAAGAGGATTTTGTATGCTCTTGTCTTAGTTCTGCCAGCGTGCAAGGGGAGATTGGGGGTTACCGACAATTTTTTCATCAGGTTTGATTGTTCGTTTCAGTTGGAGTTTGTCCTTTTTTGTGGCAGCACCAAACCAGACTGTGATGGATGAACAGAGGACTGATTTGATGACTGCTGTGTAGAACTGCCTCAACAGCTCCCTGTGGCATGCTGTGCTTCCTCAGAAGCCTCAGAAATACACATCCTCTTCTGGGCCATTTTGAGGATGGAGTTGATGTTGGTCTCCCACTTCAGGTCATGAGAGTCTGTAATTCCCAGGAACTTGAAGGTCTTGACGGATGACACAGAGCAGATGGACAGCGCGAGGGGCAGCTGTGGTAAAGGATGCCTCCTGAAGTCCACAATCATCTCTACAGTCTTGAGCGTGTTCAGCTCCAGGTTGTGTCGGCCACACCACAGGTTCAACCGCTCCACTTCCTGTCTATATGCAGAGGCGTCACCCTCTTTGATGAGGCCGATGACTCTGGTGTCGTCTGCAAACTTCAGGAGTTTGACAGCCGGGTGCGTTGAGGTGCAGTCGTTCGTGTCGCGAGAGAAGAGAAGAGGAGAGAGGATACGTCCTTGGGTTTCCCCGGTGCTGATGATGTGTGGAGATGAGGTGGAGTCCTCCAGCCTCACCTGCTGTGTCCTGCCCGTCAGGAAGCTGTAAATCCACTGGCAGATGGCAGGCGAGGTGCTGAGCTGGAGAAGCTTGAAGGAGTTTGGGGATGATGGTGTTGAACGCAGAGCTCAAGTCCACGAACAGGATCCTCGCGTAGTCGCGTTGTCAAAGTGTCCTTTTCAAATCTGCAGTAGAAGGTGTTCAAGTCGTCAGCTAGTCCTTTATTGTTCTCTGCTTGGTGGGATGGTCGCTTGGAATTGGTTAGCGATTGTAATCCACGTCTGGCTCATTTAGAGTCATTAGCGGTAAACTGTTTTTCTAGCTTTACTGCATCATTCATCTTTGCGATGTTAATTTCTTTTGTCAGCTGGTTTCTTAGTGCGATTATACAGGGCTCTATCCCCACTTCGATACGCGTCCTCTTTAGCCTGGCAGTTTGGCAGTGTATCACGACTTGTTGTTGAACGTGCGAAATGACTTTGTTGGTACACACTCCTCCTCACAGAAACTGTCATAGGATGTAACCGTGTCTGTATATTCATCCAGGCTGCCGGTTCAAGTTTTGAAGACGCTCCATTCTGTGCAGTCTAAACATCTTTGAAGTTCTATCTTTGCTTCATTGGTTCACTTCTTCACTGTTATCACTGTAGGCGTCGTATATTTAAGTTTTCGTCTGTATGTTGGTATTAAGTGAATTAAGCAGTGATCAGGACGAGCCCAGAGCAGCACCTGGGATAGCACGGTAAGCGTTTTATAGCATAGTATAGCAGTGGTCTCGAATATTATTTTCCCTGGTAGGACAGTCGGTGTGCTGCTTGTATTTAGGGAGTTTGTGGTTGAGTTTAGCTTTGTTAAAGTCCCTAAGAATAATGAGCAATATGATTGATAATAATCAATAGTATAATGAGCCAAAATCTGTATTACCATTATTTCTGGGGAAGTTGATGCTAGTTTTTAATGCTTGGGGGGGGGAACACATTTGTAAAACTTGTTTGGTATCAGAATGATTAAAAGCAAATCCCAGAAGTAAAAAAAACTGCAAAAACAAAGACCAAAATTTGTTTGGATTAATGTCATTGGCATTTGCTTTTTCTATAATCAAAGGAGAACCAATGGAATTTTTGTAAAAAAAAAAAAAAAAGATCTGAGATTTTACTTTGAAGGCCATATTTCCCATTGCTAATCCACAATGAAACCCTCTCATAATCTTTCAGACCCTTGAAATCAACTGGACTGGCATGATCAACATTTTAGACAGCCCCGCCTTCAGGTGCGTTCTCATTTTGGACTCTTCAGCATTTATCCGTTGTCTTTCACAACGTCAATCACTCGTCTTTCTACCTTTAGTTCTCTGTCTGAGGAGACCATCATGGACATTATCGCCTCCCTCATGGTGTTGCCCAACCGCATGTGCTTTCCGCTCATTGACCAAGTCAAAGTGGACCAGATGAGGTTTCCCCTGCCGCGTGTACGTCAGAGATGCCGCCAACCATTTCAGGTGTATTTTAAGTGTGTAGTACAATGCTGTTTTGACAGCCGATTTTCTTTTCAGGGAGTGGTAAGAGTCCACTTACTGGAGGCACGAGACCTGGTGGCTAAGGACACGTACATGCTGGGCTTGGTGAAGGGCAAGTCGGACCCCTATGCCAACCTCCGCGTCGGCGACCGGAACGTCAAGAGCAAGACCATCAAAGAGAATCTGTACCCCAGATGGAGTGAAGTCTATGAGGTAGGAGAGGAATGTTGCTTCATGCACTAGTACCATATTGCAAATAAGTATTTTCCCCCTTCTCAAATTCTTATTTTTTTTGCATAGTTTGCCCACTTTAATTTTTAAGATCATCAAACAAATGTAAATATCAGACAAAGATAACCCAGGTAAACATAAAATGCAGTTTTTAAATTGTATTGTATGTCTTGATTGAAACTATGAAACTATGCGAAAATATAATAATTTGAAAAGGGGGCCAATACTTTTTCACGGCACTGTATGTAGAGTACATACACACACGCACATGTATATAGTATATACAGTGGATATAAAAGGTGAACATACAACTAGTTAACTCATTTACTGCCATGGACTTTTATGTTTGTCAAATGGAATTAACTGTTTACAGCCACCGATACAGTAAATATTTTTTTGGTACATTTTTCAATGGGCAGGTGTGAAAGAGGGTCTGGTCCAGCTTGTGTGTGATTAGATGGACACGTTTAGGCAGTTCACACTTGAACTGAGTATGTATATGTATGGTATAAACAGATTGTTTTGTCGCGGTAGATCGTAGAATGTGTGTATCGCGATTGTGAGGAAAGATGACGGTGTTCATGGAGTGAATGACAAACGACATGGAGAAAAGCCACTGAAGTTCAACTCCAGCCATCAGCGTCGCTCACGGCGCGTTTCAACAGTGCTTTCATTTAAACAATCTGAACATTGTTTGGGTGACCCCAAGCTTTTGAATGGTATTGTATTACACACAGTTGCAATATTAATTTAAATGTAATACATGGAGTGTGTGTGTGTGTGTGTGTGTGTGTGTGCGTGCGTGCGTGCGTGCACGCGCATGCAGTTTGTTGTCCATGAAGCACCTGGACAAGAGCTGGAAGTGGAGATTTATGATGAAGACACAGACAAAGATGACTTCATTGGAAGGTAAGAAGAATCTGACACATACAGTAAATGGTATGTCCTGAAGGGAACCGCCTCAGTCCTTTACTAAAAGCTCTTTATCATGTTATGTTTATGTGCTTTCTCTTTTAAGGTATCACCTAGATCTGGGAGAAGTGAAGAAGGAGAAAGAAATGGATCAGGTGAGGTTGCACTCTCTTGTGCTTTGATTAATCATTAGAATTTAGTCGAGTAGTCTTTCTTCAACTTAGTGTTGTATTTCTGTGTCTTCCGTGCTAGTGGTTTCCTCTGGAGGGGGTCCAGAGTGGAGAAGTGCATCTGAAGCTTCACTGGCTTTCACTACAAAGTGACTCCACTTTGCTGAAGCAGGTGTGAAGCTACTATAATGTTGCTCAACAATACTTGTGATGATCTTGATGAGACAGCTAAAAATGAAAAATAACACGCGTCCCAGTTCAATTTCTGTGGTTCCACCTCAGAATCAGAATCATCTTTATTTGCCAAGTATGTCCAAAACACACAAGGAATTTGTCTCCGGTAGTTGGAGCCGCTTTAGTACAACAGACAGCCAATTTACAGAACACTTTGGAGACATAAAGACATTGACAAAAAAATAATTGTGCAAAAAGATGCAGAGTCCTCTCGCACTTAGAGCAGTTCGAATGACTAATATTGCAATAGTCCGGTGCAATTACCATTGTGCAAAGGGCGCTGAGACTTCAAGGAGTGTAAGCGGTTTAAAGTGACGAGTAGTGCGATCATCTGGGACAATGTTGGTTGTGCAAATGTTACAGATACTCCTCAATCAGTGTGCAAATGGAGCAGATGCTACTCTGGCATGAGTGGCCAGTATATGCAAATAGTGCAGCATGGCGAGACAACTACAGTGAGTGCACGAGTAATACATAATTGGCCCCACAGAAATGTGACAACGAACTCAAGTCAAAAAATTGCCAGCTTGTTGTAATGGAATTATAGGTTAGGTGTTTAAGAAGTTGATCGCAAGAGGGAAGAAGTTGTTGGAATGTCTACTAGTTCTAGTTTGCATTGATCGGTAGCGCCTACCTAAGGGAAGGAGCTGGAAGAGCTGGTGACCGGGGTGCGGAGGGTCCGAGAGGATTTTGCACGCCCTTGTCTTGGTTCTGGCAGCGTGCAAGTCCTCAATGGTGGGTAGGGGAAGTAATAGTGGAAGTAGAGTAGAAGAAGTATGTCGAGGGTTACTAGTACGTTCCAGCTTCTAGGAGTTGTGAGTTCTTAGATGGCTGTAGAGGCCCATTCGTGACCTGCATTGCCGTTGACACTGAAAGTGATTCCTGCTGTGGTTAAAGGTGCGTCGGCCGACGTGGTGTGTCAACAGAGTCGGTGTTCCTCAGCAGTACGGTCTATTCTGGTTTGGCGATTAACCATGCCTGCTTTGCACACGCTTCCTTATTTCTGCGGTCACTAGCGACGGTCTCCCAATGCGTGATTTCAATTCCACATTTCCTCAGCGAAGCTTTTAGGTGTAAGCACCTGAAAGCTTAATAGTGTATAATACAACTGACCTGTCACTATAAGGATTACTGTATATTGTTCATTTTTCATTGATTCCGAAAGTGACATGTACTTCTGTTATCAATATTGGGAAAGATTATATTGAAAATGTTTATGTATTACTTTACTATTGCGTGTTAGAAATTAATGTTGAATCAATCAATCAATTTTGCAGATGAAATTGAGTCATTTTAAAGTCTAGTCAATCTTGAAAATAAGTTCAAAAAATGACTGATACTTTTCTTTTTTATCATATTTTTTTATTTGTATTAAAATGTAAAAAATATGTTATAAAAAATGTATTTATTTGCAGATGATAAAACCATGCAGTGTGTCGAATTCACTCTGGTTTGGGGTGTTTGTTACAGTATGTCTCATGCAAATGAAGAGTACGGCTTTCGTTACCATGACGACTGTGAGTGGTGCTAGAGTGTTGTGATAGGGCTACGTAAGGTAGACCAGCAAAAATTCAAGCAATTTGTTTTGTGACGCTATTATTCTAATTAGCGAAATTGTGTTGCGATAATAATATTAGATAGTCATATTCCATGATGTTCAATGGCATTAATTCCTGGGCCGGTATCTGTAGACATTAATACATTTTCTCTGTCTCTTCCAGTCTTCTGAGGGCTATGCCTGTGCCATGCTCGCTGTGTATCTGGACAATGCCTCTAACCTGCCTGTGAGTAACCTGTATCTGTGACATTTACTATACCAGTGGTTGCCCACCACTAATGCTGTGACAAAAAATTATCCAATTTCCCCTAATTGGTCCAAAAACTATTATTTATTACAAATAAAGTTTTTTTTTTTTTTCATCTATCTATGCCAGCGACATACAGTGACAGGCAGAATAATTGAATGCCCTTCCACTAGATGGCAGAAGGTACAGTTAACGTGTATTTGCCTGCAGCCATTCATACAACAGAATAGTAGCTTTGTGTTCAACTAAACTGGGCCAGCTTTCACACTGAGTTAGTACAGTTGTGTGTAAATTGAGACAAGATAATTATTTCTGAATGTACTGCATACTCTTTGTGTTATTTTTGTGCCGTGAGGTTTTCAGTACTATAAAATATGTGCCATGGCTTAATCATTGTTGGGAAACATTGTACAGTGAACCCCTACCTTTTGCGTTTTGCTCTTGGAAAATGTACCTATTTACGTTTTTTTCTCACCAATTTGCATTTTTTTTGTTCTCTTTCTACAACGCTGTAAGATGGCGCCAAAGCCCTAAAAGTAGTAATTGGTATCAAGGAAGTCTGTTAAAGTGATACATCTCGACTGACCTTTGTATGTCAGGGAGCTAAGTTTAGCCTGGATTGTTAGTGGAAGTTACAGAGAGCCTTCGCAGCATGTGCATGTACACGTGCACTTCCTGTGCATTTTTTCTCAATAAAACCATCATAGCTCAGTTTTGGGTGGTCGGTTTTGTCTCATGCAAATGCAGAGAACGGCTTCTGTTATAGTAACTACGGAGGGCTGATTTAGGGCATTGCGATAAAGTGAGGGCTAATTATGGTTGCGAATTTCGTGACTTTCCCAACCCCTCTAATAACTGTTTTTCCCAAAAAAGTGACTGGCAACAAAATAAATAACTTTTTTTGTGGCATTATTGGAGACTTCAGATGCATAAGCAATTTATTTTTAAGGGTAATGTTCTAAGAGGATTTTGATATGATATTAAAGTATTTTTAAAATCATATAGCATGTATTCAGGGTTTAAACTATTAATATTGGCAACTATAAACATTTTTAAAAGGGCGTCATTGTTCACTCTTTTTTTTTTTTATATTCGTGGCAGGGCTCAGTCCTTACCCCCAAGAATACAGTATGTGGGGGTTTACTGTACTATAAATCACGTTTCCAATGAACAATGGTGTGAATGTGTATTCGCAGAAAGACCTCAGTGAGATTGAGCACCATCATAAAAAGAAGCATGGGAGAGAAGGTCGGGTAAGTGTTTATGCCCATTTTAATCCCTGTCTAATGTCACTCATGCAAGTTATTTCTTCTGTTTAGTGCTTCTGAAATGTCACAGCAGCAGCTGGTGTTTCCTGTCTTTCAACTGCATGTCTATCATATTTACGGTTGGCTAGACTACCTCCTTAACCTTTTGAGTTTTACTAAAAAATTCAAAGAAAAATATTTCTAAATAATTCAGGCAAGAATTGTTTTATTTAATTTTTTATTAGTCCCTCACCACAAAAACAAAACAAACCATAGAAGACAGAATTCTTATTTCCCTCAAAGCTGATAAATCTCAGCGCCTCAGTGGCCCCGTCATTGATACTGCCGCCTGCTGGACATTCATAGAAAGCGCTGTTAAAAGCATACTTGATTCACTTCACCACAGTAGACTTGAAGAAAAGTTCACCCTGATCCAAATGATTGAGTATCCTTTGTTGGCTGGGTGTGGTATTCGTTTTTTTTTTTCAAATTATTATTATTTATTTATTTATTTTTCAAAATATTCAACCTGATTGACAGTGAATACTGTAATGTTTATGTAATGTTTTTTTTTTTTTTTTTTTTTTTTTTTACTCAAAATTCAGTATTCCAAATTATTATGTACAGCCGTTTGAATGAAAAATAGGTTGTAAAAATCTGAATAATAACCAAAATAAATAATAATTTTAGTTTTTGCATACATCCTGATGGATTGGCTTCATTTTCAGCTCACGAGGAAGTCTGTAGGCCCGAGCTCCTTTGTGGCACTGTCCATCAGTGACGATGTTCAGAAAAGCAAGGTATGGCTTAAAATATGCTAATTACATTTTTGTAATATTTTTAATGTAATTCAATTTATTTAATTCAGCATAGACATTCATAATACAAAACAATAATAATAATGAAATAGTTTAAATCAGATAACTGATGTGCATGCTAAGCTAATGTGGCTAATTTGTTTCTTTAAGTCATAGAATTTACAAGCCATGTGAAATTGTTTAAATCAAACTACATGGCTGAAGCACATGCCAAGCTAAGCGAATGTCGGCAATTTGTAAGACACCTACCGCATGATGAATTTCAATCCCTCCTCAGGTTGTGTTCTCCAATAAAGACCCCGTGTGGGAAGAGGGCTTCACTTTCTTCGTGCATGACGTCAAAACACAGCAGCTCATTGTTCAGGTTGGGTACTTTTAAAGACTGAATTAAAAAAATAATGCATTGTTATGATTCCGGTCCAACACAATGAGGAGGAGTATGATGGTGATTTCTGGTGGCAGGTGAAAGAAAACGAGAAGAAGTCGCAGCTTGGCATTCTCCGCTTGCCTATCAGTCGCTTCATCAATGTTTCCAACATGATGCTAGACCAGCGCTTCCTGCTCGAGCAGTCGGGAGTGAACAGCCAGATCAAACTCAAGGCTACGCTCAGGGTGGGTAGAGAGCACAAACTGAGCACACTGTACTAGAGAAACTAACTAACAGACCTATGAACATTTCTCATTTACCAAAGAAAAAACATTACACCGGGTCACATGGAGCCGTGAACATTTATTCAATTCAATTCAATTTTATTTAAATAGTGCCGAAGCACAACAGAAGTTGTCTCAGGTCCCTTTGGACATGGACCATGTCGAAGACAACACCCCTTTCTCATTAAAAGACCAACTGAACCCCACTTGAGCAAGTACTAAGCGAGGGAGGCAAGGAAAAACTTCATCATGGGAAGAAACCTCAAGTAGACCCAAGACTCAGTGTGGGGTGGCTGTCTGCCTCGACCAGTTGGGTTATAGCGTAAAAAAGGAGAGACAGAAGAAAGACATTTTCACAAAGCAGACTTGGACTTGTCAGGAGTTGACTTGATCCTCAAAGGCTGATTGAAGCATGTTGCTTGAGAAGGTCCCACAGATGGAGGGATCCTCCTTTCAGGATGACCAGGCTGGCCCAGTCGTTCAGAGCAGAATCCTCCACAGCAACGCCTATAGGGAAGTGGTCCACCTCAGATCTTCTCCCAGCAGAACCCATACAGCAACAGCTTCAGATTTGGTCATAGTCAACGAGCCTCCTCTCAGAGCAGGAGAGGAAGGGGGAAGAGCGAGGAGAAGCGACAGTAAAACAGGCCTGCGTGGGTTTTAACTGAATGCCAAAGTGTAAAACTAAGTCTTAAGTCGAGATCTAAACATTTCTATTGAGGATAGCAGGTCTAATATCTGCAGGTAGGGCATTCCAGACTACTGGAACCCGAACAGCCTGCGAACTTCTTTCTGGCTCTCTGAATCACCAAAAGACCAGCATGTTGTGAATGTACAGTAGGTTTTAGGATGGAACATGCAGTACCACGAAGTCACTGAGATAGGAGGGTGCTAAGTAATGTAATGTTTTATGATTAAGTAACAAAACCTTAAAATAGCATCTCAGGTGGACCGGGAGCCAATGCAAGTTGGCTAGAATCTGCGTTATATGATCAAACGTTCTCATCCTTGTCAAAAGTCTTGCTGCAGTGTTTTGCACTAACTGCAGGCTTTTAATACTAGACATGGGAAGATCACAGAGCAGCACATTACAATAGTCGAGGCGGAACAAATGGATGGTCTATGATCTCTGCATCACTAGCGGATAGGATGGGCCGTGTCATAGCAATATTGCGGAGATGGAAGAAAATGCAGTTTTGGTAACATTCTTAATGTGCATTTGAAAGGAGAGAGAGTTGAGTCAAATATAATGCTGATCATCAAAGATCATTTGTCACCTTTCCAAGGGCTGTTTCAGGAGAGTGGTCTTTCCTGAATACAGACTGAAAAACTTCAAATAGATTGCTCATGTGATCATTAAGATGTTGTGCTAGGATTTCTTTCAATAATTTTCAAAGCAAATGGGGGATTTGACACGGGCCTATAATTGCAAAGACTCATCAAGATCGAGGTTGGGTCTTTCTAGTAAGGGTCGAATAACAGCTGTCTTGAAAGCTGCAGGTACCCTGAGTTGAAACCACTAACCCTCACCCATGCTTGAAACCCTTACCTGGAACCCAAATTCTAATTTTAAAACTCCAACCAAGGCTTTGAACCCCTTAATCTGACACCCTAATCCTAGTTTAAAACACAATCTCTAGCCAGAAACCCTGACCTGAAAACCAAACCCCAGTTTGAAACCTATATTGGAGGCTTGAAACCCTAATTTGGAACCCGTCAACCGTAATCAAAATTCTTCAGGTCTGTCTTACCGAACCATTTGCACAAATTGACAAAAAAAAAAAAAGATTGAATGGTTGTTTTAGTTTCTCACTTGATGGGTGGGGAGATACTCGAAAAAGGCCTATCTATTTGTACACGAGCAATTAAAAAGTACATTTTCCATAATACACCACCTTTAAATTCATGACAAGTAAAAGGGTGTTGATTTTGAGAATTTATTAACCTCCAAACTCCATTCCCAACAGATTCTTACTATTGAACAGCCACCACTAAAGCCCATCGTCACACCTCAAGGGGAGCAACAAATACCACATAGCAACATGAGTGCATCCTCCTCATCAGCACTTTCTTCAAACACGAGTCCCGCTGGTCGAGTCTCGTCCGCAGCCAATCCGGGCAACCCCCGGACAATCCTTCCTGAGGACTACTCGACACACCGGCGAGGTTCTTATCTGGCTTCAGAGGCCTTGAGTTCGTCCCCGGCTACGATGAGCATGCGGCGCTATGACTCCCACAGCCTCCTGTCGGAGAATGCTTTGGCATCGTCACGCTTCGATCTGGCAGATGGCACTTCATATCCAGAGTGAGTTCTTGGTGTGTGTGAACATTTATGCTGTACCAGAGAAACTCAAAGCGGGTCACATTGACGCATACCAAAGAAAAAAAACAAAGAGTGGGTCACACTGACCCGTGAACATTTCTGGTGTACCAAAGAAACTAACTCACAGCGGGTCACATTGATGCTTGAACCTTTCTGGTGCAATAGAGAGAAAAAAAAATCTAACACCAGGTCAACTTAACCCATACCAAAGAAACAATCTAAGTGTAGTCCACGTTGCCCCGTGAACATTTCTGGTGTACCATGGAAACTCACAGCGGGTCACATTGACCCATACCAAAGAAACAAAGAGGAGGTCATTTTGACCCATGAAGGTTTCTGGTGTACCAATGAAACAAACTAAGAGCATCTCACATTAATCAAAACCAAAGACACTAACATCAGGTCACATTAACCCGTACCAAAGAAACAAACTAAGTGTAGTCCACATTGCCCCATGAACATTTCTGGTGTACCAAAGAAACTCACAGCGGGTCACATTGACACATACCAAAGAAACAAAGTAGGTCACATTGACCCATGAAGGTTTCTGGTGTACCAGTGAAAAAACAACTAAGAGCGGCTCATATTAACCAGAATCAAAGAAACTAACAGCAGGTCACATTGACCCGTACCAAAGAAACAAACCAAAAATAGGTCACAGTGACCCATACCAAAGAAAGAAGATAACAGCGGGTCACATTGACCCATGAACATTTCTGGTATATCAAAGAAACAATCTGACAGTGGGTCATATTGAGCCATGAACATTCTGGTGTCCCAAGGAAACAAACTGACAATGGGTTACACTGACCCATACCAAAGGTAAAGCTAACAGCAGGTCACGTTGACCTCATGAACATTTGTTGTATACTAAAGAAACAAATTGTGGGTCACATTGACCCATACTAAAGAAGAAAATAAAAAAAATGGGTCACTCTCACCCATACCAAACAAACAAGCTAAGAGTAGGGTCACATTAACCTATACAGAATACACGAACCAAAAAGGGGTCACACTAACCCATACCAAAGAAAAACCTAACAGACACATTGACCTCATGAACGTTTCTGGTGTACGAACGAAACAAACTGTGGGTCAAATTGGCCCAGACAAAAGAAGCAAACAAAAAATGGGTCACTCTCACCCATAACAAAGAAACAAACTAAAAGTGAATCACATTGACCCATAACAAGGAAATAAACTTAGAGCAGGTCAAATTACAGATAAACAACCATTTCCATTAAAAAAAGCTCCACTTTTTTCTGCCAAATTCCAAATTTTCCATATGAACCCCAATTCTAATGAAGTTGGGACGTTGTGTTAAACATAAATAAAAACAGAATACAATGATTTTCAAATCATGTTCAACCTATATTTAATTGAATACAGGAAGTCCTCGAGTTACGACGCATCTGACCTACGACGTTTTGACTTTACGACGCCTGTGCCTCTTCCGCCATTTTGTCCCAGCACCGTAGTGTTTCTGCTTAGCTCGTGCATAATGCTTGTCTGTGTTTGTGCGGCGGGGGTATCTTTGCCTTCTTCGCCCTCCTTTTTTCACACTCTCAGCAGTAATGGTAAGTAAAGCATCTTATTTTTGTAATTTCATGTATTTTAGTTTCTTTATACGAGGTGTTAACCTTTCCTGCTACGGTCACCTGACCGTGGTCGGGAGACGCAGGGGTTAACTCCCTTCTCTCGTTGCACAGCTGAGCAAGGGTGGCGACAACAATAAAGGCACGAAGCACCGATTTGTTGCTTTAATGGCTTTATTAGCTCCTCTGCACATTCAACGTCAACGGGTCCTCCGCTAATCACTACTCTTCCCCGGTCCCCGTCACTACACTTGCTACTGTACACACTCGCACCGGCGCGCACTCCTTCCTCCTTCGCAGTCCCGTCTCACACACGCATCGACGCACAGCATCGACGCACACGCCCACACATACTGAGCTTGCTGTCACAATCACGTGGGACAATACCCATAACAAAAGTATTTCGACATAAATTTCGACATTAACAGTCAAATCCGACTTACGCGGAAATTCATGTTACGTCGCCAGCGTAGGAACTCGTTCGTAAATCGAGGACTTCCTGTACACTACAAAGACAAGATATTTAATGTTCAAACTGATAAACTTTATTGTTTTTAGCAAATAATCATTAACTTATAATTTTATGGCTGCAACACGTTCCAAAAAAGCTGGGACAGGTGGCAAAGAAGAGAGGGGGAAAAAAAAAAAAAAGGTTCAGAGAATCTGGAGAAATCACTGCATGCAAGCGGCAAGGCAATGCAAGTGGCAATACCTGTGACCTTCGATCACTCAGGCGGCATTGCATCAAAAACCAACATCAATGTGTAAAGGATATCACCACATGGGCTCAGGAACACTTCAGAAAACCAATGTCAGTAAATACAGTTCGGCGCTACATCCGTAAGTGCAACTTGAAACTCGACTATGCAAAGCAAAAGCCATTTATCAACAACACCCAGAAACGCTGCCGGCTTCTCTGGGCCCGAGCTCATCTAAGATGGACTGAAGCAAATTGGAAAAGTGTTCTGTGGTCCGACGAGTCCACATTTCAAATAGTTTTTGGAAATTGTGGACGTCGTGTCCCCCGGGCCAAAGAGGAAAAGAACCATCCGGACTGTTATGGACGAAAAGTTCAAAAGCCAGCATCTGTGATGGTATGGGGCTGTGTTAGTGCCAATGGCATGGGTAACGTACACATCTGTGAAGGCACCATTAATGCTGAAAGGTACATACAGGTTTTGGAGAAACATATGCTGCCATCCAAGCAACGTCTTTTTCATGGACGCTCCTGCTTATTTCAGCAAGACAATGCCAAACCACATCCTGCCCGTGTTACAACAGCGTGGCTTCGTAGTAAAACAGTGCGGGTACTAGACTGGCCTGCCTGCAGTCCAGGCAGGCCAGTTTGGGGGAATTCTCTAGTAGGAGTTTGGCGAAGTACAAGTGGAATTGTCCAAAATGACTGTGCTCCAGACCAAAATGTCCAACTTACAGTTAAATTTTAGGCATGGGTCCTTGAGACTTTTTTGTGCATCCCGTTATGATCGACATGGTCATCCTATTTTTGTGTCAATCAGTGAAACAGGCGCTAGGGGCAAAAAAAAAAGGGGGTGATTTATGATGTATTTTTTTGAAGCTGTACATCAAGCAAGAATGGGAAAGAGTTCCACCTACAAACCTTCAACAATTAGTGTCCTCCGTTCCCAAACGTTTAGTGAATGTTGTTAAAAGAAAAGGTGATGTAACACAGTGGTAAACATGACCCGGTCCCAGCTTTTTTGGAACGTGTTGCAGCCATAAAATTCTAAGTTAATGATTATTTGCTAAAAATAATAAAGTTTATCAGTTTGAACATTACATATCTTGTCTTTGTAGTGTATTCAATTAAATATAGGTCGAACATGATTTGCAAATCATTGTATTCTGTTTTTATGTTTAACACAAAGTCCTAACTTCATTGGAATTGGGGTTGTAAAAAAATTCCTAAATTAATGGAGTCATTAGAATGTCATTTTTCCAACGTCCAAATATTCTGCACAATCAGGATATTCACACTATGCTTTGTCATATTCTAAAAATGTCCCAAATTGACAGATTTTTCTACATTTTCAACAACAAAATTCCGAAATTAATCGTGACATCTATGTCCACAGACACTTTTTTTTTTTTTTTTTTTTCTCTCCCCTCCTGATGTAAGAGTTTTTCCATGTTCCATAGGGTCATCCTTAAACATCGTGGTTCATTGGGTGAGATCAACCTGACTCTGCGCTACGCCACTCTGAGGAACAAACTTGTCATTTTGGTAAACTCCTGCAGGTATTGTATGTCCCCTAACCTCCCCAAAACAAACAAACAAACACATCACACTTGGACATAATTTGGCTCATCTCATGCATTAAATCCTATTTTCCTCTCTGGGGTACTGATAAATACAATACTGTATGTAAACAAGTCAGTGAAAGAAGTGTATAAACTATCGGTGTGATGTCGAACAAGACGACCAACTTTTATTGCCCCACCTTGTCACATACCGTACTACCGTGCCGTCCACAGGGACATTTTTCCCTGCAGTGAAAATGGAACGGACGCTTATGTGCGGCTGTATTTGCTCCCGGATCAAACGTGGAGACACCGCAAGAGAACCCACGTCAAGAAGAGGACCGTCAATCCCGTCTTTGATGAGAAGTACGATCTCAGACTTTGACTTTCATCCGTTCTCTCGTTATGGACTAGTATGAGTTTCTATATTGTGAGCTCTGACTGTGTGTGTGCGCATGTGCGTGCGTGTGTGTCCGTATGTGTCTGAGTGTTTGTGTGCGTGTGTTTTTTTTGTGTGCATGTGTTTGTGTGTTAACGTGTTTCTGTGTGCATTTGTATACGTGTTTGTGTGTGAGTCTGTCGGCACGTTTGTTTGTGTGCGCGTATGTATTTCTGTCTGTGTGGGTTTGTGTCTATGTATATTTGTTCCATGTCTTTGTGTGTGTGTATATGTGCATCTGTGTTCCCGTATGTGTGTGTTCCTGTGTATGTGTTTGTGCTCTTCCTATCCAACTTCTTTGGCCCCAGGTTTGAGTTCGACGTGTCCCTCGAAGAGGCCCTAACACGCACATTGGACGTGGCGGTGAAAAACAACAAGATGTTCCACATGCGGGAAAGGAAGGACATTGGCACGGTGCGCACACATACAACGGCAGCAACAGACAGACCTTGCATTACATACAAAGGAGACATTTTATACATTTTGTTCACAATTTTAAACAGTTCCCAGGGGGTCTTCGTAACGCGTCTGTGACATGATATTGTCAAAATCCCCCAAGGAGCAACATTATATAACGCTTTCCACTGTCTTCATGTCTTGATGAAATTAGCCCGTTTTGAGGGTGCGGTCTAATGTGGAGTACATCTTTCTTTACCATGGCGACCTGGGCCGAACCTTGGGGGTTGCAACGAAGCGAGTGGCTTCTGCTTGGAGGAGGGAGGGAGGGGGGGAGGGGGGAGGGAGGGGGGGTATAGGCTCACATCCCCTAAAAGACAATAAAAACATTTTTACTCGTGGAAGAAAGACTTCACATATTTGTCAGTGAGTGTGCAGATATGCAATGGCGACATTGCCAATCACAAATATTGTTCAGTTTGAGTCAGTTATGTAAGAATAGTGCATTAAATGCTTTACATGTTTTCTGTCCGCAGGTGCTGATCAGTCTTGCCGAGCTAGATCTAGTCAAAGGTGTCAAAGACTGGTATGGGACGCTTTCTTCTACGTACCTTTGATAAGTGAATTGACTTTTGTTAGCGATTGGAATTGCCATTTTGGGAGCCTCAACATTCCTGAAAACCCGTCAGTTTTTGCAAGCATATGTATCCTGGTGAAAATGTATGTATGGTAGGGGTCAGACACGACTTCGTAGTGCCCCCTGGTAGGTTTGAAAAAAAGTTGCCCTTGACACCAGTTTCACTGATCCACACCAGACTAGGTAAACGTGTATCATAAAAGTGCTTGGAAATTGCACAGGCAGTCTGTGATTTTGGTTTGAAGCAACTATTTTGGGCAAATTCCAAGCCTCGTATTTTGTTAAAGTTGGGAAAAATATCAGTCCCAGATACCAGTTTCACTGACCAACTTAAAATTGGGTGGACATGTCTATCATAACAGGATGGAGAAAAAAAGTCTCAAGGACCCATGCCCGAAATTAAACAGGAGGTTGCCCAATTTGGTTTGAAGCAGCCATTTTGGCCAGAAGAGCCCCAATTGGAAGCAAGTATATGACACAGACAACAAGTAGAACAAAAAACAAAAATAAATCAATAAAAAAAATCTGACGCTGACACTAGTTTCCCTGATCAACATGAAAGTGGGTGAACATGTCTACCACGACAAAACGCATGAAAATGTTTCAAGGACCCGTGTCTGATATTGAAAAGGAAGTTGGTAATTTGGTTTGAAGCAGCCATTTTGGGAGAATTTCAGGGCTCGTACTTTGACGATCTCCTACAAGGGAAATTTCCTCCAAATGGTTTCCCATCCGAAGCAGGTATCCTAGACGGATGGGTGATGCTAAATTGTAAAGCTTTTTTGCCTATGACATCTAAATGTTCCCCCCCCCCCCTCCTTACCATTACATCAAACATAATTTATAATTGGCCCTTATGTCAGATATTAATACATCTCTTCTTTTCGTCACAAGGTACAAGCTCTCGTTACAAGGCCTGAAGAGTCAAAGCGGGGGGGGAAACTCTAGCACTCCAACTGCTACTTCCAGAGCAAGATCCACTGCTATGCTGCGAGGCCTCTGAAGCTGTTACCGTAGCTTTATTTGAATTCAGAGCATGACCTGGGTTGATGTTACTATCGCAACACACTGGAATTATTGCATCACAAATCTGAGGACTATTTCTCTTTCTGCTGTTCTGGTTTAGGTTTTTTTTATTATTTTGTATTTTTTTAAATAAGGTTTGGTTTCCAAGCTGTTGTTTTGCCAATCTAATGTAAATACTTTTTTAAAATGAGAGGTTTATTTGTCATTTGATAAGGGGAGGTAAGAATAAAAAAAAAGATACTTAGGTTTGTTGCATCACAGTTTTACACACTGTTAACCAAGAAAGAGACTTGAGAAGCTGAAGACAATTCTGGAGTCTGTTTGAATGGGTGTACCTTTGTGTTCTGGAATGAGGTGAATATATTTGAAAGTGTGACAGTAAAATGACTTAAAACACAACTTAGATTTGTTCAACGTCTCCATTTTATTTGAATTTATTTGTTTGAATGTTTTTCTTGTGGAAATATTGGAGAAGTGGAAGTTAACGGACCTTTTCACATTGGAATCGGTGGAGAAATGTAGAAGTTTTGGAATGTCAATAAGTGAATAGAAGAATACAAACTAGAAATTGCATGAGCTGAAATGCTACCAAATTGCTGTAATTAAAATGAATATTTTGTTCAAATAAAAATAAATAAATAATAATATTACGACAATCTTGTAATATTCCAACTTATTGTCATTAGATTACGGCCATCATTCATAGATTAAAGATGAAAATCCTTGCAAAATGGATTTTTGGTTTTGTAAAAAAAAAAAAAAAAAAAAAGCTGAATTTGTTATCAAAGCATTTGTACTTTTTTCGAAAATGGGTCACTTTTTTAAAAATACTGATGGCATTTAGGGGTACACATGGTAGTTATGTTTAACTAGCTTTCGGATTATGGGGGCATCCTTGGAAAAATTCTTTGAAACAAAAAAATCCTTTGAATTTAACTTAATTCAAACATGTACATCGGTTGCACTTGACTAAAATGTGTTAAACTATCATACATTATTTCGATGTATATATGTTAGTTTACCACATTTTAATCACGTGGAAACCGACAATGAAATTTTTTTTCAGTGTGCGCTCTAAAAGTAACCAGCAGGGGGCAGAAACAACTCCAGAGGAGAACATGCGGAGTGAGAGAGCAAGAGAGGAGAGAGCAAGAGAGACAGACTACCTGTTGGCCATCCAAAGTGTGCACTTTTCCCTTTTTGGCGTTGCAAGCGTTGCATTCTCCACGCTGAGGAAGTTCTCCAGCCATGTCACAGCACACGGGTGGGCGCTGAATGGATTGGCCGCCTTTCTGCTCGGATGGGATGCACCGTGAGCTTCATCTGCTGTGAAGAAGACTTCCTACCAATGCCCATTTACCAGCATGCGGAGGAGGAGGACAAGAAGAAGAGGAAAGACGGCAGCCTCCTCAAGGTGAGTCATTCAGTAACCTCCAGTTATTATTATTATTTTTTGTAAAGAATGTACAACTCATAATCCTCCTCTTATGTCAAATTGACCAGTTTTAATGTAAAGAGAAAAAAACTTAACGTAAATGGTGTTTTCAGGGCTGTCGTGTTCTTTTATTCGTTTTATTGTATTTTTTAAACCCAAATTTAACAAACATTTAGGTTTAAAATCTGTTGTATGTTGAATGTTTTAAAACACTAAGAAAAATATTTTTAAAATGTAATTTTTTTCAATGTTAGCCTTGTTATTTTGTTGTTTATTGTATTTATCCCAAATGAAACACACAAACAAATTTGGGACAGTGAAACAAATAGTTTGTCAAACTGACCCATTTTGAAGTTGCTTGACCATTAAAACTTGTTAAACGTGTTTTAAAAAAAAAAAGGTTACAAGAGTTAAAAAGTCATTCCAGAGTGCGGACTCTACCCTGAAAAAATGTAATTAAAATGTAAAGAATATTCCTTTTTTTAGGGCTTTGTTGTTTTCTTTTTTTAGTCTAAATATCACAATTTAAAAAAAACTCATTTTGATTGGTAAACAATCAAATAATGATAAATAAATATATAAAAATATTGATAAATAATTTTAAGGAGGGCCCTTGTTTTTTTTTCTTTTTTTTTTCTTTCTTTTTGAAACTACTTTTGCCCAAATTCATCACACAAAGGATTTTTGAGATGATTAAACATACACACAAACATAGAGCTTGTCAAACTGACCCATGCACATTTTTGGTGTACCAAATAAGCAAACTAAATAGGAGGATTCCTTGGCTGGTATGAACGTCACTGAGGCCCCCACCCCTTCAATACCGCAAATAATATTTTCCTAGGGTCCCTGCCCAGTTTGACATTAGCAAGTGCACTGTCTGTCTGTCTGAGAAGCTGAAGCAAACCATTCACCATAATGACTGCTTGGGGGTCATGATAATGATGATGAAAAGTCCAAGTTCAGTCATGCTTGAAGTCTTACGTAAAATAATTAAAAGACATGGCTCATTGGTGCTGATCTATTGTGCAGTGACTCAATATAAATCCCCAGGGGCTCCTAAAAAAAACCCACTTTAGGCTACTGAATGACTTAGCTTAATGGTAATATTATGCTTCATTAGTGGGTACGGAAAGTTTTCAGACCCCCTTAAATTTTTCACTCTTTGTTATATTGCAGCCATCTGTTAAAATCATTTAAGTTCATTTTGTGGGGACAGGGACAGGACGACTAGTTGCAATCGAAGGAAAGATGAATGCGGCCAAGTACAGGGATATCCTGGACGAAAACCTTCTCCAAAGTGCTCAGGAACTCAGACTGGGCCGAAAGTTCACCTTCAAACAAGACAATGACTCTAAGCACACAGCTAAAATAACAAAGGAGTGGCTTCAGAACAACTGCGTGACTGTTCTTGAATGGCCCAGCCAGAGCCTTGACTTAAACCCAATTGAGCATCTCTGGAGAGACCTGCAAATGGCAGTCCACCAACGTTCACCATCCAACCTGACAGAACTGGAGAGGATCTGCAAGGAGGAATGACAGGTGATCCCCAAATCCAAGTGTGAAAAACTTGTTGCATTATTCCCCAAAAGACTCATGCCTGTATTAGCTCAAAAGGGGGCTTCTACTAAATACTGAGCAAAGGTTCTGAATTCTTATGGCTGTGTGATATTTCAGTTTTTCTTTTTTAATAAATCTGCAAAAATGTCAACAATTATTTTTTTCCCCCTGTCAATATGGGGTGCTGTGTGTACATTTATGTGGGGAAAAAATGAACTTAAATGATTTTAGCAAATGGCTGCAATATAAAAAAGAGTGACATTTTTAAGGGGGTCTGAATACTTTCCGTACCACTGTATATGTTAGTGAAATTTCTGTTGATTGCAAAGGATTTTGTTGACTCCACCTGGCACTGATTCTTTCTTTGGCAATAATGTAAAATCAGTTCAATTCACCTTGGGAAAAACAAAAAAAAAGTTCAATTCACCTGAAGGCTGTGTGGCATTATCAGGGGCGTATTTAGGGCAACCCAGTCATGGGGTCCTCCACAGCCGTTGACTGCACATTTATTATTATTATTAGTTTTTTAATTTTTTTTATTTTGAATATGAATGTTTCTTACTTTATCATCAATAAAAGTGTGAATTTGAAAATAATAATCTCATTTCCCAAGCTAGATATATCGTTAAAATCTCAGTTCGGTTGACACTGACAGCAGCGCTACTGCTACTGGTTAGAGTGTTTGGCTCTTGCTGTTGTCGCTGTCAGTTCTGCACATCGTGGCTCTGTTTTCGTGACCTGCGTAAATCTGGCGCGGCGGGTGGTGATCCTGAGTTTATCCAGTAGTGTGGGCTATAATAAGAGTTAACTCAGAAAATTTCGATTTTTGTTACATTTTAATAATAATAACAAAAACAATTCTCAACGTGAAATGGCTCAGTTTGACCCGCACCATAAAATGATGGCTAACAAGGCAATTATTGTAATATTGACAGCGCTGCAGATGAGTTAAGTTTAGCCACTGTGATTTGTGAAAAACTACCCAAATTATTACAGTTTAGTTGAGATTGTCTTCTTCTGTGTTTTATTATCAAATCTACGTCTCTGTATGTATTACATTGCCCTCTGGTGGCCAAAGCATGCAGACCAGAATGAGCAGCACAGTGCCCGTTGAAAGATGATTTGAAATTTTCGCACGAATACGAATAAAAGTCAAAGCACCACTGTATTGAAGTTGGATCGAAGGCCTTGTGGAAATGTCATTTATTTATTTATTTTTGGGGGGTGGAGGGGTGGGGAGGGGTACGCGAGTGCGAGGTGATAAAAGGTATGGGTTGAAATGAGAGTTCCTTGTGGTCCCATCACGCATTCCAGTGGATGCTTTGGCTCTTTGGGCAAACAGTGCGTCCTCTGTGCTGAGTCTGTGAGGACGGCCTATCATTTGACTCCTACCTGCCGGCACGAACCCTCACGTCAGGCCGCCAGAACAAGACCCTCTGTGTATTCTTTGTGGTGTCCACTGGGTGCTTGTGATGCTTGAGCAAACATGACTTCTGTCATTTTCCACCCTGTAAACCTCTGGAGGACGTTGTTTTGGTCAATACTGATTTACAGTTGTGACATTTTCAGGATTTTACCTCTACTGTATATATTCAAATAATCAAAAATAGGATTGTGGTGTAGATGTTTGTCTTTAATTTAACCCTCCTATTATGTTGTGGGTCAAATTGACCCATTTTAAGTAAAACAAAACAAAACAAAACATTTTTTTATGTTGAAATGTTCTCTGCTGACCTTATTTTTGTCATTTTCTTTCTTTTAAGTATATTTTCTTCCGAATTGATTTTAGAATTTTTTTAATAACATTTATTTATTATATGATGTTGAATATATTTTAAAAATGGCGGCACGGTGGATGACTGGTTAGAGCGTCAGCCTCACAGTTCTGAGGACTCGGGTTCAATCCCCGGCCCCGCCTGTGTGGAGTTTGCATGTTCTCCCCGTGCCTGCGTGGGTTTTCTCCGGGCGCTCCGGTTTCCTCCCACATCCCAAAAACTTGCATGAATTGGAGACTCTAAATTGCCCGTAGGCATGACTGTGAGCGCGAATGGTTGTTGGTTCCTATGTGCCCTGCGATTGGCTGGCAACCAGTTCAGGGTGTACCCCGCCTCCTGCCCGATGACAGCTGGGATAGGCTCCAGCACGCCCGCGACCCTAGTGAGGAGAAGCGGCTCAGAAAATGGATGGATGGATGGATATTTTAAAAATTATATATTTTGTCTAATTACAGTATTGTTTTCTCATTATGTTTATATGTTAATATATTTTGAAGTGCATACTGTTTTAATAATTCTTTTATTTAATCTTAAAGTACAGTATGTATTTTTCTAATTTCTGGTAAAAGCTAAAAACATGAGGATAAAACCTGTCTGCTGACCTTATTTTTTCTACTTTTAAGTACAGGTAATATGCAAATTAATAACAAAATAATTGCATATTTTCTTAAGTATTTTTAAAAATACTTTTAAGTATATATATTTTAATTATTAATTTTTCATTGCATATTTTAAATTACTTTATTGTATTATTATAAAATGTTTTTGGAAGTATTTGTAATTGTATAATAATAATCATTACATCGGGTTTATTTTTTGTACCAAAATAAAACAAACATTATTTTAAAAATATATTTTTAGCATGTTTCTTATTTCTCTTTTAATATTTTTTCAAGTATATATTGTTCTAATTAATGTTTTTAATTAATGTTGTTGATATTTTTCCATTATTCTATGTATTTGGTATGAATTCATATTTTTGCACCGTATATATTTTTCGAAGAAATTACAAGTGTAAATATTGACTTTAAAATTGTTTTGGGATCAATTTTTTATTTATTTATTTAACCATTATTTATCCAGGTTAGGCTACCGAAAACTCATTTGCAATTTACAGACTTCAAATAACGTTTTTTTTTTTTTTTTTTTACTGTTTATATATTTGTAATTATTTTTGTATTAATCCTTTTGAAATATACAATCATTTTCTAAATTAATATTTATGCATTGTTTACATTCTTCAAATGAATTATAACAACATAACTATTTTTCCATTATTTTAAAATCACTTTTCAATGAATCTTTTTTTAGGTATATATTTTTGAAATAATCAACATCCATCCATCCATTTTCTCCCCCTTATCTGTGGTCAGCAGCTTTAGCAGGGAAGCCCAGTTTGAGAAGCAATTCTTAATGGCCGAGTCCTCGCTTGCACTCTTTGTTTGGTCCTTGTGGCAACAGTGTAACATAATCCAGTCACTTTAGGCCTACCGACCAACCGCATACTATTCTATGGCATTATGTGAATTTATGAATGTGCCTTTTATGCACTTTTGTTTCTATTCCCGCCAATGTGTGTCGAGTTCCCCAATACTTGGCAAGACCGAGCGGACTTCTGCTGTCAACGAGGCGGAGATGCCGCAAAGTCTCGCTCTGGGGGTCTTTGGGGCCATTCTCGCCACTTGTGAGAGACTTGGCTCTCGGAGGCGGCATTCTTTTTTGGGCTTTTGTGGATAGTTGGGGGTCCGGGGGTAATTACTGTGACAGTGGATCAGAAGTTAGGCTGAGCTACCCAGGTCGCCCAATCATGTTTTCATCGTGGGCGTAATGTTTTCCTTTTGGGACGTAATAAATCCCCCCTTTGACATGC